>NC_137128.1:17781666-18255666 GCF_949319135.1 Squalius cephalus | reverse complement strand
ACAAAGGTGTTTCACATTGTAAACCCAAAAATGGAAAAAAGCAACAAAATGTTAAAAGACATTCATCTAGCACATGTTCACATAAACAACTGCCTTTGTAAAAATGTCAAAGGTATCATGGTCTGTAAGTTTACTTACCAGATTAGATGATGATAGCACATTGAAGGTTCCATCATTTCAAGTATGTTTGTCTGGCGTGGAAATTTGTTATTCATACACTCGTAATAGTGTTGTCTGTCAGTATTCTCTTTTTTTTTTGTTTTTGCATTAATTGGAATGGCACCTCCGGACATAAAAAGGCAATGACTTTGCAAACTCCTTTGTCTGACATATTGTGAAGTATCAAGACACCAGTGATACTCTACACTCCTGGAGAACAGCATAGGTTGCCAGGATACTGACTGACAACAAAATACCCCATGCAAAAACATGGCTCTTTGTTGGTGTTTTAAAGAGATAGTTCACACCACCCAAAATTTAAATTACCCCATTTTTTACTCACCCTCAAACCGTCTTAGGTGTAAATATCATTCTTCTTTCAGACGGATACAATTGGAGTTATATATATAAAAAAAATCTCCTGACTAATCCAAGCTTTATAATGGCAATGAATGGGAGCCCAAACTTTTAAGCCCAAAAAAGTTCTTCCCATTATAAAAGTAATCCACATGACTCTGAGGGGTTAATAAAGGCCTTCTGAAGCGAATGTGCATTTGTGTAAGAAAAATATCCATATTTAAAATTTTATCAACTAAATTAATTTTATCAACTAATCAATAATCCTGAAATGCCCTATAGTCAGCGATTATCTCGCTGCTCCGAAGAAGACTTAAGCTTAATGCAACACACTAAAACAACTTGAATAAATATAGAAAACAGTTATAATATTTGATTTGCTCACTAGGGTGTAATGAAGTAATACAAACAGAGCACATTGTCATAGAGCAATGACAGCAGAAGAAGCCATACACCATACTGCAGCTACATCTTGACCTGAACAAGTTTTAGCCTATAAAATAATGTCACATAACATTATAAACACTTACATAGCTAACAATAAGGTTGATGATGAGGACATCATATGCTTAGTTAGTCCAACATTCTCTGTAAATACTGGAAAAATTATGTATTATATTTTATTATAATGGATATTTAATATTACCTCAAAATTTTGACTGACAGTGACTGGTAACATTATGTCTAAAAATGTAAGTTACTCAATATTAACTTGATGCTTATTGAACCATTTTATGCAATACAACGGTCGTGGCAACATGACATCGTTATGGGTGACTCATTGAATCATCCACTCAACTGATTTGTTTAAAAGCACTGATTCATTCAGTAACGAGCATTAATGGGTATCAACAGACTTTGCTTTGGATTCATTCAGAACTGTACAAAAGTAACTCACAATAAAATGTCATTAAATATGAACCTCTTGTTTATTAAACAGTTGTATAAAAGCAACCATGATGTTGGTCTGAATCAGCATCCTCTCGCTTGTTTAATATTCCTATAATATGACCGCTAAACTGTACAATTGACCATTGCAATGTGTCACGCACTTTTCATGAATTCAGATGGGTTTTTTTTATTAAAATGGTTAAATTATGGGTTATCACTTACCTTGTAAAAACATGATGAGAAAATAATGTTTGTCTGTAATGAAAGACAATAGCAAGAAAACAATAGGATTTCATTGTGAAGATTATCTCGCTGCTCCGAAGAAGACTGAAGCCTCGCCCTCCTCTCCTCTTCTCGCTGTTGAACGTGCCTCGCAGCCTGTAATACTTCCAACAATTTGCCACTCGACTAAGGGCATGGCAGGCCATCCCTGGAGTGTCAAGCTGGATTTTGGGAATAATAGAACGAGGTTAGTCGCTCCGATTCACTTGCAGACCATCCCCTCTTCATGGGCGACCTTTCAGAATGTTAACTCTGAAACAAATCGTGCAAATTCGCCCCAGGGATTGGTTATATCAGTGGATCTGAAAGACGCCTACTTTCATATCCAGATAGACCCCATCACAGACAGTTCTTGAGATTCGCATTCGAGGGGGTGGCATACCAATATACTATATATTCCATTCGGACTCTCTCTAGCTCCGCAGAGCCAGCCTTGGTTCCCAGAATTGGTCCAGCTACTAGCTCTGTGGCCCATACTGCTGAGAAGAGACCTTCATGATTTGGCACCCCCAACCGGAGATGTGGAACCTGCATGTTTGGTCAGGCCTTCCCCAGGAAGTGATGAGAACGATCTCAGAAGTGAGGGCCCCCTCCACAAGGCTCAGAATGCTCAGAAATGCTCAGAAATGGTCTATTTTCTCTTAGCTTGAAAAATAGACCTCGCCAAAGTACAAAACTGTGTCTGTTCTTACATTGCTGCAGTAGATGCTGGTCGCTGGGTGCGCCCCCTCCATATTCAAAGTATACGTGGTGGACATTGCGGCAAATCACACCCCAGTGGGCGGCCAATCAATTGGGAAACACAACCTGGTCGTTAAGTTTCTCAGGGGAGCTAGGAGGTTGAATCCTCCCTGCTCATGTTCGGTCCCATCATGGGACCTCTCCAGGGCCCTCCGGGACCCTCCCTTTGAGCCGCTCGAGTGAACTGACCTTCAGTCCCTCTCGCTTAAGACTGCCCTCTTGCTGGATTTAGCATCAGTCAAGCGAGTTGGAAATCTGCAGGCTCTGTCAGTGGAACTTTTCTGAAGTAGCTTGCCTGGGATATAATAAACAAATGGTATCATGAGTCAACTGCTTGGATATCAAGGACAATTCACAATTCATTACTGATAATGCTTAAATGTGTATTTCTAAACTCAAACATACAAACAAGCAACAACAACAACTAGAAATGCAGTGTTTTCTAATTAAACAACTAGAAATGCAGTGTTTTCTAATTAAAAGAATATTTTTATCTAATTAAATAACAACAAAATCTTTACATTACTGCAAACTTGTTATTTTCTCAATAGTACAGCTAAATAAAATAAATAGAACAATAAATAAGAACATACAAATGTTCATGAAAATAAGATATTTTGAACATTTTTTCCAAACAAACAGGGACATTTAAGCAGGATTATAAACTCTTTTGAAAAGGAAACTGGATTTAAAAGTGTGGTTCACTTAATCAGGCGCCGATCCGAGCACCCACGGAAATTGTCGAGCACTCACTGTCTCGGCTCTTCTGCTCTCGTTCTCGTATAACGTGTGAGCCTAAACTCAAACTATCTACTCTTTTTCTAGAATGATCTTCTCTCCTGGATTTAATGTTGCCAGAAGCTTTCAACCACTTGACTTTCACGAATAACTGACGAAATAACAACTTGTAGCCCTCCCTCCTTCCCAATGAGTCGAGCCTTTAGCAAGATGGACGCCAGTCAGATCATACAAGAATAAATGAGTGCAGCTCTGTGGCAACTTGGGGAAGAGTCTCTCGTGGATGTTTGCTGGAATCTGAAATGTGATGGCCTGGACAGTGGAGAGTCCCGCAGCAGGGCACGGAGGGCACTCATCAAGATGGCAGAGTGTGCATTGGATGAGCTTGAGGAGAAACTAGAGAGCGATGAAGTTAAACATTACTCTGCTGATTATGAATTGAAAGACAAAATAAAAGGTGTATCTCCAAAAGAAGGACTGGAAAAATATTTCTCACCACACACCTTTTCTTCTAAAGACTACAGATTCCCCCCTCAAAAGCCAACCAGAGCCAACTCGCCCATTGTAACATTGCGAAGGGAGTTTAAAATCTGTGGGCAAATTGGGCAGAGTGGTCAGAGGGATAAATTGGCGTATCTCAGTTTAGTACGCCAGATTGAGCTGGGAATAGAAAAAGGGGACACACAGACTGAAGTAGTCATGGCTGTAATCAGGGCTGTCAGTCCAGGGCTGCCTTTAAGAGACATGTTAGTGATCAAGTGTCGGCTGACCCTCAGTGCACTCCTCACTATCTTGAAATGCCACTAACGGGTAGATAGCTCCACAGAACTTTATGGAAAGCAGCCAATGAGGACACCGATGAACAGTAAAGCAGAGCCATCATTCAGCACAAGTTCCTCCTCTCGATAGAAACTGGACTGTGGAGTCATTCGGTGAAGTTCCAAATCACCCTCAGCGATGTGAGCATAACAGATGAAGAACTTATACAGAAAGTGGATGAGGCAGCAAAGGTAGATATTGAGAAAAATTCTCAAAATTGAGAGAAAGCCTCTAAACCTAAGGAGTCCCAATCAACAGTGGCAATTAAAACAGTAAAGGGGATTGAGATTTAAGTCTGACAGCATGAACGTGCAGCAGATGTTGGAAGAGCTTTGCAAGGAGATGCACCAGATGTTTCTGGCTGAAATGGAGACAAGTCCCCGCCCTCTTGGAATATAGCAGGGAATGAAAACTGCAAATAGTGCAAGGAAGAGGGAACGGGTGGAAACTGTTTGCACTGTTTTAATGTGGGCAGGGTCAAGCGACCCAGCGGTTGCTGGTGACCCCATCATTGGCTACAATGTAATTGAGGCAATCATTAACTGAAATGAGGGAAAGACTAAAGACTACTATCTGCATCTGTGAATTTGTTTATAGTTCGATCAAGACACACTTAGTCTGTACTATCAGAGTGATTGGATACCTGAAACCCATCAAGACTGTATACACAGCACCAGTGCAAACGAAAGAGAACGAGACGACAGCTGAAATGAAGGACAATGATAAACTGAATGATTTTTGGTCTCAACGTAGCTATATACGTGACAGAATAATACACTAGGCTGTAGTTAAGGCTGTGCAGAAACTTGTGAATGATGCCCTTACAGTTGTGCCGTCACTGTTTTGTAACTGTTTTGTATTTTCCGGGAAAACATAAGTTGTATGGTCAGTGTGCCTTTTAATTGCTGTTTTTGATCCGGCAATTATTTATTTACAAATTAAGCACTGTAGATCAGTCCAGAAAATGGTAAAAGGAAGGGACAGAGTAGTTCTCAGAAATCTTCTGCTGCCATGTGATATTCTACCCCTCGATCAGCCACCAGCAGAGATTTGTCAGCCACAGAAAGAACCAAGCCACAACGACAGCATTGCCAGCAGCCGATTGACACCTACAACCTCAGAGGCCTGAGCATGGTGAATCAAAGGAGATCAGGTGGTAAGACAGCGATCCCAGAGACTGAGACATCAGCATGTTGTACTATGACACCGTGGACCAACTAGGTGAACGTGCTTTCACCAAGTACCACATGTTCCTGGATCAACATCTTTGTTGATCCTGGAACAACTTTCCAATCAACCAATCAGATTTGAGGGACAAGTTTACAGTTTATGTCAAGTTTAGGCTTAGAACCAGGGTGAAGTGCTTCAACATCAGTGTTATTCACCTATCATTTCCCTCTGATTTTAGGGAAAAGTTATGGGTAGGGTTAGGTTTAGGGGTAGGGATTGGGTTAGGACTACATTTTGGGACAGGAATGTTATTCCAGGATCAACAAAATATGTTGATCCAGGAACATGTCTTACTTGGCAAAGTCCTAACTACACGCGATGCGACGCTGCAACACGCGATGAAAGGTATCTTTTCCATGTTAATCAGAGTGTTTGTCCGAACCAGCCGCGACGGCGACATGCAACAATTCTATTTTAGAAACGGTTTCTATTTTTCTGCGACGTCTCTCTGGAACAACAAACATAAAGTGTGGCAATTATAATCTCAGGTACTGTTTATGTGCTTTATTTAATGTTAAAAGCGTATAATAAGACTTTGAATATGATTTAGTGCTCCCAGGTTTATAGCTGTAAAAGCAACAATGGATAATTCACCATCTTGAAATGAAACAAATGGAAACAAGAGCGTTCAAACTGTGAACAAACAATTGTGTATTATTTGACAAAGATTTTAGTAACCAGTAGCCTATGTATTTGAATAATGATAATGTTTAAATGGTGTAATATTTATGAATTTGATTATGTAGCATACTTATCCATTTTCTTGCCATTCTCGTCAAGATTACTCTCTGGTGCTGTGCTGTGCTGTGCACATGCCGCGAGACTCCACCCACACGCTGTTCTGATTGGCTATGGGTTTTGATTGATTGTTACGCATCTCGCAGTCGCTTCGCGTTTAGTGTGTGTGGAGTCTGTGGTCAGACAAATTATTTGTCGTTGGAATCTTATCGCATCGCATTTAGGACAAGGTGTGATACATTGGGTCAACCGTCCTTGGCACAAAGAAACTGTAAGGTAACAGAGATTTAGCCAAGTAACACAGACCAAAGGCATTGGATGGCTAAGGTCACGGTGTTCAAAATAAATTATGCTTTAGGCTACATGTTCATGAAAATGTCAGGAGACATTACATTTTGTGGAGGGGAGTGTAGCCCTGAGTTTTTATTGACGGCTTAAAAGAGATATTGCCCCTCTTTAAATTTTGAACCGGCTAATCTGAAAATAAGGAAACTGTTTGCTAATAATAGTGTTATTCTTGTCATCTTCAAACTCAGCTTCACCAGTAGAGGGCACCCTAAGCATCACTCTATGCTGGATTGGTCACTGTGTTACCCGATCTTACCTGTCTTTTTCATATTTCTTACAGAAATAAACGTGTTGCAACAAGGACGAACACCGCCTCAATCTTAAAAATTGTACAAGAAACGTTTTTTTTTTCACATCACAGTAGAATTACTAAGAACTTCAGCTGTAGGTGTTTGTGGGTACTGTGGTGTTTGCTTCCCTTTCAGACAAAACATGCAAAAATGCCACCTTCCTATAAGTGAGAATCACAAGCTGAAACAATTACGTGCAATTTGCCAGACTTGAATTTAAAGATTTTACAAAATAAATAAACAGAACAGATTTATGTGCCCCAGAAAAGTAGATGATTTAATGGTAGCGACTTAAACAACATTTGCAAGGTGATTTTTGTTGTTGTTTTACAGAAAGAGATACAATACAGAAAGAAGAAAAAAATTGGCCATAAACAGTAGCCTAGTATGATTTTGTATGACTTTATTGATAATTTAGCTAGCAGTCAGACATTTGTCTTCCACCTTGTCTTCTTCGAAGTAGGCTACTGTAACCAAAAAAGAAAAAGATGTGTTACATGCACACAAAGATAAAAAATTGCCTTAACTATTACATATCTTTTGTGCACATTTATGTAAAATACCAGAATACTCCCCTTCACATTATTATTAAAATACACCAGTGCACTTGCCACTCACAGTTTCACGCTACTGTCGCTCTTCATAATACATGCAGTCCTAAAAATGAATTGAGTTATAATAGAACATTTGAAATAGTAAATTAATAGTACCTTAATAGTAGATTTATATATAGCCTATATATATATATTTATACATACAATAAGTATGCAGGCTCCCAAAAGTGTAGCTTTCATTTTCACTTCCAAGTTTCTTGGAAACCTCAGCACAAAATCTGCACCAGATGGTTCATCGAAAGGTTTGAAGATCTTGCCAAATGATCTGTCTATTGCCGCCTCATTCAAAGACACCAGCTGTGGTCACAGTGCAAAGACAGGAAATTACAAGGCATAGTACACCCAGAAATGTCAATTCTGTTAACATTTACTTTGGTGAACTATCTTTAACACATTAACAGTGGTTACTAGCTAAATGTCTTCAGAAACCTGGATTTACAACTTAATCTTAAATCTGCTAATCTTAATTTAGAAAAGCAACAAGACCATGTTAGCGCTGGCATTTAAAATCAAAGAAACGTGTTTGTGGGTCAGGTTTTGTTTTTCCTTTCATTGTGGGGAAATATAGCACAACCTGAAATCCCCTAGTGTGGGGTGGACAATGAGCTTAAAATGGCTTAAAAAGCATAGAGAATTTCAATTACAATCTAAAAATGTTTGTGTTAAAGGTTAGAAGATAGACTATATCTGCTCAACCTTTATATTAGGTGTCTTTTATCTACTCAAAATAATTGTTAGGTGCAATGAACTTATTGTATTCATGTTGTATTGTTGCCAGGTCTGTATAGCAAAAACAGCCCAATTGAGGTGGGGGATGGGTCTAAAAATAAAATAACCGGGAACAGTGTAATAAAAGTAGCACAATTCCGCGTGAAACACTGTGGGGGAGACAGGTAAGGTTATAGGGATGTGTTTGGTGCAACGGTTTAAGGGTTGATTAGGTGTTTATAGATATAATTACAGTAATTTATTACAGCTATACACACAGGTTTTTATTAAAAAAACATGTATGTAAACAATACATGCATTGTATCAAATTATTCATTTAAATCTCTGAGGTGGGACCAAATATTATTTTTGTCAGTGGAAAATTGAGTGTATGTGCATCACCTCAAAGTTTGCATCCGTGCAGCAGGTGCAAGGTACGCATGGTCCTTCAATCTTAAATGCTGGTTCCCCTCGTTCATTCTCAACTGTGAATTTAGGTAGGCAAACGTGCCAGTTTTGTCGAACAAGTCCGATGGCAACGCCAGGTGGAGACTGAACCTCCAGCTAAAACAAACACACAATTTATCATATACAGTACACATACAGTACACCGTAAACAAGACAGAGCTAAGGTCATACCTCATGGCTGCAGCAGGAGCAAACAAATGGTCGCACCAGTCTGATGATCTCTTGATTTGAGTCATTAAAAACATTCATTATGAAGGAACGTGCTGCAGCGCAGTAAGTCCTGTTACAACAATCATTGTCCTCAATAACTCTAAAAATGTTGTTCCCAGTGTCATCCTTCACCTCGTATCTGTTGTTAGACTTTATTCCGCAGCAAGCTTTACGAAATGAAAAGGTATGAGATAAGTGTGTAGCCACACACATTTGATTTCACTGTATCTCATTCATGAAATGCTGATGAACAAACCTTCTCCCATACGTTCTTCCAGAGTTTTTTCTTTGTAGACAAACAATTGATCAATCTAAAATAAACATGAAAATGACAGTCTAAATCAAAATAACACACACATAATGATAAACATGATTCAAAAAGCATCTCCAGCCTTATCTGACCCAGGTTAAGGTCTCCAGATGAGAAGGACAGTGGTACGGGTCTGAGGAAGGGATCATTGCGGTGTCCTCTGGAGCAGAAACAGAAATGTTTATGTATCAAACAGCTTTGTTAAACAAATTATTACACACTGAAATCTATTATCAATAAAAAATGGATGTCATCCTTCATACACAACATTCAAGCAGGTTTATGATCTTCATATCTGCAGTTTTCTAATACACTAATGTAGCCTATATTTTAATGCTATAACATTGAAAAACATTATTATTTGATTCAGTGCACGCTTGTGAAAAATAAGTGCTTTATAATATTGAATGTGAACTTGTAGTGCACTTAAAATCTTAAAAGTATAGTAGTTGACACATTAATATATTTTAAATGTACAAAATTGCAACATCATCATTAAAAATGTGCAATTACATATATACTTAAATACATGACATGCACGGTTAATAAAAGTTTGGCAGTACACTTTAACCATATTTCAAAGACAATAGAAATAACATATAAAGATGTCCTTAAGTCCTACTAAAGTGGGTCAAAAACTTAAGTACTCTTAAGTTCTGCAACATTTAATATAACTTTAAAATACATTTTCATTTAATTGTAAATAACATGCAATTAAGTGTCTGAAACATTACATTAATTTCACACTATATGGCCATTCGTTTAAAGTATGTTATTTCCATAGTGAGTAGCCTATTTTTTGAAGTTTGCTAAAGTGTGCACTTATATAGCTTGCCTCGGCCATAGTGTGAATCCGCACAGTGCCTATTGAAGTCAAACAAACAAAATTGGCATAGATAAACAACCTTAAAAAACTCACCTGACAATTCCATATTTGATTTTAGACTGAAAGGAGAGAGAATATATATATATAAATACAAATAAATGAAGGACATCAATATTGTTTACACTGTTAAATATCATTATTAAATTTATAGATTATAATAAATACAATGGTAAAAACTCCATAATACATACAATTTCAATCATTTATATATAAAAAAAGTAAAACATGATTTAAAATGAAATTATTTTAAAAGGATCTCATATTGAGAGATATACCACATACCCATGAGATACAAATATTTTGTTCGTCTGTGGCACTGAACAGTAGGTTTCTCTCATGAAGATATGTTTTTCTCATGAACATACCTACCTTTGTATTTTATTTTTTCCAGCAAGGTGTTTGTGGTTGAACAGTGGGTTGACCCACTTTCAGGTTTAGTTACTTCTGGTTTTAAAAACTTGAAAATGTTCCGTTAATTCCGGTAATTTTATCTAAGTAAATAAATATACCATATATAATTGCAGGCATTTTTCCTTGATTTTCTTGTTTGCAACTATTGGATATTGGCTTTATCAAATTTCTAGTGATTGTTGGCTATAAGGCAATTCATTATGTATTTTTTTGTAGTGTAGGTGCTCTGCTTTATAAATGGATGTGTTTCTTTCTCATTTTGTCAGTTGTCACTTCATTACACTTCAACTGTGTTTCTGAAACCAACAGTGTACAATAGCATTTTTTCCCTTTTCAAACAGTTTTCATACAATTTGTGAGGGAAAATTAACCATGGTTTTATTTGAGTAAAAGTGTGTGTTTCTTTTCTTTTTATTTCTGTGGTTGTTACATTGTATGGTTTACGTATTTAGAAGAATTTTCAAGTTTGTGCTTTGTAGGCTACAGTGCTTTGAGCACTGATTGGAAGTGCTATACAAAGTAAAGATATAATCACTAGCAGTATGTAGGCCTATCAATTGTCATGTTATGTCAATAGGCCTTTATCTCACTTCCTGGTTTCGGAATGTTCGAAATCGCCAAGCAGTGTATGGCAAGCCGTTTAAACATTTAATCTTTAAAAGTCTCTATTTTCATGCTACTAGTACTTAGACACCAGTATCTATTCCATACTAGTGCTTATACATTAGCTAGTGCTTATTCTTTAGATACTAGAACCTTCTTAAAAGATTCTAGTAGTTATTCATTAGATTCTAGTGCCTATTAAATTGGTACTAGTACTATCTATTGAATACGTACTAGTAGCTAATGAATAAGTACTATCTATTTAATAGGATCTAAGTACTAGTATCTGTTGAATAAGTACTAGTAGCTAATGAATAAGTACTAGTATATATTTAATAGGTACTAGTATCTAATGACTTAGTACTAGTATTTATTGAATAAATATAGTAGTATTTAAAAAATAAGTACAGGTCCCTAATAAATAACTACTAGTATCTAATATATATGTACTAGTCACAATTGGAATACACACTAGTCAGAACTGAATAGTTGATATCTGAATGACAGATATGGGGATATGGGGTTCCAATTGTGACTAGTACATGGAAGTCAATGGCAAAAAAATGAATTTGTTACTAGTAACAAAAGAATAGTTACTAGTCATTATTGAAATAAGTACTAGTATCTAATGAATAAGTACTAGTAGCTATTTAATAGGTACTAGTATCTAATGAATAAGTATAGTATCTAATAATAAATATAGTTACTAATGAATAAGTACTAGTATCTTTAAAAAGGTACTAGTACCTAAAGAATAAGCACTAGTATCTAACAAATACCTGGGTCAATGACGTGGCGTGTCAATTCTGGTGTCCAAAGCATATTCAGAATATTACAAATGTATAAATTTTTAATTGCACATCATTAAGTGACTCAACTTCCCCCTCTTTAATTACTCATGTAAGAATTTATTATAAATAATTCATCTTTAAGGAACTATTGAGCTCAAAAGTCCCAAAATGTCATTCCGGGTAACTGTCCCGGGTTAAAATCTGAATACAAAAATATACAAAAAAATGAAATAAAAGTATTTAAAATCTACTTGGGCATAATTGTATTGATGTTTCCAACGATACCTACAAATATAATATTTAAATTGTTATGACAGAAAGACTTTTGTCTCCAAATTGTGATTTCTCTAATGTCAGTCCTGGATAACAGACATCAATGACCATTTTTTACCATAATGCATTTTGGTATGTCATGTGACATAATATTGTATCAAAAAGAAGACCCTGAAGGAGCACCAGAACATGTGCAAAGGTCAGGAAGCGTCTCTTAAAATGTTGATATTTTGACCTTTTTGGTGCACAACACAAAACATTTATAATGTTTTTATATTAAAAAACGATCTGTTTTTGATCTAAAAAATTACCTTAAGCGATGATAGCTAAGTTGTAGTTTTCCATAGGTGGTTAAGTTAGTGCCTGATTAAAAAGAAAACTATTTGTTTTGTCAATCTTGGATAACAAAAAACCTCTGTTAGCCAGGACGTCATCCGTTATCCAGAATGACATGCATAACAATCTAGTTTTTAAATAACATTTGTAAACTTTTAGGCATAGTTATTATAGTTATATTATTAACATAACATTATTTACATAATTGTATGTTTTTTTACATATTTTTGCTGTCATTCATCTTGATTTCATATGATTCAATAAGTCACATGGGTCATTATCATTGAATTGAATTTTGTAATGTTAATGGTCAAATCATGAATAATGTAATCAAATTTATTAATATATCAACATTTTATTAAAGCTTTAGTATAGCTTCTGGTGTTTCAAGGTCAATTCTGTCCCTCCAGATGCCTCTGTCTAATAAAGAGAGGCAGAGACGGTTCAGAGCCAGGATAAACGCAGATGCAGAAGCTAGGGCTGAGTATCTTGGAAAAAAGAGAGCAAGGTATTATATTGATGACTCGGTGGAATGATAATGTATCAGTAACAAGCGAACTTGAAATATTAATCAAAATAGTTTCACACTCCTATAAACATTCCTATACACTAAACGCGTAATACGCATGTGCACGCCATCAGCGTTCTCACAGGTTCGCGTTTTTAAAGTTTGCACAGAACTTAAGGGTTTTCTGTTAGAACGGTGTTGTGTTAGTGGCCCCTAAGTTTAGCTGGACAATAACTTTATTCTAGAGCTGCTGTAAAGCCAAAACTATCTCTGTTAGCCTACTTTAATTTCCTAAGGGTCACATAAACACAAAGGGCCCTATCTTGCACCCAGCGCAATTGACTTTGTACACCGACGCATGTATCATTCCTATTTTGCACCCGACACAGTGGACTTTTCCCTCCACAGACGCACGCCGGTAAATTAGGGAATGAACTTGCGCTGCAGGGGGCGGTTCAGCGAAAAGAGGAGGCGTGTTTCGGCGCAAACGTTCCCCGGTGCTATTTTGCAGGTTTCGAAAACAATTCCTCCACTGACCAGGAAAAACCTAGTCTAAAGTCAGTGGCGCGTTAGATGCTATTTTAGGGGCGCATGATTGGCCATAATGTAGCGTGTGCACAACGCTCATACACTTTGCTTCTCTCATCTACACACACGCAGCAGTTCTCATTTTTGCAAACCATACATAATTACAAGGAAAATATTCCACACGAGGCAAATCATTGTTGTGTCCATGAAGATGTGAAAAAACAGGCATAGATAAGCTTACACATTTCCCAAATTATTATACGCCTGTTTAACCGAAGCTAATTTGGGTGGGTTTCTCCATCCCCATACAATGTCACTTCTCTGTCTTTTACGTCCCTGACGAGAACGTCGGTCTCCTTGGCTGTGAACCGCTCCTGGTGTGCGCCTGGCAAATCCGCCGTTATAATAGCAATCCGCCATGGAACAAGCGCGCCTGCTCTTAAAGGGAATGTGAGATGACGCTTTGATTGGTTTATTTCACGTTACGCCCAAACCACACCTATGAATAATGAAGCTACTTCAGACCAACCCATTTTAGATTTGCGTTGGGCGCAAGAGTCATTTATCCCGCCGGTATAATAGCAACAGCGCCCGAGATCCGCCCACAAAGTTACTTGCGTTTCGCGTTTGATACTTGCATATCAGATTGTTAAAATAGGGCCCTAAATGTTTTAGCTGTATAATGTTGGACTATAACCTTGGCCATTGTTTATTAAACATTATAATTTTACAGATTTACTGGAGGTTTTTAAATCATTAAAAACTTGTCAGTGTCTCTTACTTTGTTTCAAGTTTGAGTGTTGGAAAGAAAAAATGATACTGAGGAATGTCCTTCCGTCTAACAGTATGTCATTCCGGCTAACACTGACACAGGCAAATAATTTAACCAAGATTTGTGTGCTAGATTACACAATTCTGTTTTTGTTGAGTAAATGATAAAACAAGTCTTATTTACTTTATTGGAAAACATTTTTAAACATTTTTCAGTTTTTTTTTTTAATTTTATTTGGTTCTGAATTTTGAGCGATAGAGGCCTAGCTGCTATATGGTGTTGTGTCAGTTTTCTAGAAGACGATATCTAATGTGAGTGTACATCATTTAATCCCATTTCTAAGTTGTCATATGTGATAACTATAGTAATAAATATGTTATTTTGGTAAAAACAACATTCGGAGCCACGGTACGTTTTGGAAGGAAGAAGGGACTTTTATTCCATTTCCGCTGTAGCGTGCCAACCGGAAGTTGGATCAGGGTCGAAGCGGCTGCAGTCAGTTCTCTTCATCACTCTCGCGCGTGACGGCCATCTTCCCTCAGCTCGAGAAGACTGTTCCTGCAGACATGGCCGACTATTCTAACGTGGCTCCGCCGTCCTCAAACTCCGGTGCAGGGATGAACGATGCTTTTAAAGACGCCCTTCAGAGGGCCAGACAAGTGAGTACTTCGAAAGAGTCTGAAAATATTTAGTATCTTCAAGCTTTCCGCTAAAAAACAAAATGAAGCCTAGCGAGCTCGTTTGCTAATGTGAGGCCTTGATGCGTTGCAACAAAGAGGTTTCAGTTTAGCGTTTTTTTTTTATCATTTACTTCCTTATTTCAAGGTTTAGCGGAAGCAGAACGTCGTGTTGAAATTATACTTATGTCCTATAGTATAGACTAAAAGGAAAACTAATAGTTTTAGCTCCACATTATTAGATATTTACGTGAGCTGTAATTTACACACAAATAAACTGGCACTTATAGGTGGAATTAGGCCATTGGATATAGGATGGTCTCTAATAGATCCCGTAGATGGTTTCGGTTTGGCCATTTTATAGGCTAAATAAACGAAGTTTCTACTAATGTATAGATAAAGCGAAACTTTTTTTGTTGTTGCTGCTGAGTCGAACTAGTTTTGTTCGGGAGAACCGTAGAGACTCAGATAGGCCTCGTGCTGTTACAGGTTTGTTGTGATTATACAGAATAATCGAAAACCGTTTAACTTTGTAATTCACTATATCTTTTTAGATAGCGGCAAAAATAGGAGGTGATGGTATACCACCCTCTCCATCCTCCAATGAGTTTGGTTATGGAGGACAGAAGAGACCCCTTGAAGATGGAGGTAAGTTCACAGGAGCCATGTTGTGCGTATTGGTCAGTGTAAACCACATTATTATTGACTTGTATTCTTAACTTGTGATCTTAAGATCCTGGTGAGCTGATTATGGTGTGACTTTTTCAATTAGCCTAAATGAATGTGCTATATTTTATATTTTGAGCCTAGCCAAACCTTTAAGTAATGCCACATGTTCATATTTTCATATAACAATAAAAATGTTATACTATTTATGCTTTAAACTCTGCGTGAAACAAAATTTGGCAAAAAATTGTGTAATTTTTATATTAATTATTTTTGAGGTCTGTACATTCAAGCACTAAGTCGAGCGTCCAAGCAAGGCTTTATGTAAAAATGCTTTGAAGCAAAGTTTATTGTTGAAAGAGTTATAAAAAACTTCAAACACAAAGGGTGCTTGGATGGTCCCATCATGATAACTTTTCCAGACGTGTTTTCCTACCTTATTTGTGGTGTGAACGCTTAGGCCTACTCTTTTAAGCAGTTTGGAAATTATAAATCCGTATAACTATAAAATAAATCTAGAAATAAAATTACAAAACCACATTTTGGTTTTCACTGTTTTGCTTCTATGCTGGAAAGCTGAAATTCTTTTTTTTTTAAATCACATTTTCCATGCTAGTCGTGAGAATGGCAATTGATGATACAGCAATCGTACCATGTTCCTATGTTGGATAAAATGTCCACATTCACTACTGCTCAGTCTCTACCACTGTATTTGATTCCCTAAAACATATGTACATATACATACAGGGCTGTGCAATCCCTAGTTGATGAGAACAGTTACTTCATATTACAAAAAAAATACAATCACATTTGCTATATTTACTTTTAATAGGTTCTGCATTTGTATATATAAAGACTTTTTTTTCAAAGCCTGATTTGTAACCCCAAAAGGGCTTTCTCTTTTTAAATTAATCCAAAAAGTACATGCTTATTAAAGTAAAATAGTATAAATAGTATAACCACATTAATTATAAAAGATATTAAACTTAAAAGAATTACAAGAAAAACAAATAAAACAAAAGGCCTCAAGCCCAGGACCACACTGGAAAAAGGAGCGTCGTTTTATCAGTCTGTTAAACGCTGGTAATCCACAGCACCTGTCACTCAACTCCACCCTGCAAACACAAGACACACAAAACGGAACAAAAACCTCACCACAATTCAAGGAGCAGGAGCTAAACCGGGTGGTGGAAACACTTATGGTGGTCACTTTTGTGACTTTTTTTTGGTAAACCACTTAGCCTTTTCGAATCATGGCAATTTTTTTTTAAGTCACCAAGTTTCATGCCATTCAAATTAAGCAGAATTTTTTTTAAAATTCAAAATCTAACACATTTTCTGCCTAAAATGAATATCAGAGGGTTAAAGGTTTTTCTTATGGATTGTTTGCTGTAAGCGGCTGATATGTAGTAATCATATGGTTAACTTGGTGTTTTTGTCCTCTTTAGATCAACCAGAAACCAAGAAGGTTCCACCAAGTGATCGTAAGCATTGATTGTTCCACACTGAACTGATTAACTATTAAAAATGTTTAACAAAGATGTGGCTATGTTGTTTGGTCATCTCATAAGTTTATGCTTTTATTTGCACCAGCTTTTTCATCTGTAATGGGAGGCATGGGTGGCCCAAGGTACATTTCTTTTAAACAAAGTATTTAATGCAAATATATTTCAAATATTAATGCATTTAAAAAAAAAAAAACATATTAAGTATATTTCTGCTTTGCATATTTCTTCTAATGATGCTATCGTGTCTATGTAGGTCTATATCAGAAGAGTACAAGGTTCCAGATGGCATGGTCGGCTTCAGTAAGTTGTCCGATTCGTTTTTTCCGAATTCATATCCACGACTAGAGGCTTTGGAGGACTTTCATTTAAATCTCATCAATAATCCAGTGTTAATTAATCACTCATCTGCAGTCATTGGAAGAGGAGGAGAACAGATTTCAAGAATCCAGCAGGACTCAGGCTGCAAAATACAGATTGCTCCTGGTGAGTCAAAATGCCGTGCCCTGACATTGTGTATAGGAGTCTGAGGCTCTTTGAAGCATAAATGAAAAGACTCTTATTTTGCACTCTACCCAACAGACAGTGGTGGCATGCCTGAGAGGTCAGTGACATTAACAGGCTCACCTGATGCTATCCAGTGAGTATCTTTACACGTTTAAAAACATTTCATCATGGTTAAAATGGGTATGGTGTTTTAGAAGTGGGTGAAAACAAATGTCCATTTTCCATAATAGGGGTGCAAAGAGGTTACTCTCAGAGATTGTAGAGAAAGGCAGACCGTCTCCTGCATTTCACCACAATGATGGACCAGGGATGTCTGTTCAGGAGATTATGGTCCCAGCCTCCAAAGCGGGTCTGGTCATTGGAAAGGGAGGAGAAACAATCAAACAGTTACAGGTAAGGTTCACATATGTTTAGCATTTAGTGTTCAGTTAAAGCTGGTTTGGAATTCCTACTTGTTCTCTGACTTAGGACCATAAAGACTTTAATCTCTTTAATCTCCCTAGCTTGTACTATTCTGAATAATGTCAGAAACAAGTTTTTTATTAAGTGCTTTGTGTTTATTGCCTCTTTAAGATGAATCGCTTGCATTCCCCGTTTGTGAGTCTCTTTGGATAAAAGCATCTGCTAAATGAATAAATGTAAAATGTAATTGTTCAAAATTTGTTTAACAGGAACGTGCTGGAGTCAAAATGGTCATGATTCAAGATGGACCCCAAAACACAGGTGCTGATAAACCGCTCAGGATCTCTGGCGATCCTTTTAAAGTTCAGGTGAGTACATTAAGGCATTTGTATTGCTACATCGTAATTATACTAAATTATGGATAATTTATCTATTTTTAAATGGCATGTCTTGGTCTGTACAGCAAGCTAAAGACATGGTGATGGATCTGATCAGAGATCAGGGTTTCCGGGAACAGAGAGGAGAATATGGTTCTAGAGCTGGTGGTGGTGGTGGTAGTGGTGGTGGAGGAGGAGGAGGAGGAGAAGGTGGTCTGGATGTAAGTACTGTTTGATGAGATGAACCTAATATTTTGACACTTTGTGAATTTATACATTCAAATTTTGAAAGGCAATTGACTATTGAAACTCTTTTGCTGTTGCTTTAGGTCCCTGTGCCAAGGTTTGCAGTGGGAATTGTGATTGGCAGGAATGGTGAAATGATCAAGAAGATTCAGAATGATACTGGTGTGAGGATTCAGTTCAAACCAGGTGAATAAGTTTATATGCACTTCAATGTAAAAGCAAAAACTAAATCGGATTCAGATCTTTGACACAAATGCTTGTCCTTTGCTTTAGATGATGGCACTACACCAGAGAGAATCGCTCAGATCATGGGGCCTCCAGACAGGGCTCAGCACGCAGCAGATATAATTACTGACCTACTGAGAAGTGTGCAGGCAGGGGGCCCCCCTGGTCACGGTGGGGGCAGAGGGAGAGGCCGCGGGCAGGGAAACTGGAACATGGGCGGCCCTCCTGGAGGCCTGCAAGAATTCACTTTCACTGTGCCTTCCATGAAGACCGGCCTCATTATTGGCAAAGGTTAGTTGTTGCTGATAATTACTTTACCTTTGAAAGGATATGCAATTTTATGTTGTTAATTGGGTAAATTAATTAACTTTTAAAATATTTTCTCTCTCTCTCTCTAGGGGGTGAAACAATTAAGAGCATCAGCCAGCAGTCCGGAGCCAGGATAGAATTACAAAGAAACCCTCCACCTAATTCAGACCCTAATATAAAGATCTTCACAGTCCGTGGATCACCCCAACAGATTGATTACGCCAGGCAACTGGTTGAGGAAAAAATTGGAGTTGAGTGCCTTGGTTTCCTAACTAAATTTTTTGGGTGAACATGAAATGCTGCTCAGACACAGTTTATTTCTAGATTATTGACAAGCGCTTGTGTAAGGGGGTTATGAGATAGCTGCAACTTTAGTTTTAAAGAATACAAAGATGTTTTTCTTTTGGAGAAAAATAGTGCAGAGTCTGGACAAAGATGAAACTTCCTAGAGTGCACGTGTCGACGGCCTGCTTTCGCGCACTATCAAATGGAGTATACTTTGAAAGTACTGCTTAAAAAAGAAATCTATCTATTTTAGGCTTTAGTCCCACCCTCTGCCAAGTTATTAAGAGAACAGACTTTTTGAGGGTGAGGGAAGGTTAATGTTTTTGATTAAAGATTGAGGGCATATTAAGTACTATAACATTCTGTAAAAAAAATGAGAATTGTCAATTTTGATTTCATACTGGCACTAAAATGTTTATTTTGTTTTATTATAGGGTCCAGTTAGCCCTATGGGTGGCCCTCATGGTCCTCCTGGGCCCCACGGAGGTCCTTCTCATGGCCCCCCTGGTCCACAAGGACCTCCTGCTCCCATGGGCCCATACAACCCTGGGCCCTATGGCCAGGGCCCTCCTGGACCACAGTAAGAAATGTTTGCTTCATGATGTTTAGCATGTTGTTAGTGTTTTAATTTTTTCTTAAGGGGTCAATTAAATTTGAGATTAACTTAGTGCATCTTATTTTTTTCCTCAGTGGTCCTCCAGCACCATACCAGCCTCAAGGTTGGGGCAATGGATACCCCCACTGGCAGCAAGGGCAGCCAGATCCCAGTAAGTGCCCACATTTGTGCAAATTAGGGTTGCTAGTCAAAGTCATTGCCACTTCAGTTGCCTGTTGGAGGAAAAATGAAATTGGCTAAGCGGTTGTTTGTTCTCCAGATAAAGCAGCAGCTGATGCTAATGCTGCTGCATGGGCAGCCTATTATTCTCAGTACCAGCAGCAGCCCCAGGGCCCCATGACACCCACCTCAGCAGCCCCAGGCACAACCCAGTCCAATGGACAAGGTACTTTTTTACCTGCACTCCACAAAAACGCCACCCTCCCTTTACTGTAGACCTACAATAGCACTTAGTAGGCTTTCAGTGTAGCCATCACTGCACAGTACAATATTTTTTTTTTCTTTATCCGTTGATCTGGGGTGGCCTTTTTCGATTAGCACTCATGGACAGGGCAGTTTCTGAGACACTCAACCTGTTTGTGCAAAGTGCGTCACCTAGCCAGGTGGAGGACTTTCTGCAGCCTTTGAAAGAATGGTTGTCAATTTCTCATTGTACCATTTTTAACAGGTGACCCACAAGCTCCAGTTCAAAGTGGACAGTCAGATTACACCAAGGCCTGGGAGGAATATTACAAGAAATTGGGTATAAATATTTTGTAGCTTCAGGTTATTTTCTTTGAGAGAGCAGGTTAAATAGCAGCAGGGCTTGAATAGCCAATCTGTCCTTTTTTACTTGTGGAGTCTTGCGAGGGAAATTAGTGGCGTGAGAATTTTGTTTTTGGTGCTTGTCCACAGAAATATTGGTCTCAAACCCTGCTGTTCAGAATGAGGAGCTGTAGTGTCTTCAACAGGTAGAATAGGATTAACACGTTGACAACCATGAATGAGATTGTACTTCTCATTTTCGTATATGCCTACAATGGATAAATATCTACATTTCCAAATTTGTGCCTGTCATTACTGTATTTCAATGCCGTTGCACTTATAAATAGAGCTGGGCAATAACGATAATTATCGCGATACAATTTCTCGAATACAATTATAACAAAAGTTGTTTGATAAAATGTTTATGCGCCGAAAGCGGAACGAAACAACTCTATTCATTCAAACCTCGCCTTATTTATTTGCTCTGCTTAAACGGCAATGCAGGGCGTTCTTACAAGAGCAGATGATTAGTTTACTCTCGGATCGTTCTCGAGCGCTAAACAGTGCTGTGAGAAGCGCTTGAATTCATTGAAGAACACGAATGTCTCTGTGATTTAAACTGGTTTAAACCAAATGAAACAGCGCTGACATTCTCAACAGCACTGAGAAACACGAGAAAAATTGTGCCATGAACGATCCAGTTAGGCTTTTCAATCTACACATCATCATCATTTACCATGGATTTACACTAACTGGCCGGCCCACTGGGAAAACTTCGGTGCTCCAGGTATCCACATGGTATTGTGGCAGAAATGTGGTATATTCATATCAATTTTTATATTAATGTAGACATGTATTAAAGGAGTAATGGAATATGATTGTTGTTAAGTTATAGCATTTGTATTTATAGTTAAAATGTGTTTTTCATAAAATGTAACTATGGTATTTACCATGGTGGTAAGGTGCTATATGTGGTTTTACATATGGTCATCATGATCTAAATGAATACTATAGATGACCAATGGTTAATTTGAACAAAAGTAGAGTCCTAACTCAAAATCAGAATATTTAAATTTTGCCATATGAGGTTTTCAATTTTTACAAATGTTACCGTTTTTGTTAGTAAACAAATTTACATCTGCATCCCAACTTGAGCTTCTGCTACTGACAAATGTGCATTTCTAGAAGACAAAACGTACTGTTATTAATATTGCAGCCTGCACTGCAAACTGTGGCGAAGATGCGCATCAAAGTTGGGCAACACAAACTATCACCCGTTAGAACATGCAGAAAATAAGAACATTTTTAGAGGTATTTCTTAAGAACTAACTTGTAAGTTAACTTGTGCATATTTTGATAAATGCTTTGAATATTCTACCTCCGATTTGTTAAATGTTCTCCTGTTTGGCAAGTTTCTGTCATGTTCTGAGAATAAAGAGTAGTTTAAAACCATGGTCAAGTTAGTACTAACTTTCTGGTTTTGACAACTTTTAACTCTGGAGCAAAAAAAATGCCTTTTAAACTTGAAAGAAATAAAGATTTGACATTTATCGTGATAATTATTGATATTGATAGTCATTTTTTTGGCCATATCGCCCAGCCCTACTTATAAATATTACATTTCAAATTGCTGAAATTTGAAAGCCTTAATCTTCAATTAATGTTTTAATTGAACCGTTATTCGAATGTTAGTAAAACATTTGATTTTTGTCTGATAAATTTGGTGGTAGACTTGTAGTCTAGTTGCATGTTTTGAACAGAATTGTCAGTAGATAATTCAGTAATATGTGATTGTTCTGTGTAGACACGTGATTAACGTCTTTTAGATCTTGTGTCTTCAGGTCAAGGACAACCTCAACAGGACTACACAAAGGCATGGGAAGAGTACTATAAGAAACAAGGTGAGACATGAACGTACATGCATGGATTTCTAAAAGTTTTGGGCAGCTGCAACTCTTTCACAGTCCTCTGCAGTAGAGCTGCTGTGGACTCGGCTGCCCTAGAGTAAAGTTGTGGGTTTCTGTCCCGGCTGTCGGAGGTCGTGTTGCCGGGGTCGTTCCCCCACTTACAAACATTGTCAGGACTTATTTAGCTTGAACCATGTACTAAGTGGTGATTTATTGTTGTTGTTCTCTCTTTAATGCTTTGTGTTTTGTGTAATCTCAGGTCAAGCTGCTCCTCAGGCGGCGGCAGCAGCGGCGACGTCTCAGCCAGGAGGTCAGCCGGATTACAGTGCGGCGTGGGCAGAGTACTACCGCCAACAGGCAGCGTACTACGGCCAAGGCGCCCCTCAGGCGATGGGAGCTGCACCCCAGGCTCAGCAGGTACACTCCCACTAAAACACTTTGCCTTTTGCTCTCTTCAGATGTGCATGTGTACTGTTTTTGTTCCCCCCCTTTTTTTTTTTTTTTTTTTTTTTCCTTCTAACATTTACTTCCACAGGGTCAGCAGGTTTCCAGCTGAGTCATCGATACAACACTTAACCAAACACTTTCCTCCTCAAACAGGCTTCTTTTATCTATTTTCTTTTATTTATTTCTTTTATTTTGGGAGGGTGTTGCATAAATGTTTCTGCTCTTAACATGTTGTGTATTTCTTATGTATTTCTTCTGCACAGGGCCAGTAATGTGAAGTGGACATAAAGTAAATGCTACATTGTCAGAAAAAAACCTTTGTTAAATGTTTGGATGCAGACGCCATGATGAAGATCTTAATTTCATTGGTTTGAGTGTTTATGCTAGATCGCAGACCGGCTCCAAAGTCAAGTATATATATATTTTTTTTCCTTTTTGTTTTGCCACTCTTGTAAATGAACGGTTTGTTTTTAGTCGGGTAATATTGGTCATTCCAGCTCCTGTATCTCCTGTATCTCATGTAGTTTTGAGACTAATCTATAGAAATTTCCATGTAAATCATCTCAGTTTTAATATGATATGCCTGTTGTGTTTTGCAATAAAACAATGAAACCTCCTGTGTTGGTAAGTGGGGTGCAAAATTGGGCAATGTTTTGTGAAAATTTCATTTCCTGTTTTCAATGGGATTGGGTGAGGGGGGGGTCTTGTATGCAAATTTACAGAAAGAAAATGTTGCTCCTGTTTTTTTTTTTCTCTTCTCTCAACATTACCCCTGATTTTAAGTTTGTTTCCTGGTCTATTTTAAAGTCACAACTAAGAGTATCAATGATCATTTGACAAATGGAAGGCTATGGCTGCTTTTTTTTGTTTTTTGTACTGGTCATTGCTGTGGATGTAGGTGTAGGCAGGTTATCTAAGGCAAAGTGGCTTGGTGTTGGCAAGGTATGTGATTAATTCAATAACTCTTCAGTGCTGTAGTGTTGCTCATTCTTGTACTGCATTTCACCTGGTTTGTTGAGGTAGTCTGCACTGTTAATGAGAGACATTTCCTCCCTCACAGGCAAGATTAGGAAGGCGGTAAGCAAGTATGCGTCTTTACATAAACTGTTCCTTATATATTGTGACTGCAATCATGTTGCAAGTATTTTAGTTTGTTCAAGTTTGCTGCTTTTTTACAGGGCAGGTCAAGTGTTCTGATCAACAGTCATGCCTTGCTAAATTACTTGTCCCCATCATATATTTTTAAATGTCTAAAATCCACCAATTGTGTATATATTTATATCAATATTGCTGGCATTTCTAAACCGTTTTGATACGATTAAAAAAAGCTCAAATGCGAACGTGGACTACTTTTTTATCTACCCATTGTTTGTTAGCATTTTTCCAATATAGGCCTGTAGGTTTTTGGAGACTCTGGCCTTCCACACCAGTGAAATGAGCTCTCCACTGTAAGTACAAAATGTACATGACTTTACGGCCCGATTTGTTATGCTGTCAATGCATTGTCTTTGACTTACTGAAGCGCAATGTATTTAAATATCTAAATGTTGCCCTTTTTGGGTAAGTATGTCAGGGCTGTAATTTTGATTTTACATGCATTCAAGATAATGACTGACTACCCTTTTTCACATTGGACTGTTATTTTTGCCATAACAGCGTTGTGTGATATTTACAAATTGAGTCATTGCCATGTTGACACTGCTTTAGTCATTTAAGACTTGTCTCTGACTTCTCGTATGAAACTGTGAACTGTATCACTGTGTTTAAGTCAGGACGTCTGTAGAAACAGCATCGTTTTCCCATCTGAATTAACACTGACTAGACATTTTTGTGATTTGTACTGCCAAGTGTTTTGTACTGCATAGACCCATAAAGACCCTCAGCAAATGACCTCTTTCAGATGTTAATTAGTATTAATGTCCAATTTCTAAATCTGTGCCTGCCCGGTTTTGTGTGATTTGAGGTCATTGAGGCTGTCAATTTGATTCAAGTTCTTTTGATCTGACTGTTCATTAGTGAGCAGTGCAATGTCTAATTTTGCAGTGTCATCCCTGACCTTGCACCTTAGGTTCTGCAGCAATAACACAGGTAAGAGTATCCTAAGAAATCAAAACAATTGAACCTGTGATCTAGTGTAATGCTTTTCCCATTTGAAACCGAGGTCAATATGTGCCGCTTTTTCAATTTAAGGATGTCTCTTGTAGTAAATAGACTGGCGTACGCCACAAATGTGGCAATTTAGATCTGCTGGAAGTATGTTTTTGTCCATATGAATTGCATGGCATTGACCTGTAGCTCACAAAACAATGTTTTTCCTCTGACTATCTTTAACTAGGATTGTTATGCTTTTCTAAATGAACCCAATGTGATATATTTTTTAAATTTGATTACCAATTTGTTGCTTAGCTTCCTGGTAAGTCTGTTTAGCGTGGTTCTGTTCTACTGTCATAAAATGCATGCAGATGCGAAATGATCCAGAGCTAGTCCAATGAATGCACTCTGATAACTGACGTATACTGTATGTATGCTCATGTTTCATTGGTTTGCAAGTTTTCTTGATGCCCCTCTGTAGTGCTAATGTTTGTCCTACATTGCTGCCTTCATTCTCACTCACAGTGTTGAAGATGCTGCAGGCGTAGTTCGTAGAATCAGGTCCTAGTTTGTCCGTAAGGAGGAGTCCTTTGAGTCTGTCCCTCTGCTGAACGTAGACCGTTCAAGGGCTCCAATTATAAGGTAAAAATATATACCATGAGGAATCTGTCATTGCAAAGTCAATGTTTCTGTTAGTTTAGGGTGATGCCAGTTAGTTTTGATTATAGAAATGTTGCCATATGTTTCTGTATTATTGGTTGACTAATAGTTCTATGAAATGTTCGAGTACATGCTTTGCCTTTTGTTGATAAGCGTAGGGATTTAATGTGCATCAATGCTGTACATGTGGACCATGACCAGACCAGGAACTTTTTTTTTTTCTTTTCTTTTTAATAGACATTTGCCAGACTGGTTTCAGTTAAATAGTTCCTTTAAACTTAGTCTTTGTCCATTGCTGCATATCTTTTTGTATGCATGCAAGATGTGCTTTCCTTTGAGCAAATTGTTCACAACAGAATTCGTGGGGGTCTAAAAACGAAGACAAAATCGGAGGCTAGCTGAGAAATTTGGAGCATGCCTTTGAGGTAAAACAAGCTATCATGAACTGTTAAAGCTGTTGAATGTACTTTTTGATTTTTGCTGAGAATTGTTGGTCTGAAATGTTGAAGATTGTTGCCATTGTCATCAATAAAATTGTAATCATTACAAATGGTTAAGGTTTTTATTTCTCATATAGCGACTTCAGTGTTTCTTTATACAATACATTTATACTGGCTTAACATGGAAATTGTGAACTAAAACAAGCAGTTTTAACTCAGGCTTATAGCAGGACAAAATATTTGCATTAGGTCACAACACGTACTATTTGTAAGGCTTTAATAGATCATGTAATGACTTGCATGCACAACATCCACCTGCTCATGGAACCACTAAGAATGTTAAATACATTTATTGCTAGTGTTGAACATTAGTTTCCATAAAGTGACCTACAGTAAAACAAATCAAGAAAATCCTTTTTCAGATAGATCTATCAAAATACTTCCAATAAAGCTTAAGTCTTAAAAACATCAAGGACCTTAATTCAGATCATTCATTGTGCAAGTGATTTATTAAGTCACAATTAAAACTAATAGAACATATTAAAGGCATATATATAAAAAAAAAACACATCTCTGTCCTTTTTTATCCACTTAATTACACAAACTTTACACTGCATTGAAATGGCACTAATAATGATGTGCGCTGGACTCGGCAACTGTAGGCAAGTACACGTCCATGAAGATGTGACCGCTGTAGCTCACTGAACCTGTGCCTCCAGTAAAGCACTGTGTACCAGGTGCAAAGGTGTGCCACTACAGCCGTTCAGGTGACGGATCATGTCGGTGCCCAGGTAAGCCAGAAGCAGCTCCGAGCGTCGGTGAAGCAGGTGCAGGACATCTTCAGACAGAGTGTCCAGACTAGAGTATCGCACTTTATCCAGGTCGAAGATGTCCTTCAGGAAGAACAGCACCTGCTCCTATGGGACAAAAGATAAACCATTTTGTTCTTGATTTACTATATTCAACAAAGCTGAAGTTGAAGATTATACCTTGGTAGTCTCACATGACCATCAGACCCCCTGATCATCAGTATTACATTAGGCCCTGCAGAGTTTAATCCATCCTTAATCAGATATCTGAGCAAGCTAATCAAGAGTGTTCAGCTTTATTAGAGAATTACAGCTAGGGGAGTTTGAGCTGAACTCTGCAGGGCAGTGGTCCTCCAGGACCGGATTTGAGGAACGCTAACCTACTTGGAGAAAAAGCTACAATAATCTTTTATCCAGGGGTGTCCAATCCTGCTCTTGGAGGGCCAAGGTCCTGCAGAGTTTTTGTGTGTTTAATTCAGTGTTTCCCAACCCTGGCACACCAACAGGACACATTTTGGTTGCCTCATCTGACCCATTAATTTCAGGTCTTGGAGTCTTCTAATGAGCTGATGAGCAATCAGGTGGGTTTGATTAGAAAAAGTTTAAAAATGTGTAGTGTTGGTGTGCCTCCAGGAGAAAAGGGTTACTAGCAACATCTAGTCTGGTAAACTCTGCAGGAAAGTGGTCCTCCAGGAGCAGGATTGGACACCCCTGCTTTGATCCAAGACACTTTTTGGACACTCCCTCTGGACTCTCTCCAACCCTAATAAGATAACCTGAATTAGACCTGAAGCATCTAAAATGGGTTGACTTGTAAAGCCTCCTAGGCTGCATTTACACTGCAAGTCTTAATGCACAGATCCGATCTTTCGGCCCGCGTGTTTACATTCACTTTAGACAGGACTGGTATCCGATATAGGTGTTTTCATTAATTCCTGCCCAAGAATTTCAGTGATCGTTTTACTATGCACTGGTTTTGAATGGCCATGCTATTCAAATTATTTAAATAATTCATATCGGGTGGTCATGATTATTTGCCAGCATGCACAAGATAACAGCCGTCATGACTTATGTTTTGCAGTGCAAAATCTGACGGAACTGATATATAGTTGGGAAATAATTTGTTTATCTACAGCTCAGGGGCCGTATTCACAAAGCATTTTATCTTACCACTAGGAGGAGTACTCCTAAATCGCACTAAAAGATTTTAGCTAGGAGTTTTCTCTTAAAAGTTATTCACAACGCCTTTCAGACCTACTCTTAGTAAAGAAAAATGACAACTCCTAAACTAAGAGTGAGTCTTCGTTGCTATGGATGACGTCATTACTCATGCACGAGCTTGACTGAAGTGACCACCTTGATTGGCTGATGATTGTAACGCGGGAATGATTCCAAACATCTCCCCTACGATGATGAGTGACAAGTGACAGGTCTGAGAATGCGTGCGCTACACAAGTAGTACGAAGGACGGAAGATGATGAATAACTGAATAAACAGCCTAAATGAATAAAGAGTAAGGCAAAACAAATAGCCTAGTAGCCTAATGAAACATATGGATTGATGCAATATCTTTGCAACATTATTGAATTAATCTGTCACTATATGCCTCTGCCTACGTTTGCAAAGAGAAGAACATTTTAATTTGATTCACAATGAAACGTTACAATTAGTTTACATGCAATGAGTAGCCTAGTTTTGGTTGTTGTTGGTGGCGTTATTGCATCCCTAGTTATGCCTACAATGCAAAATTGTTCCCTCGCGATTGGAAGCTCCTGTAGCCGCCGCATACGCATTTCAAAACATCGCAACGTGAAATGCCACAAAAAGCGGTTTGTGAATAGGTCTTAGTGAGTTAGGAGTCCTCTCGACTTCTTTTAAGCTGTCTCAGGCTTAGGTGCTACTTTTAGGGTTAAAATACTTTGTGAATTACTCTTAGTCAAAAAAATTAGGAGTCCTAAAGTTACGAGTGACACGCCCATTATTTTTAGGAGTTGCTCCTAAATTCACCAGTTAGGAGCTACTTTTAGCCTTAAAATTCTTTGTGAATACGGCCCCTGATCTAGAATTCTGAAGTGAAATAAAGTAGCCTTGTGTGTATATATATATTTTTAATGAATTCGAATGAATTAGAGAGAGAGAGAGTGCGCATGAGTGAGTAACCTAATAGTGAATCTTGGTTTAATTATAGTGAAATTATCAGCTCATTGTTAAATATGTAGCTTTCAGTAGCGAAGCTGTTTTTATTTATAAAAGTCACAGGCAGAGGTTGAAAACCAGCTCCTGAATGTTTCTGTGTTCGCGCAATTTCTTTTCTTTACAAAGATAAATATAAAGTTCCCACCTCAATAAAAAGCTGAGCGAGCACATCCATGAGGCTGTCTGCCTCAAAATACAACATTAAAAAACTATCTTTGTGAATAAATGTGAATTCGTCCTCGAATTCAAAGGGGAATCGGATATGCGCGTTTAGACGTAGGTCGGATGTCCAGATATCAGATATGTACGGTATCTGATTTAAAACCACAATTGGAAGTGGCTCAGATCGGATGTGAAAAAATCAGATCTCGTGCAGATTTTTGTTTACACGTGTGCGATAAATTCTGATCCGTGTCAGATGCGAGTAAAAGATCGGATGTTTTGTGCCAGTGTAAACGCAGCCCTGGTTGTTAGCAGATGCATTACAATTTTTCCATATTCTGTCAGCTCATAACTCATAAGTGCATGTTTACTCCAGTGCAACTCTTGGATATGTCAAAGATCGAATGCCATGAAACTTGACAAATCCATCAAATAGTTCTTGCCTGGAAGTGTGCAATGCAAAACTTGTGCATCCTGATTCCTGCTAGTTGCATAGAAGTAACTCAATCTGGTGATTTTTCACCAGTTCATCCCAATTTAGTGCACATTATGGGACATGCTCTGTGACAGGGTTCTTCAATTCTGGCCCCGGAGAGCCACTGTACTGTAAAGTTTAGTGGCAACCTTGATCAAACACACTTACCTATAACTTCAAAGTAATCTGGAAGACTTTGATTAGCTAGTTCAAGAGTGTTTGATTAAAGATAAACTCAGTAGGAAAGTGGATCTCCAGGAGCAGAAGTGAGAACCTTGCTCTATCAATTTTATAATTAAAATAAATGTCATGATGCTTTTAAATGTGGTGACCCATATGCATCAGGCGGTCAGTGTATGTAGGCATGCCATTTGAGACTGACATGCTTTAGGATAAAGAGGTCATCAAATTACACCTTACCTTGAAGAAGTCGCAGAAATCGTGCAGGGAATTTTTGGGACCTAGAAACCCCCAGGCCAAGACCGGACTTATGTGTTCACACACTGCATAGAAATGTGCAATGAAGCCATCTTGAACCTGCATACACAAAATGAAATTTGTATTGACAATGCAAGGCTCCAGTTCTCTGTCCCAAAGACTTTCAATGAATTTAAGATCTGGATTCTTCATGCTCCTCCCAACCATTCTTCACAATCTGAGCCTGATGAATCTTGACATTGTCATCCTGGAATTTGGCCAGGATGTGTTTTCCTACATGATTGTTTATGAAATGAAAAGCTACACTCTCCATCAATTGCCAAACATATAACATGCTAGAAACATTATAATCACTGCAATAATGATCCAATCAATCCAAACATCCAATTACAATTTAGATAATATTCACACTGAATTCATACAAAAAGAAAAAAGACAGATACATTTCAAGCCAAACAACACTGGTTTCACATCTCAACAATACCTTCATATGTTGTCTCTTCTGCTTCAGAACGGACCAACAACTTGATGCAACAGCCTATGAAGGTAAAATAAAGTTATGAAATATCATTGAAATGTCATTTTGTCGAATGATCAAATGTTAGAAATTCTGTACACACTGTCTCTTTGAAGGAGTTGTTGAGCCAACGATTGTTCACCACATTTTGGATTGAGACTGGTGGATTCTCAAGATCCTCAAATGAATCCATAAGAATAAAGTCAAGAACGATGTCATAGAAGTTCAGATGTTTAACCTGAAGAGAAAACAAAAATCTTAATCAAGATTGTGTGTTTGAAGATACATTTTCAGGACAGGTCTTCATATAAAATGAGATCCCTCACCCCTCTTGCAGAAAGCTCAATTTCTGTGTTCTCCCAGTGGTCTGTTTGCTCCATGAAGCAGATCATTTCTTCGAACACCTCCTCAAATCTCTTTGGGCTCTGCAAACCACACAACACAGGTCTGTTAGGTTAGGGACAGTTCATATGTGATCACACGAAACAGAGAAAGGACACTCACCTTCCTTGCTTTAACAATTATTGAAGACAATATCCTCTTTCCTGTGTCAGCCAGAAATGCTCTAGTTGCTCTTTCACATAAGATCACCTGAATTAAAATAAAAGGTACGGTTTAAAAGTTTACCCACACACTTTGAGGACACTTGCAGACTTGTTGACTTGTGAATGGCTGCCACACCCACGTCTGTGAAGTGCACAAGACCACAGGAAGAAGTGTCCTCTTGAATTCCCTTTTTAAGGCCTCACCCTTGATGGGCTTTAGGGTTTCATTTGGACATGACCGCAGACTACTTAAGGGTGTGTTCACACTTGGCATGTTTGGTTCGATTAAAACGAACCCCGGTGCGATTGCTCTGTTAGTGCGGTTCATTTGAATAAGTGTGAACGCTGCCATCTGAACCCCGGTGCACCAAAAAAGACTAACTGGTGTGGTTTGAATGAAATATGAATCTTTGTGTGTGTGACAGAGGGATTCCTGCCACTGTTTTGACTCCTTTACACATTTCACAAGCTCTTCAGGAGCTCTCAGCTGGTCAAAATACCATCATATGTGGGCTACGTACATCGAACGACTGCATTTATCCCAGAACACAGCATTGTTTTGGATGTTCGGTAAGTTCCGTTGTGAAATATATGTCATAAAAGCTGACCAATCAGGTTGTGAACGTATCCCTATGCTTTTAGGTTCGGTATCTTTAGTTTCAGTGTTAAAAATGCCAATGTGAATGCTAAGCAGACCAGGACTCGATTTTTTTTGGGGTGTCTGGACCAAACAAACCGAACAAGTGTGAACACACCCCAAGACTCTGCCCCATGCAACACCATTAACATGAACTAGATTTTTTTACTTAGGGCTGTCAATTTAACACAATGAAACAAACAAATGCTATAAACCCCACAGAATTATTCAAAGGCTATATTCATGAAAAAAAAAATTACAATAGAGAATTAAACATTGCGACATTACCGGTATACTGTATATAGTCTTTCAGTTTGACGTTTGACAGAAATTCTAAAATTTTCCAAAAATATGAAGTTCATAACATTTATTAATTAAATATTTTGAAAAGAACCACTGCCTATTAACATTAAAAACAGTTATAGTCCATAGGTATAGTGCTTAGTATTCAATGGACTAAAACCAACAAAGCTGAATTTTGTATTCAGGACATGAGAAGGGAATCCTTTACCTGACACGCCTGCCGTATACAGTGCAGTTTCGCCAGGAAGTCAGTGTCTCCAAGGCATTCAAGCATTTCTGTTCTGATTTTAAAAGAAGATTACCAATGAACAACACAGTCTGCTGCATAAAACAAGCCATATTTGCAAACACATGCTGATTTCTGAAACAGATCTATTCACATTCAAATAGCCAATAACTTGACTGAACTTTGTTAAAGCATCTGTGTCAACAATATTATCTATAGCTAGTCTAGTGGACTATATAAAGAATTGATTATCGTGATCAACATTATTACATTTATACAATATGTATTTGATTGAAATAATTTTATGGATGTAATAAGCGGGATCATGTACAGCTGATGATGATCAGGACCCTGACCCGAAGCTGTTAAGGCCCCAATATACTTCAAGCCAAATCAAATAACGAACCGGTGTAATGTCATTTCGAACAAAATCAGGCCAAAACAAAGTTCATTTGAGGTTCGCAACAGCTCGCCAAAACAAACTTTCCAACTACCATTGGTCTGTAGCGATTACGTAATAGGTAGACGTAGCTCTGGGGCTTTGACACAGAAATCCTCTCCGGTTCATTTCTTTCTGTTCAGGTCACATGTGAGTAATGTGAGACCTGCTTTGTAAAGTTGAAATTCTAATTGAAAGTGATGTTTAATACTGTAAATCTGCTTGCGTTAAAGCAATCAATTGTACAAAGTGCTATATAAATAAATGTGACTTGAATGGAGTGTTGAATTGCAGAGCTGGTGCAAACATATCCACATCCCTAAGGACAGCTGCTTTCTGAACTGCTGTTTTTTCACCGCTGTTTTTTTTTGTTGTGTGTTTATCGTGTTATTTAGAGGAAATCATGCAGCACATATTTACATATTCATCTAAACTCTCAGCAGCGTGTGCGGTGTAGGGATGTTCATTAACAGTATACTGGACCTACCGTAGCACTCGACAGGAGATCTTCCCCTCCTCCGCCATCTGCAGGGCCTCCTCGTAGAAGGGGTGATGACACAGTGCATGAGCACTCCTTATCTCTCTGTGCTCAGATAACTGCAACAGATTGCAAGATTTTTTGCATAATTCTTTCCAATTGTATATATTTTACAAGAAATTCTATTTCTTATATATAGGTTGGTGCCTGTCACCAACCGGATTGAGTGTTGACTAGGGATGTGCACCACGACTAATTCCATTAAGGTTTAAATGGACATTTTGTAACCAACTTGTCTTAACAAACCCATAGAAGACAGTCAACAGACAGTCTGTATAAGACAAAAGTCAATCCACTTAAAGGAGAACTCCGGTCAATTTTAACATTGAGCTCATTTTTTTGTAAATTTGGAGTGCTGTCAATACAGAGAACAACGACAAAAATCGGTGTTGCCTACACCGTGTTATCCTCTTTTTAAAATTTGCACCCTGTTGACTTCAATGGGGCAAGTTTTAAACCAGCTTTTAGCCTCTTAACATCCTTGATGTGTCATTACAAGTGCACAGGTCATGTGAGTGATTCCTTCGGAGTGAACGCGGGTGAATCTGACTGCAGTAGATGTGAAAGATATGAATAAAAATGATGTTTATTCAGCCAGCGCTCATACCTGTATTTACATTCTGTTTTCGGTCGAAGTCCATAGTAATCGATTGTAGAGTTCACGCGCGTGATCATAGGTACTAAACCAATGCGCGTGAACTCGACAATCGATTACTATGGACTTTGACCGAAAAAAGGATGCCCCATTGAAGTCAACAGGGTGCAAATTTTAAAAAGAGGATAACACGGTGTAGGCAACACCGATTTTTGTCGTTGTTCTCTGTATTGACAGCACTCCAAATTGACAAAAAAATGAGCTCAATGTTAAAATTGACCGGAGTTCTCCTTTAAAGTTCCCCCTGTAGTCAATGATTTTATCCCTTAAAACTCATCTTTGATCACAAAAATTACATATTTAAAAGTTTTTTCCTTAAAGTCTTCATGCCTTAAAATAGCTTGAATGTAACTCTACACCCTTGCCTCATTTAGTATATGCGGTTCTATGAATATGCAGATAACATTAAAAACTTGATTTTCACCACAGGGGGTCTTTAAAATTGACTTTTCAATATCATTAGAATATTGATACAAGATCTCTTGTTGTAAAGAAGTTTAATTTATAATATTTCCCCTCTACCGCTCTAAAATTTCATACCGTTATTGTCCCTCGTAACCAGTAGTATAACAAGCCAAACTTAAACCGAGTCTCACCGAGAAAACGATCGCGGTAAGGATTACTTAAAAGATGTATTTAGTATGATAGATGAAGAATATCATGATACTTTTTTTATCATTGTAGAGTCAGACTACACATGATGGGAATGTTAATGGCGAACGTTAATGGCAAACCTGAGGGCTAAACAGCCCAAAATAAAACACATTCATGTTGAATCCCATAGCAAATGAAGGTCTGTGAGACGTGACCTGTTAGAAAGGTTCAAACTGTCAGGCGTGCGCCACACTGGCACGGGTTTTCCTCTCACCTCTGCGGCAGACACGAAGGAATCTGTCGAGGCGATGCTGACTGAATCTCTGAGACAGGTGTCCTCCAAGTCCTCCCGCACGGAGAGATCCATGTGATTGTCTGCCAGAGGAAATGAGGGAAGATTAGACTTAAGTGCCCTTATCTCACAAGGGTGAGCAAACTGGTCTAATTCCAAAACAGCAGACAGCATAAACAAAGTCACAAGGAATTGAAGGACAAGCGTGCCTATTGGTTTGCATGTGAATTGAGCGCATAATGCCTTGAGAGCTTGGGAGTGGGTAAGAGGTAGACCTGTAAACAGTTGTAAGGAAACTTTTGGACCATGACCAACTTCTTTATTTAGATACAGAACATGGGATGAGCCTCAGTAATATGCAGAAGATGCAAATTTGCACATCTACAGTGCTGTGTCCAGTTCTGTGTTTAATGAAGAACTTAAGGCATAGTTCACTCAAAAAAGAAAATTATGTTGTTCTAAACCTGTATGACTTTCTTTTTTTCTGCAGAACAAAATGTATTTTAAAAACGCATCTTTGATCATTCAATAAAAGTCAGTGTCTCCTGTGTTGTTTTGGATCCCAGTGATGTTCGTTGGATGAAACATCAAGTAATTGAAACATCCTTCAAATCATTTTCTGTGTTCCACGGAAGTAAGTAAGTGACAGGTTTTCATGGATATTAGGAAAACCAAGTCACCAGAGTCCATTTACACTTGCGGCTAAGTTTGCCAACGAAAATAAAAGGACAATCTTGGTTCTTTATAGAAAAGTAAGAGTTAACGGGACACTCAAAATATAGTTACTTACAAGAGTATTACTTGAAATCGCTGGTGTTTCTGACGTCACAAACTACCTTGTGAATAATCAGGTCAGCATGTGATCGTCAACGAGTGGATCTCTGAGCTGGTGTGAGTGAGTGGAGGCGGGGCTAATTTGAATATTCATAGAACCACATATACTAAAAGAGGTAAGGGTGTTAAGTTACATTCAAGCTATTTTTTTTTCAAGGAAAAAAAACTTTTAAATGTCATTTTGGTGATCAAAGATGAGTTTCAAGGGATAAAATTAATGACTACGGGGGACTTTAAGTGTCCGCAACTAAGCAAGTCAAAAAGCGACAGTGGACATCGCTGACAATCTTGGGAGAAACCAGGCTCAGTTCTCCTCTATCATAATTTTACACTGAGATATACACTCACTGGCCACTTTATTAGGCATACGTGTTCAACTGCTCATTAACGCACATATTTAATCAGCCAATCACATGACAGCAACTCAATGCATTTAGGCATTGTGGAATTATAAATTTAAGAATCTGTTTAAGATCTGCTGATCATCTTACATCCTTACATAACATCACATGGAAAACTAAAGTACATTGTATTTAGCATTTAAGGTAAAGATGATGACATCAGATGAATCATTTGGTTAAGCACAAATTTTAGCAAGAGGTTCCTGCCAGTCCTGTTCTCTTTATTGTAAGAAATGAGTCAGATTACTGAGACTCTCACCTTTTGTCTTTAATGGCTCTTGGAGTCCCTTGTCCTATTCTTTGAATAGTTATGCTGATTGGATTAGGAGTGGTAACACTCTAGAGTCTGCTGGGACAGGGACTGGGACAACTACTTCATTTGCATGCTTTGTTTAAGGTCGTCACCCGGGTGCTTTGAGTCCATTTCTAAGCACTGCCCACTAAAATCTATATAAACTACAAAGTTAGACTTGATGACTGCAGCAACCGACAGCTCGTGTTCTCAATAAAGAATCCTGCTGAAGATACAACCGAGTCTCCTGGTCTTCACTTCTACAGCATGCAAACATTGGCTGTTTCTCAATTCCAAGAACGCAAAAAAACGGACTCGCGTTCTTGTGGAAACCAGTCTCCAGGCTACCTTGAAAGATCAAACTTGGAAAGACGCGAGGACACAAAATGTGTCTTGTGATCTTGTTACTCAACTGACTGTTCCAGAATATTAAAAGTAGTGGCCAATGCACAATAAATACAACATAACATCACAAACAAATGTCATAACCTATTAAAACATGTCTTTTATATTATTATAGACATTATTTTCATCAAATTTTATATCATTTTATTTTACCGTGTGGATTTGTGAAAATGAGTATGTATGTATGTTTAATGTTACTGCTTAGCTTTCTCAATGTTAAGATTCTTTTTAATATGCCAACAAATGCTGAATGCTTTCTTCAGGTCTTTATAACTTTATTAAAATTAAGAAAAACAAACGTTTCCTTTCACAAGCTGTCACGAATTTGCGAGCTTGCAGAGGAAATCTTTTAAGGGAGAACGAGAAGTTTAAAGCCTGCATCGTCTTCTGGGACTTTTAATGGTTCGATTATCTCAAGCCTGCATTCGATGTATCCTCGATATCAAGAACACAGAATGCGTCCTCTGTACTTGTTATTGAGCATTGAAATTGAACTTTGATGGTTGATGATGGTGTGTTACGAGGACATAAGATGGCTTAAAGCTACACTGTGTAGGATTTTTTCCCATCTAGTGGTGAAATTGTTTATGACTACCAACTGGATATTACTTTCTAGCCCCTCCCATTCCGAGGGCGTTTTAACTCCTATGGTGGCCATATTATTTCAAATCTGCCGGCAGTCGCGAGTAATCTCCCTCTCGCATTCGTCACGGTGCCACTGAGTGTAAAAATGCGAAAGGCGAAGCTTGAATTTCCAGGTATGTCCCTCTTTGGCTAATGTATTTTCAAGATGGAGGCGCAACATGGCTGCCGCCATTCGAGCGACTCGCTCGTATGTATTCTAAATGGCAGATTCTACGCTTACAAGAATACTTGATTAGTTGGTAGAAGTAATTACACATTAATGAACACATATCATTTTGAAAGAACAGTGTTTTTTGCTAAGAATCAACTTAAATTACACAGTGTAGCTTTAAAAATGCATATTGAGAAACGGCCATGGTAAAGACAATCTGCTCAAACTAAGCATCAGAATGGAGACCAAAGGTGATTTAAGTGCCATGGGTGTTAGTGTCGGACGGGCTAGTCTGAGTATTTCAGAAACTGCTGATCTAGTGGGATTTTCACACACAACCATCAGTAGGGTTTACAGAGAATAGTCAGAAAAAGAGAATATCGAGTGAGTGGCAGTTCTGTGGGAGAAAATGCCTTGTTGATGGCATTGGTCAGAGGTGAATGGCCAGACTGGTTCAGCTGATAGAAAGGCAACTAACTCGATTAAACACTTGTTACAACCGAGGTCTGCAGAAGAGCATCTCTGAACGGATAACACGTTGAAGCAGACGAACAACAGCAGCAGAAGACACACCGATGTCACTCCTGTCAAATGAGAACACAAAACTGAGGCTACAAATCACACAGACTCACTAAATCGGACAATTTAAGATTGGAAAATCACGTTCCCTGGTCTGATGAGTCTTGATTTCTACATTCAGATGGTCGGGTCAGGATTTGGCGTAAACAACATGAAAGTATGGATCCATCCTGCCTTGTATTAACAGTTCAGGCTGCTGGTGGTGTAATGATGTGGAGGATATTTTCGAGGCACACTTTGGGCCACTTAGTACCAATTGATCATTGTTTACACACCACAGCTAACTTGAGTATTGTTGCTGACCATCTCCATCTCTTTATGACCACAGTGTTCCCATCATCTGATGGCTACTTCCAGTAGTATATACCACAAAGCTCAAATCATCTCAACCTGGTTTCTTGAAAACTGAAAGTGCACTGCTTATGCAATGGATCAACATGTCACACACCAATAAAAAAGTCAATATTTAGAGTACAATCATGCTTAAAGGAGAAGTTCACTTTTAAAATGAAAATTCTGTCATCATATACTCACCCTCATGTTGTTTCAAACCTGTAAGAATTTCTTTCTTCTGCTGAACAGAAAAGAAGATATTTAGAAGAATATCAGTAACCAGACAGTTTTTGGGTCCCATTGACTTCCATAGTAGGAAAAAAATATACTATGGAAGTCAATGGGACCCAAAAACTGTCTGGTTACTGATATTCTTCTAAATATCTTCCTTTCTGTTCAGCAGAAGAAAGAAATTCATACAGGTTTGAAACAACATGAGGGTGAGTATATGATGACAGAATTTTCATTTTAAAAGTGAACTTCTCCTTTAACAGAGCCAAGCCCAGTAATAAATATTACACAAGACCATTAATTCACATTCACAAATATATATCTATTACATGACAGTCTTTAGTTTAACACTCACCATTACTAGGACATGTTGAAGGGTCTGTCATTCCCAGCGCTCCCTCAAACTCCTCCTGGAGCCGATAGGCTCTCTGTAGCAGAGACTCCAGCTTTTGGATGAAATCTGTACTGATGATGTCCTAATAAACAGTAAATATTATTAGTATATTATGTTTTATGAACAGAGTTTCAGCTTAGGAAACATGACTGTGCCCGTACGTTAACAGTGTTTTTAAATTATTTGTGTTTTTAAATGAGCATTAGTGTCAAGGGTATCCTTAATGCAAACTAGGGCAAATGAGCGTTAACAATTAAATCACGAAAAACAATAAATTACAAAAATGCCTAGTAGTGGCTGATAACCAATATGGCACCAATATCCAGCTTATTTTTTACTGTAAGATCATTTGTAACTTGAATGTGCGAAGCATCCATTGTCATTTAGCTGTGCAGAAACAGTCCATTATGCTACTTGATATTGCAAACTGGAATTTGTATCATTTTATCATAATCATGAACACATTAGTTTGTTGCACAAATAGTTTTATCATTTACTGCACATTGCTATTCTTCTAGTTATGCACTTATAGCAGCTAATGAATCAGATGTCTCGCACATTCACCGAAAATAGATTACTTCTGCAATTCAAAATAAGCTGGATATCATGCGTCCCCACTGAGGCCTACAGTGGTTGGGGAGTAATACCTCCATGCTTTCTTCTGCGATGGCATCTCCAGCTCCCAGCTTGACCGACGCACAGCTCTCCTCATCCTCCGCTTGCCTGCTGCGGAACGTCAGTGCCTGTTCCCAGCGCCGCAGGGCCTCCTCGAACAACTCCATTCCTGTGGGAGGACAAAAATATGTCTATTCAACCTGTGTGTTCATCTGCAAAGGGGAGGACGCATCAATTCTGCTGTGTGCTGGCTTTTACCCATCAGGTAGAGATTCTCTGGAGTGGCAACAGGGATGCTGAGCAGATTACAGACGTCACCCTCATCTCCTGCCCCGTCCCAGCAGCTGGAGCCATTAGCACAGGTGGAGCTACTGGAGGAGTGCCTGCTCCTCACCTGAGAGAACATGTGCCATTTCAACATCTCAATGGTGCACTGATGCCAAAAGGCACACATTTTACAAGACTACCTTTTTGTCAATTGCATTTTTGGTGCAGCATGTGCTGTTGAAGTCAAAGGTATATCATACCACTATCTAAAGATGACAATAAAAAAAAAATGTTGCTTACCGAGGCCAGGCTTTGCAGGGAGCCCGAAAGCTTGCCGTACAGGCCACCACTGGAAACCACATTACACGAGTAGCAGTTCTTTGAGTTCAGAGGCAGATTTTGATAGTCAATCTCTGAAATAAAAGAGAGGACAACAATTACATAATATATTCTATTATATTTATGAAAAATATTAGGGGTGTAACGGTCCATGTATTCGTCCCGAACCAAACAAATTTGTCATGAAAACAAGCTATGACAGTCACTGTGTAAATGTATATTTCACAAATGAATTTGAGAATAACATTAACTTTAGAACTAGATTTAGAAGTTAATGCAAAACCTGCCTTATGTGCAACTTTACATGTTTTTTATTTTATTTGAGCGTTGATTATTATATCTAAAAATAAATAGCAACTGAATTGAATAATTTGGGCTCTGTTGTTAATTGTAACCTTTAATATCATAGTAATGTGTAATCAAGGGCTCCCCATATATTTTACAGCATTAGCTAAGATAGATTTTTTTTATCCTTAAGAAAATTTTTATTATAATTTAATTTATTTAAACACAGAGACACATTTGTAAAAAAAAAAAAAAATTCAGTTTAATGAAAAAATAAGCAATTTTGTGTTTAGTTTTCTCCCCCCTGGTACCGAACCGTGACTTAAAAACCGAGGTACATACTGAACCGTCATGTTTGTGTACCGTTACACCCCAGTATATATATATGAACAGTAGTATATGTGTATATATATATATATATATATATATATATATATATATATATATATATATATATGTGTGTGTGTATATATATATGTGTGTGTGTATATATATATGTGTGTGTATATATATATATGTGTGTGTATATATATATATATGTGTGTGTATATATATATATATATATATATATATACACACACACACACATATATACACACACACACACACAATAGGCCTTTACAAACACATGGATTAATAAAAAAGTATATACACATATACTACTGTTCAAAAATAGTCTCTTCTGCTTACCAACACTGTATTTATTTGTTCAAAAATACAGCGAAAAGATTCATATTTTGAAATATTATTCGAATTTTAAAAAGCTGTTTTCTATTATAATATGTTTTTACCTTTTTTCAGAGGGACAGAAGTGAGGAATGCAAATGTTTCCTGCTCTACAGGCGAACTGGCTATTTTCTTGCCCTTCCTCCTCCTGAAGCGGCGTGCGAGGAAGATGAGGGAGACTGCGCCGAAGGCAGTGGCGGCAAAGAGCTTCTTGGTGCCGGTGCTCAGACTCACCTGCTCAGAGAGGGAATAGAGAGACATACGGCAACGTTTAACTTTGGATCAAGCGCTCGGCTCAAGGCACACAGAGATCAGACAGGGTGACAGCAAGGATTACATGACTGGAAATGACGAGCTGGACATGTGTTGATCGGCCTGAGGGATCTGATCAAATGAGCAAATTTAAGCTAATCACAGGCACAGACACATACTACTATCAAACAGTCTGTGTGAATGACCTATACATAAAAGATCCACATACGTTTTCTGAAGGTACAACATAGAGGACCTGATCACACCAGGTTTGAATACGTGCAAGCCTGAATGAGATTTGAAAGCTATGGCAGAGATTTAAACTAAAATGTTTGTCTGTTCGTCACACAAAGCTGTCATACGGCTTTAGAAGACTTCAAATACAGTGCTTGACTGAAATATAGTGTCACTTTTATGTGCTTTTTCTAGAGCTTGACAGCTTATCCATGACTTATTGCATGCAAACACTCACAGACCAATCAGACTCAGGCTGCGAAATCCATCCAAGGACATAGTAAACGTGACTGATTTAATGTTTCGCTTTTTCAAAAATGGGATCAGAACCATTGCAACCTTTTGAAAAGCAGAGTATTAAAGCTGTGCATTTATTGCTAAAATAAGTAAATGCTTTAATAAACCTACTTTAAACTGAATGCCAGTTTTTTCCACCTCAATTTTATGGGCTGCATTCATTTAATCAAAAATACAGTAAAAATAGTAATATTGTGAAATGTTATTACAATTTAAAAGAATTGTTTTCTATTCTATATACATTTTAAAATGTAATTTAATTCTGACACATTATTCAGCATCATTACTCCACCCTTCAGTGTCACATGATGCTTCAGAGATCTAACTTGATGATTTGCAGCTCAAGAATTATGTCTTATTATTATCAATGTTGAAAACAGTTATGCCATTCAAACATAAGAGTAAAAATAAAGAATGAATTCAATACTTTTATTCATCTAGAATGCATTAAATTGTTCAAAAGTGACAGTGAAGACATTTATAAATGTTACAAAAGATTTCTATTTAATAAATGCTTTAAAATTAAAAAAATACATTTGATAAATGCTGTTCATTAAACTTTCTATTCATCAAAATATCACCATTTACACAAAACTGTCAAGCAGCACAACTGTTTTCAACATTGATGATGACAAGAAATGTTTCCTGAGCAGCAAATCATCTGAAAATTCATCAAAAGATAAAATTCATCACAGGAAAAAATTACAGTCTAAAATGTATTCAAATAGAAAACAGTCCTTTCAATTTTTAGTAATATTTTGAAATAATAGTGTTTTTACTGTATTTTTGATTAAATAAATGCAGGCTTGGTGATCATAAGAGACTTATTTATATATATATATATATACAGCATATAAGTAAATATACAATATATATATACAGTATATATGTATATATATATATATTAGGGCTGTCAAACGATTAATCGCGATTAATCGCATCCAAAATAAAAGTTTTTTACATAATACATGTGTGTACGGTGTATAATTATTTTCTATATATAAATACACACACATGCATGTATATATTTAAGAAATATTTGCATGTATATACTGTGTATATATATTTATATTATATATAATTTATATTATATATAAATATTTTATATATAAATAACACATTTTCTTAAATATATATATGCATGTGTGTGTATTTATATATAGAAAATAATTATACTCTGTACACAGACATAAATTATGTAAACACAAACTTTTATTTTGGATGCGATTAATCGCGATTAATCATTTGACAGCCCTAATATATATATATATATATATATATATATATATATATACAGTATATATATATATACACATACATATACATACATACATACACTAGGTCTTTACAGACACATGGATTAACCCAGAGAAAATAAAAAAAACTTTTCCTAATATAAAATATTCCCTTTATAAAAAGGTTAACAATTTATAATAACTATCATTAACAGTAACATGGAAGCTAAAATGTGTACTAGCTGCGCCACGGAACGGCAAAAAAGTAATGTTTTCACACAGGTTTCCCCAAACACTCCTGCCATTAGGACAAACAGATACTTCTGCCACAAATTCACACTAATGAATAAGCCAATGTTGAACAAAAGCACTTGGTTTACACTGCTTGTGGGAAGCAACCTACAAATGGCTGGCTTACAGTCCTTGCACATCGCCTTTAAAGTCACTACGAAATCAAAATGGACAATACTTGCCAAAGAGCCAATAAATTCCCCATTGACATTATCATTATCATTATTTTTTTCTTGTTTGTGAAAATAAATAAATGTGTGTATATATATATATATATATATATATATATATAAAAAAAGCATAGTAAGTCTAAGTAGATTGTAGAACTGTTGCCACAAATGGACTCTACGATCAACTTAACAATGCTTTTGAGAAACGCAGCCCAGGTTCACAACCCTGGATTTAAAACCAATTTCTGGATGACAATGCACAAGTCAATAAGCTTGTAAAACAGAAGTGCCTGACTTTATTTCTGTCCACTGTTGGCCAGTTTACCTGTGGAAGAGAGTAATAAACCGACAGTGGAAGGTCCACAAAGTGCAAAGCGGCCACCTTCATGGACACGCCAGAGCTCCTGAACACGTCCTCCGTCATGATCCCATAATCCCTCTGGATGAGTCTCTTTCTCCACTTCACCAATACAACCTGAAGAAACACATCACTTGTGTTATATTTACATGTATATATTTAAATCAGCATCTATCAATGGAAAGAAGGAATGACCAGCTGACCTGCCAAACCTCAACTGACACTTATCAAGAGTCTTATTAATTGTTCACTTTAGTCTGACACAGACACACACACACTTATTTTAAAGAATTCCAAACAGTTATTCTCTAATTGAACTCTTCTTCTACGTAACAGCCCAAAACCTGCAATCTTGCTCCTTGAGATTCAAGAAAACACGCTAGCATCAAGACTTTTAAACCAATAGAGGTTAAATAACAGTAATGTTAACGGCGTGATTCAGTGTTTGTTAAAAACACCACTGATCCTGGCCATAAATAAAAAGTATGACCTTTAAAAATGACCCACATTTATCAATTTTGGGTTATTTTTCGTCGCTCTTGGTTAACTCTGTGTTAAACAAATTAATAACAGGCAACATCATACATTCTGACAGTGATGACAGTGTATGTGGGTTATAATCTTAGTAAAACATGACAAACATGGTAATGCTTACATTTTTATGCCTTATATCGGCGACACGCCATCTGTCCTCTATCACTCAATGTGATACCTGCGTGCGCGTGTGAGCTGAGCTCGTGTGGAGGAGGCGAACAGAGTGACGCCGCTAGAACTCACTTCCGGTTTCAGAATAAAAGTTTTCATAAGGTAAAAAATAAATAAACTAAATAACTAACTAAAAATAAATAAACCATTTTAATAAAACATTTTTTTTTAATGAATAACATTTTATTTAAAATAATACATTAATATCTTGTATTTACACATTAAAACCAGTAAATACATTTTCATTTAAATAAAATAAATAAATACAATTATTTGAGTAAATAACTAGAAATTATTAAAATGAATAAATACAATTTGATATAAATAAGTAAAAAAAGAATGCATTTGATTAAAATAAATAAATAAATAAATAAATACAATTTGATTTAAATTCAAATGAACTACATAAATAAAACATTTTAAAATAATAAATTAATATATAGGATTAAAATAAGGAAATAAATAAATAAAAACGTGATTTAAATCAATACAAATATTTTTTAAATTAATCAATACAATTTGATATAAATGAATAATAAAGAAATATATTTGATAAAAACAAATTACTAAAATACATAAAATTTGATTTAAATAACTACAATTATTAAAACAAATGAATTAAATTTGATATAAATAAGTAAAAACGTAATACATTTGATTAAAAAATATTAAAATAAATAAATATACACAATTTTATTTAAATTAAAATAAACTAGATAAATAAAAATATTTAAAAATAATAAATTAAAACATTGGATTAAAATAAGTAAATACAATTTACTTATTTGTTTTTTAAAAAAATACAATTTAATTAAATAAATACAATTATTAGTAAATAAAAATTTAGATAAAAATAAATAATAAATAAATTCATTTGATTAAAATAAAATACTACAAAATAAAATAAAGTATATTAAAAGTATTTATTTTGTAAATAATAAATAAAAACATTTGATTCAAATAAATAAATGTTTAAAATAAATGCCATTTTATATAAATAAATAAAATAAATGCATTTGATAAAACTAAATAACTAAAACTTGCATTTAATAAAACTAAATAAATAAAAAAGTAGAAAAGCAGTGTAGAATAATAAAATATAATAATAATAAAAATAAGATTATTAAACTAAACAATACAATTATTTTAAAAGATTATTTATTAAACAATAAAATTGTATTAATAAAATAAATAATAAATGATATGTGATATAAATAAATAAATGATAAATTAATACATTTGTATAAATAAATAAATAAATAAATAAATAAATATATTGATAAAATACATCTAACTCACATCTGCAGTGTGATTAGAAGAAGAAGAAAACCCTGCAATGATGTGATAGTAACAGAAACTAAATAGTTAACACATAGAAAATGATTAAACAATTAAAATAATACAATTTTAGGATAGGGGGTCCCTCGCACGAGATTGATGAGATTTGGGGGCCTGTGGCATCTAAAAGCTTGAACAGCCCTGCAGGTGCAGTGCTCTCTGTGGCCGCACGGGGGCGCCTGGGCTGGGACAGTCACAGGTCCCGCTGGCTCGACGCGCGTGTGCCGCTGCTCGTCCACGCTAGGCGGCGTTCACTCACTCACTCTGACTCTCACTCCGCGCAACCGGAAGGAGCTGTTTGAATGTGTCATACCATGTAGCTCTCCAGTCTGAAGTTAAACAGTCCGATGATGCCAAGCGTCTGAAAACCCGCTTTCTGCAAACGGAAGAATACTACAGATAATGTAGCTGACACAAGCCGAAAGACCGCCATCGTTCAACCGCCACTCTCTCCATCGGCAGAGCAGAAGCGATAATCGATCCATATTATTAAACCATCGTCCATTTCCCTAGAGGTGAGCTACTATTATATATCAGCGGCTGTGTGCGATCTGAAATATGGCGTATTTAAAGCTTTCCCTCCAGCTGAGTGAATATTAACCTATGCATTGACTGTGTGCAGTGATAACTGTGATGTTGTGATATGAGCTGTCAGATGATGTGACTTTAGCTTTAGCCCGTCGCGTTCACACGCCTTCTGCCTGCCCTTCATTCACATTAAACGCCTCATTCAGTGACAGTCTGCAGGGATTTCAGCTGTTCTTGCGGTTGGAACGATAGAAAGATGTGTAATTGTTGGAAAAACTGCGTTGAAGTATGTGCGTGACAGATAGCAGACAGCTAGTTGCTAACTAGCCTAGCGAATATTCTGGCTAATGCTGACGCGTTACTGGAGTGACGTCACACACACACACACACACACACACACACACACACACACACACACACACACACAGCTGAGACCCGTTACTGTACATTAATTCACTGTGCATTAATACACTGTACTGATCTGCATTAAGCCCTCCTAGTGCGCAACCGTTTGTTACATTTAAGATGTATTTTCTTGTATTCTTTAATATTTGTAACACTCCTTTATGTTAATAAAAAACTGCACATTAATGTACGTGACTGACTGTACATTAATGCACAATGCTATGTGTACTGAACAACAACATAATAATAATAATAATCGCCTTGAATAATTATTGCTATTAACAAACAGAATATATTATTATTAATAATAAGTGTTTAATTTTGATTGGTTTTTATTTAATGATTTATGTATTAATATTTAAAAAAAAAAGATTTAGTCCATAAAATGAAGGGGCCGCAAGGTAATGTTTGGTGCAAGTGTTTAGAGAAAAATGATTTAAAATAAAAAAATAAGATAACAAGATTATAAAATAAATAAATAATCAGAATAATTACATTAAAATCAAGAATTAATAAAAATTACATTAAAATAAGTAAATAAGTGAGTGAGTAAATACTGTATAACAGTACTATAATAAGTAGAAAAAAAGTAATTGAAATTAAATATTTTCCAAATAATATTTTAGATACATTTCTATTATCAATTGTTCACTGAATAAATGAAATAGACTCTTTTTTTCTTTTTTCTTTTTTTTACAAGAAACTATATAGATGCTTTTTGAATAATAGGGCGGGGTCCCTCGCACGGTGATGATCATATTCGGGGGTCCGTGTCATCTAAAAGATTGAAAACCCCTGATTTAATAAACGTTTAGCTTTTTATAAACTCACTAACCTCCTTCACTTCCCTTGTGAACGCCAGTTTGGGAAATCCAGCCATAGATGATGGAGCAGTGCTAATCAATACCATACATATGCACTTATTGTCTTATGCTTACAGTATATTTTCAGAGGAGTTAATAATATTTTCTAGGTATCTCATCTTACAGTCTGGCCTTATTGAAACTCCCATCTGCTCTTTTAGCATCCATTCATCTATTCATCAAGTATTCTTGTAAACAGCCTTTTCTGCAAAACTGGTTAGTCAGTAGATTTTTAAAGATAACATTTTATGATCTTATTTTTGCTTTCGGTTTATATTAGGTTATAAAATATGATGAGGTTGTATAGTATGTGCACAGGCCATACAAGACTGTACATGCTCTCGTATGCATTGGGCTAAGGTTATAGATTGAGTACTAAAGGCTCAGATAACGTATGTTTTTTTTTTGTGTGTGTGTGTGTGTGTGTGTGTGTGTGTGTGTGTGTGTGTGTGTGTGTGTGTGTGTGTGTGTGTGTTTCGCAAAACATTGACCTTCGCCCTGGATTTATGCCTACACTCAGTAACCACTGGGAATTTTCTACACACTTTGGAAAATTTTATTATAGATGATGGACGACTGCTCTTTATTTATGTAACATTTACAGAAAGTAAAACAGGAATTGAGAGAAATGGTCGTAGTTATTAAATGTAAAGTTTATACCTACTGACGGCTTTACTACCCTCGTGAAACATGTATAACATGTATAACATGTTAAGTACTCGATTATAATTTTTAACTGTAGTGTGTTGTTCAATATTACATTAAAGTTAGGCTAATATTTTTGAATGTGATAAATTGCAACTTATTCATAATGTGGCTACATACTATATTAATACACTTCAAATTCACAAATGTCATTAGAAATGACATTACATTTTAATTTTCCACAATTTCTGTCAGTACATTCAGCAGTACACTATAACCATATTTCAAAGACAATAGATTTATGAAACTACATTAAAAATGTACTTAAATCTTACTTAAAAGCACTCTTAAGTTCAGCTATTTGCATTTAATATAAATTTAAACTAGAGCATATTTCCTGTTAATTGCGAATCCCATGCAAGTACGTTTCAGAAAACATTGCATTCGTTTGACACCAGCGTTCTCTTAAAGTGTATTTTTCCATATGTAAGACAAGTACTCTTTCTGAAAGTCTGATAAAGTGTAATTTTTCACAAAAGTACACTTCATAAACATGTTTTTCTACGCTATGCAAATTGGCAAAAGTTTATGGCATTGTTCATGAAATAACAGATGATATTGTGCTAAACTTTAAATGCTAGCAGTGAGATGTGTTCATTTAAAGTTTGACACATGATCAGAGAGTGACTGACGCATTGCTATTGATTTCTGGCGTAATAGGCTATACTACCCAAGTGTGTGTAATATAGTGTGTTCATTTAGTCCGTGTGGCCAATATGGCATCTGTCCAGTGTACTTAACCCTGATACAGACGTCTCTGTTACGTAAAGTGACAGATCGTATGTGCAGAGATGCACAAAACCTCCTATTGCTTTTTTTCCCTGTGGTTTTATGTTAACTACTAAACATTTATTGAAGACCTTATTGAAAAAAAAAAAAGGGGTTTTGTGTTACAGTTGGAAAATGAACAAAACAATTAAAGGGATGTTTCACCGCTGGAAAGATGAATGTGTATTTAAATTGGGTCATTGATGTAGTAGAAATGTGAAATTATTTTATTAGTTGGTGCCTTCTAGACTGAGAAAAGCCAGAAAGTGTATTTTTGGCTCATTTGGATGAAAGACAACAACTCCCAGAATGCACTTGCTTCGCCGCCCTACAAGGCCACTCCCGAGCCACGCCTACCGGTTACAGAGGGCAGTGTCAGAAGAAATGATACAACTAGGCTGCTAGTTAGAGTCCTGCACGGGTGCGGGTACCCGACGGGTGACCCGCAAATTTTGCTCAAACGGGTGAAAAGTATCCAACCGTGTCGGATACGGGTGCGGGTCGGGTCGGACACGGGGGAAACACGGGTCTAAACACGGGTTTAAAACAATCACATGCAAACGTAAAATATATGCATATTTTTAGGAACACATCTACAAAAATATGCCTGTATTTCAAGTTGATAAAATAATTTAAAATCCACATCAGTTTATTTGTGCCCACGCCCTCCCAGGATCTATAACGTTACCTAGGCTACTTTCACTTTTAAAAATTCTTCATAACCGCGCGCGCGATCTGCTTGCAGTCATCGAGATGGATGCTGAGGAGTTGAAGAAAAGAATAGCTAGTGGAGTTTGTAAAGTTGTCGACAATACGTCATCAAAAATCAAGTCCAGAGTGTGAGAGAAATTTGGAGTTATCTGAAGAAAATATTGTGAAAGGCTTTGCTGCATTTTCGTGTTGGATAGCCGCAAATGTGGAACTTCATCGCCGAGGAAGCACGCAGTGAAACACTGTGGTAACAAACCAAGCAGTTCTATCGAACGGTATTTTTCAGATTTAACACTGTTAAGTATGTGTGGTGTGCAGGGCGTGTTTGAACCCAAAATTGTCAGATGTAGGCTAGACGAAATTGCGTGGCATATAGTGTTGTAGCCGCGTCTGTTCGATTGGTAAAATGTGATAAGGCTACTCAGTTTTGTGGTTAAGTTTGCCATGTTCTTCATGTACCGGCCTTTTGACAGCTTCGGCTGAAGTTGTCCTTGCGTTAATTGTTGTGTAATAACTTCTGTATGACCTGGCGACAAACATTTTTGTAAGTGTGTACAATGTGATTGGCTAAACTGATTTTATTTTGGGTGCGGGTCGGGTGCGGATTTTAATTAGTGCTGCTGTCGGAAAGCGGGTCGGATGCGGTTTTAAGCACTGCGGGTACGGGCGGGTGCGGATTTACAAAATCGGACCCGTGCAGGACTCTGCTGCTAGTTGACTCGAAACTGAAAAAATGCCGTTTTATGGTGAGATCCCCCTATGGGTGGGTTGAACACATGCGGAACGAGCTCCTCCTACTGGCTGTAGTCTCTCGCCTCTGGACAAAAAAGCCTAAGATGACGCTAAATGACGATTTGTGCATCATCGGAGGTTCTTTTCCAGACACACAATACAGAAATCTCTCGTCTCAGGGGGACATGATGGAGGGAAGCACGGTCATTCGAAAATACTACCGGGTTTCTACTGATACAAAGCTTAATGCCAATTGGTGAAGTACCCATTTAACTTTTGTCAGTAGGAAATTTTTATTTCTGGTGAACTTTGTGTTGTAAAACTATATAAAATGTTTTAATTTTAGTGTTTTAAAAAGTATTTGTGCAATTCTTGCTAATTTCCTGACCAGTGATTTGTGATTAAAATTAAGAAGACCAATTAAAAGACCACTTCATATTTTTCCAATTTTGGCTTGGCACATTTTTCTATGCCCATTGTTTATTTGGTCTTGCCCATTTCTGTGCCCATTTGTTTTGTTTTTTCCTATGGTTTCTTGGTCATTTCTTGGTGATGTTGCTGTTCACCAGGTAGTAACATGCGTCTCCTTTGACCACGTGTGTTCAGGTTTCAAGGGGATGGTCTCTGATTTCATTTGAGACACACCAGGATGGCTTATTGTGTTACTGCGTTTCTAACTATTTCTGATGTGTTTTTAATAATCAAATCCCAGCTGATATTGAAATAACAGTTTACCGATGTGTTCATCTTTCTCTCTTTTTCCAAAAGCGTGATGTCTGGAGCGTCGAGCAATGACTGCCCTCACTTGGAGTGTGTGGGGGAGATCACCAAGGAAGAACTCATTCAGAAGTCTCACGTGAGTCAAACCTTCATCATATCATTGCTTCCGCCCATTTCTTGTTGCTCAAATGTAATGTGCATTATTGAGAAAGCAATGACCCCTCATTTGGAGTTTGCAAAGTTGCACTAATAATGCGTGGCTTCCTAACAAATAAGAGCTTAGGCTGTAAACAGTGCTGTCGGGTGGAATCAATGTGCTGTTACACATTATAGTTTAAAAGCATCTGTGGTTGCTGCACCACTAATTGCTTGCTGGCGAAAGCAGATTGTTCTTTTAATAGATGTTTTCAGTAGTGTTTCCATACGTTAAACTCCGGTCAATTTTAACATTGAGCTCATTTTTTTGTCAATTTGGAGTGCTGTCAATACAGAGAACAACGACAAAAATCGGTGTTGCCTACACCGTGTTATCCTCTTTTTAAAATTTGCACCCTGTTGACTTCAATGGGGCAAGTTTTAAACCTGCTTTTAGGCTCTTAACATCCTTGATGTGTCATTACAAGTGCACAGGTCATGTGAGTGATTCCTTCGGAGTGAACGCGGGTCAATCTGACTGCAGTAGATGTGAAAGATATGAATAAAAATGATGTTAATTAAGCCAGCGCAAATACCTGTATTTACATCCTGTTTTCGGTTGAAGTCCAAAGTAGTCGATTGTCGAGTTCACGCGCGTGATCCACGCGCGTGAACTCGACAATCGACTACTTTGGACTTCAACCGAAAACAGGATGTAAATACAGGTATTTGCGCTGGCTTAATTAACATCATTTTTATTCATATCTTTCACATCTACTGCAGTCAGATTGACCCGCGTTCACTCCGAAGGAATCACTCACATGACCTGTGCACTTGTAATGACACATCAAGGATGTTAAGAGCCTAAAAGCAGGTTTAAAACTTGCCCCATTGAAGTCAACAGGGTGCAAATTTTAAAAAGAGGATAACACGGTGTAGGCAACACCGATTTTTGTCGTTGTTCTCTGTATTGACAGCACTCCAAATGTACAAAAAAATGAGCTCAATGTTAAAATTGACCGGAGTTCTCCTTTAATGTTGCAGAGCTGTGAGCTACAGTGCGTGCTGACGTTCAAAAGTTTGGGCTCACCCGGCTCAGTACAATTTTTTTTAATGTTTTTGAAAGAAGTCTCTTATCCTCACCAAGGCTGGATTTATTTGACCAAAATACAATAAAAACAGTATCATTTTAAACTGTTTTCCATTTTAAAATGTAGTTTATTCCAGTAATGGCAGATTTTTTGCATCATTTGCATCATTCATGATCCTTCAGAAATTATTCTAATATGCTGATTTGGTGCTCAATTAAAAACAACATATGTTGTTGTTGTGCTTAATATTTTCTGGAAATGGTTATAGATTTTTGTCAGAATTCCTTGTTGAATAGAAAGTTCATAAGAACAGTATTTATTTGAAATGGAAATCTTGGGAACACTTTAGTTTATGGTCCAATTCTCACTATTAACTAGTTGCTTATTAGCATGCATATTTCTAGGATATTGGCTGTTTATCTGTACTTATAAAGCATATATTAATGCCTTATTCTGCATGATCTTATTCTACATCCCTTAAAGGGATAGTTCACCCAAAAATTTAAATTCTGTCATCATTACTCACCCTCATTTTTTTCCAAACCTGTATGAGTTTCTTTCTTCTGCTGAACACAAAAGAAGTTATTTTAAAGGATGTTGGTAACCAGACATTTGATGGACCCCATTTACTTCCATAGTAGGAAAAAATAATAATATGGAAGTCAATGGCTGCCGTCAACTGTTTGCTTACCGACATTCTTTAAAATATCTTCTTTTGTGTTCAACAGAAGAAAGAAACTCATACAGGGTTGGAACAACTTGAGGGTGAGTAAATGATGACTGAACTCTGGACTGAATCTCTTTAATGTTACCCAATAGCTAAACAAATAAGCTGTAATTATGAGTTTATTGAGGCAAAAGCCGTATTAGTGGACCCTAATCTAAAGTGTAACATTATAAATGTCTTTACTGTCACTTTTGATCAATTTAATACATTTTTACTGATTAAAGTATAAATGTGTTTGTTTACAGGGTCAGTGTCAGGACTGTAAAGTCGGGGGACCGAACCTTTGGGCCTGTCTAGAGGTAAGTTATTTTGTTAAATACGGATACTCCGATATTAAAATACAGTGATTAGTAAAGTTTTTTGATGTTATACCTTATAAACCTCACCAATAAATGGCTGATATTAAAATTCTTTACTATTTTGTGTACGAAAACAAACAAATTAAATGACTTTGAAATGACTATCCATCTGGGTGGGGAAAAAAATCTCTTATGAATAGTGACATGTGAAATTCTTAATTGCTTATAATGCAGGCTACAGAGCATAATTTCTTTTCATGTTTATCACTCGTTCAGAACGGCTGTTCATATGTTGGCTGTGGAGAGTCTCATGCGGATCACAGCACTGTCCACTCTCAGGTTAGTCATCGTATTCTCTGTTTCTACCATTCCTTAGCTCCTTTTCAGGTTTTGAAAATGTCTAAACATTTTGTGTGTTAATATACCCTTTTTTATTTATGGTTTACAGAATATTTTATTTAGTTTAATACATGTACTTGCAGCTTGTGACGTTTCCACCCACAGTGAGCTGTCATTGTACATTTCAGACATGATGTGTGATCCTCATAGCGATTACATTTGTATGTGGATTTAGACGGGTGGATCTGATCCCTGATCACATGTGTCACTCTGTGTTGATTTCACGCCTGTTATTCTGAATGTGACCGGAGGTTTGAATGACGAAATGAAATCAGTGAAGTGTGATTTCCCAGCCTGGCCTGTGGCTGAACTCATCCATTATTAATAAGCGCTCCGGTGGGGATCTCACTTCCCACTAAAGCCCACTCTGATTACCCATTACCAAACCCCACAATGCTGTCTGTGTGAAAACCTCTGAGAGAAGACAGCCATCAGACATACTTCCCTCACAATAACCTGCATTTGTTGCAGTAAACAAAATGCAGGCCAGGTTTTTTTCTTACACTAAATGGTTTTCCTCTAGCAAGGGCCTTGTGGGTATAAAGTACTGCAGGGATGATGTATTTTTGTTGACCGACTCTGAATAGCATCACACTGGTTCCCTCGACAAAAACCCAATAGGATTTTTCCATTGGCTTTTGGATTATTGTAGAAAATAAGCAATGCAACAAACATACTTTTATGATTATTAAGGGCCCTACACACCGGGACGAATATCGGCGTGCGTTATTCGCCAGCGTTTTTCAACGCGTTTTTTGTGTTCACACCCAAGCGATTTTCGCTGACGATGAGCCGAGTGAACATGCAAATTCATTCCCTGACATTAGATGGCGCTTAATGTAAAACAGAAATACCCCGGTACACAAGGTGCAATACCACTCCATAACAGTTCTCTTTTATCAAGATTTTTGTAGTCGCTGTCGCGTTTGTCATATAGTTCTTTATGTTCCGACACCAACGAGACCAGCAGCTCCACATTCATCTTGCCTTGCATCTTCCTCGTCTTATTTCTTCCCGGCAGTGTAGACGCTACTTGGTGTATATCTTCTTTGCCGTTACGTATGTGTGCTTGGCAAGACCGTTTTGTGTTTGAGCGCCCCCAAGTTGTGTTTTACTGTAACTTCAGAAGCTCCAGACACGTGAACAAAAGCGGCAATCTCATTGGTCGGATAGTTTTTGACGTGGCGCGTCAAACCCAAAAAACGAACCCGAGGCGTTTTTAAAAAAATGACGCTTTTACGCGTGGCTTTTTTCGCGCCTTTAAGGCCTGTTCACACCGGGGCGAATTTCGCGCGCGATATTCGCCGACGTTTAACGCCTCGTGACTAAACAAAGGGCGCCAATGTGAGTGTGCACACCGACGTGAAAAACGCCACGCGTAAAAGCGTAATTTTTTAAAAAACGCCTCGGGTTTGTTTTTTTGGTTTGACGTGCCGCGCCAAAAACTATCCGACCAATGAGATTGGCGCTTTTGCTCACGTGTCTGGAGCTTCTGAAGTTACAGTAAAACACAACTTGGGGGCGCTCAAACACAAAACGGTCTTGCCGAGCACACGTACGTAACGGCGAAGAAGATATACGCCAAGTAGTGTCTACACTGCCGGGAACAAATAAGACGAGGAAGATGCAAGGCAAGATGAGTGTAGAGCTGTTGGTGTCGGAACATAAAGAACTTTATGACAAACGCGACAGCGACTACAAACATCTTGATAAAAGAGAACTGTTATGGAGTGGTATTAAGCGCCATCTAATGTCAGGGAATGAATTTGCATGTTCACTCGGCTCATCGTCAGCGAAAATCGCTTGGGTGTGAACACAAAAAACGCGTTGAAAAACGCTGGCGAATAATGCGCCGATATTCGTCCCGGTGTGTAGGGTGCTTTACACGTTTGGTTCATCATAATAATCTTCGCAAATTAACACAACTTTTAGGAATTTAAGTCTAAATGCAATCAGCAGAAGTAAAAAGCTAAACGGGCCATAAACAAACTACATCACGGTCACATAACTTCAACGTCACCACCTTTAAGGCCCTGGTATTTACACCTGGTATTAAGATGCGTTTTGTTTGATCGGGGCACAAGTGGACGACGCTAAATACAGGTGTAAACGGGGTTAAAAACATTTTGAGCTTATCCACTTTTGACCACTTCCAGAGGTTGTCGAAAACGCATTCGACTGGATTGCTTTCGTAGTGTAAACGCTCATGTGATCGAATGAGTTCGAACAGCCACAAAAGACCATCTTCTCTGCCTACTGAGTAAACTAGCACACTAGCCAGACAGGATTTAAACTTTGTCTGCATTTAAGACCCAAGCTTGGTTTGAAGATGAAAAACACAAAAAGCTCAATGTTCTCTCATCATTCCTGATTTCCAACACGCACTCAAAGCGTTTGGTGTGATCCTAGCGGCTCTCAGAGCAGAAACGCAAGCTGCGGCTCTCCGTATGTTTTTCCGTTGTCTCCGGGCGCATTAATATGTAAATTGCACAAACTTATTTCGTAGTTGAGAAGAGACCGAAGTAGTGGAAAGTGGAAAAAAGAGACGGATTAAAACAGCCTATATATATATATATATATATATAAATCAACACAACAAGGCTGTGAAAGCGGACTAGTGAGTAGATGAGTTTTCCTGTTCGGCTGGTGATGTTTCCTGTCCTCGACAACCTCTGTAGTCCTATTTAGTCACTTGCTAGCAACCACCTTTTTTATAAGCTATAAAATAATCACAAAGGATATTACTGTATTTAGTACTTTAGGTTTTTTTTTTTATAGATATATAAAGCACTTTCAAAACAATACTCTAGCAGTACAAGCATAAAATTAATACATAAACCACAAAAAACTGCCATATCATCCGTCATGCTACATATCACTCACAATGATCAGACACTCAAATGCCAAAAGCAAGGAGAATAAGAAAGTCTTTGTTTGAGTGTCAAAGTAGACTTTAAACAAAGGCAACTCATTCCACAACTTACACTTCAGACGAGACCCTGAAAAATACATAATGAGCTTATTTAAAAAATAAAAATGTTTTACCATGCACAGACTTTATTTAACCAGTGCTAAAATGCTAACTCGTTTCCAGGTTTTGGCCTACATCATCCCCACAGCACTCTATTAATGAGGAATGCCCTGATAGTCTTGCTTGATTGCCTAATGCCACATCACATCCTGCACTGCCCATCAGGACAATGCAAGTGTCTTTGTAGACGCATAAAGATTATTATTATTTAATAATTTTTTCAGTCATGTAAATTCCCAGGGTCATGAGTGTGCTGTGCGTATACCACAATGTATAATGTAGATGAGTTTCTATTATGTTAGCCTTGCTGTGCTGTGAGTTCAATTAGATATGGGCATGTATTACATCCTGTCGGTCACTGTGGTCGGAGTGGCAGATGTTGGCAGGGCTTGTGTTTTGGCGCAGCTCTCATAAATGTTTTATCTGCCCCTGTCTGCACCAGTTGTAGTGCCGCAGTGAAAGCCAATCCAGACACATGAATAATGCAGAGTCCCCTCAGCCACCGCTGTGTGCGCAAACCTTGACCTAACGTCACCACTCCCCATTTCCCCTACTACGCTTTCGTGCTTGTAGCAATACACTTTTGTTTCACCCTACATTTTGAAGAGTCTTTCTGTTGCATTATATGTAGAAGAGGAGATCAGTACTCAAGCTGCCTTTATTTGGGAACCAGAAAGGCACTGATGTTGAAGTTTTGGCTGAAACCAGTAGCGGATAAATGGCAGAGGCTATACACATTTTCTTATTACTGTTGTTGGTACACAGTATTGCCCCGCAATCGTCAAAGCCACACGTTTTGGTGAACTTTGCCATTTTCGAGCTGAAATATGGCATTTAGCCTATTTAATTTGTGCAAAACCAAGGTGTTTTATGTGTGGGGGTGGTTGGGGGTGTCTCTCCAAAATGTTACAAAATATTGCTTTGTCAACACTACACAACCAGAGAGTTTCAGCACTTAAGATTTGAATTGCGTGCGATACAAAAATGTGCCACAATCACAAATCACAAAATGTGCCATCAAAATCCAGAGATAAAATGCAGTTTAGCCTTGCAGTGTCCAATGCCGATGGTTTCAATTCATTTTTCTATTATCTACCAAATACATGGAGGACTGATCTGATCCAGAACTTGTGATATTCTTAAAGGGCCCCTATTATGGATTTTTGTGTGTAACATAGCTCTAAGTGAATGAAAACATCCTGCAAAGTTTTAAATCTGAAAGTGCACCATATATAAAGTGATTGTCTTTCAGAAGTAAGAGTCGACTCTTAGTCAATGAAATTAATCGTTTTTCAAACGAGTCATAAGCCGTTTCGTTGTGACGTCAAGACGAAACATTAGCATATTGCCCGCCCACTTATTGCACGCGCAGACACCAGGGAAAGCTTGAACCTTAAACCAGCAGCTGATTCCTGTGGATACTGGATAGCATCATGTCGAGAAGACGCTCTGCTCTATAATCTGACGGTAAAGGCAGTTTTTTTTTTCACTGCCCAAGGACGAGCATGTGAAGAATCAGTGGTTAAAATTCATCTTTACCACGATATCACAGCAGTATAATCCTAAACTTTTGCTGTGTTCCCTTTATTTTACTGACGACTTCTTCTCAAATCTCGGAGTTCAATGCAGGATTCGCAAACCGCTTGCTCTTGAAAGAGGGTGTTCAAAATACTTAGTTTTGAGTTTTATATTGTGTAGGTCTCCTGCTAACTGGTTAACTCACATTATTACTGTCTTACTGAAATACTTCTGCTAATCAGTTGTGGGCCACTATTACCTAAAACTGTTTCTATTAATGCAGATTGTCTGTCGTTCTCACTGCTTTGAGTAAAGATTAAGCATGGAGCAAGATTTGTTTTACCAGCGTTTATGTTTCACCAGTCATTCACGCTAGAACTAGGCTAATGTATGCACTGTTATTGATACATTTTCCACATGTTCACCGCAATAAATTAGAAAAATACTCGGTAAATAAATAAGTAAAATAATCGGTTTGTTGATGGACATGCACTTGATGGTGAGGAATTACAGCTGCAACATCTCATAATGTAACTGTTACGTTACCTCAAACTGAGAAGTGTATCACAGAGAAACGTCCTGCTCGAGTCGTCCTTGTGATGGAGCTTCGGGTTGAGTGAATAGTTCTTTCATTGTTTCATCATCAGACTCGACGTCATTGTTCGTCACTGTGTTTAGTTTACGGTGTAGGAAGCCTCAGGACACGCAGAGCTGACGTTATGGCAATGGGCGTTTTTGTGTTCGACGCGCTGTACGCGGTAGGCCAATCATAACAGACTGAGCTGTCTGGCCAATCAGAGCAGAGTAGCTCGCGGGAAGGAGGGATTTTGAGAGATTGATTCATCTGACAAGTCGTTTGAGAATCATTGAAAATGTGGTGATGTGCAAATGTGTATTATGAGAAAAACTTTTTTTTTGACCTTTGATGCATGTAAAGCTGTTGTAGGAGACTCCAAAACAACATTAGGAAACTTTAAATTGGCATAATAGGGGCACTTTAATATTTTAGAATAGCGAGAGTAAAAGCATTGAAATTGCAGTGTGATCACTGGAAGACAAGTTCAGTTGCAATTTTGCTTGGTTCATTTATAAAAATGTGTATTATATAAGGATTTGAACCCAGTCCCCATGAATACTGTTGAATTATACCACTTGATTATCATGACTCACAGACTTCAAATGAAATCGGTCTTCAAAAATGGGTAACTGGCATAAAAAAGTTTGCTTGTTGAATTGGGGAAAAGTCCTGATTTTTTTTCTTTTCTTTTTTTTTTTAGTATCTTTCAACTCCTCTTCCTCCACCTCGTCCTTCTCCTCTTCCTTTCTTCTTCTCTTCCTTTCTTCTTCTCTTTCTCCTTCTCCTTCTTCTCCTCCTCCTCCTCCACCTCTTTCTCCTTCTTCATCTTCTCCTCCTCCTCCTCTTTCTGATATTGGTGGTATTGACATGGTCACCTATATACTGTGCATCTCTCGTTGTAGCAATTTTTTATATATTTTTTTATTTTATATGTGGTTTAAATTTGTGATTTATATTTTATTTGCATTTTGAATGTTAAACTTGCAGCTACAATTTTATTTTCATTCACATGTCCAGCTAAGCACTGTGCCTTTTTCTTCCAGGAGACGCGGCACAACCTGACAGTGAATCTGACCACTTTGAGAGTGTGGTGCTACGCCTGCACCAAGGAGGTGTTCCTGGAAAGAAAACTGGGTCCACACACACACTCACCCAGCGCTGCCAAACCCTCTCCAGTACAGACCAGTCAGGTCAGAACTCTGACTCCGCTTTCTTTCAATGCAAAGCAGCAAAACATAGTGTGAAAGTTCGGTTCTGTGTAGATAAAATCCTCCATTATATATATGCAATGTCGTCTTTGCAGTGCAAACTTGGCTATAAATGTTTGCTAGGAAGACAAGACCAATCACAATCTTGGTATGCAAATATGTGTCAGGCAGAAGACCAATCATAATTCAGTATGTACATTTTACAATGACATAATATTTGTCAGTTATGGTTTGAGTTATGAATTTTTTTTCCCTTCTCTTTTCTTTTAATTTAATTTAATTGAATTGAATTTAAAGAAAGGTAGCACACCTTTTAATTTTGAGGCCACAGATTTTCTGAAATTCATTTATGGGCAAACAAGTACTCTTATTTGCCGTTTTGCATAAGGTGTGCTTTTGCTGATCATCTCTCTGTTCTCTCAGGATTCCAAAGCTCCCGGGAGCCCCACCTCCTTGAGAATTCCTCCCGCGGGAAACTGTGATGACCTGGACATGGAAACTGAGGAGGAGGACGAACTGAGGACCAGAGGTCCTTCATCTCTCATGTCTAGAGTTCTGTGCTTTTGCTCTGCACTGCAAACACTGTTAGTCTGAACCTGGTCGTCCGTTTCTCCTCACAGGTCTGACTGGACTGAAGAACATCGGCAATACCTGCTACATGAATGCAGCGCTCCAGGCGCTCTCTAACTGGTAAGAACCACAGAAATGGCTAATGTGGTCTAATTGTTCTCTTCCAGTCTCTTGCAGTGGTCTCTCTTTCTGGTTTCTCTTCTAGTCCTCCACTGACTCAGTTTTTCTTGGACTGTGGCGGTCTGGTGAAGACAGACAAGAAGCCAGCGCTATGCAAGAGCTATCAGAAACTCATCACAGACCTGTGGCACAAAAACAGGTACATTCTTCTGGTGCCATTTCCTATTTTATTCTAATTTTTTCCTCAAGAAACAAGTTTTCATTTGAACTTTTATTGCTTTTGTTTTGTGCGGTTGCAGGAACTCCTATGTTGTTCCCACAAATCTATTCCAGGGCATTAAGGCTGTAAACCCAATGTTTCGGGGTTATTCCCAACAGGTAAGTTTTGTTTCATTGATTTGTTTAAAAAATAAGGAATGCACCATTTCAAACTCTAACTCTAAGCTATTCTGTCCTATATTATGGCCTATATTATCGTTCAAACATTTGGGATCAGTAAAGTCAGTTTTATTTCAACTTTTATTCAGCAAGGATACATTAAATTGATCAAACGTGTCAGTAAAGACATTTTATAATGTTTCATAAGAATTATATTTTAAGTAAATGCTGTTTTTTTGTTTGTTTGTTTTTTTACAATTTTTACAATTGTTTTCAACTTTGATAATGAGAAGAATTTTTCAAATCCGCATATTAGAATGATTTCTGAAGGATCATGTGACACTGAAGACAGTTACATTTTAAAATATACTAAAATCGAATATTTGATCGAATAAATACCGCCTTGGTGAGCATAAGAAACTTCTTTCAAAAACATAAGTCTTACAGACTTCAAGTTTTTGAACATGAGTGTAATTTAAAATATTGATGCTATTTTGTCAATTTATGCACAATAAAAAACTAAAATCATTTGTTGATGACAGTTGCTTTTGTGAATTTAAGCATCACTACATTAGAATGTACAGAATGAAAGACATTATTTTTGAGATTTGCTAAAGATATAAGTGTTATTAAATTATTAATGTTTTTATCGATTAGATGATCAAAATATAAAAATAAGAGGAATTTTAATCCATTATGAAACATCCAGTACCATCCAATATTGACTAAAACTAATAAATTAAAATTCTCAAAAATTGTCTGTTTACGATATGAAAAACGACATTTTGTGAATTGTAAGGCCTATGACTTCCACAATGTGGAAAAAGTGGATGGAGGTGGATGTAAGGAATTTTAATCCATTATGAAACATCCAGTACCATCCAATATTGACTAAAACTAATAAATTAAAATTCTCAAAAATTGTCTGTTTACGATATGAAAAACGACATTTTGTGAATTGTAAGGCCTATGACTTCCACAATGTGGAAAAAGTGGATGGAGGCTTGGAATCCAGTCATTAAAATGGGAATTAGAAGCCAAAATGTTTTGGAATTTGTTTAAGGAATATCACACAATATATAGTTTTATTGTATTTTCATTGCATTTCACAATTTTCATTGTTCATTTGATTAGATTTATTCAATTATTCATGTTTTATAGGGCCCTAAATTCCTATAAAAAAAAAAAAAATTCGGAGAGGACTAGCCTCACCCCAAATAGCCAAACTTAGTCAACCAATGGCATGAGTTTGTGGCGGAACTATCCTTTCATTTCAACCAATGACAGATGAGGTCAAACTCAAATTATCCTACTAGCAGAGGGAATTTCATCTGTTAGAGGCTCCGTCTCACTTCGTTCTTTTTTTTTTTTCTTCTTCCTTTTTCTTGCCATACTTTGTTCTCCAGCTGCATTTAAAAAGTAAAGACCCTGTTTTAGTCTTGATTATGAGAGATGTTGTTCTCTTATATAGAGCACAAACTGATTCAGAGTCTGTATATGTTTGATCACCTCCAAACTGTGGCCTACATCCATTGTCACGCCTGGCTGGAGAGGAAGGCCGTTTGGAGAATTAGCGTTGACATGAATGGGCCATCACAGGCTTTTCAGAGACTGTAGGAAGCATTAATCTCATTTTCAGACTCACTTTATTGAAGCTCAGATAGTCTGTGGAGTCCTGTAGAGGGGGCATTCAGTCAATGAATTCCTTGTTTTAAAGTCAACCCCTCTACTAAGTATGAAAGGAAATGGGGCATTGTTTAACAGCATCATACAGCCAGGAAACCCTTTGTCCTTGTACTGCATTGACATTATACAGCGATGGCCTTCTGGTCTAATGTGCTGTCTACTGTTGTTAGAAACTTGTTTGCATACCAGGATTCTTAATACCAGGATGTTAGAATGCCAGTTGGCTTTGTTGCCATGTGGATGAGCCAGTAATGACTAATGTTCTCATAAGCTTCAGCTGTTCCTATGGTGATGGGGTCTCTGCGGGTCTCTGGCTAATCTGTGGTTTACAAATGATGCTTCATGAATGTTGCATTCTTTTTATACTACCTATGTTTCTTCAAAGAGTGCGTGACTGTCAGTGTGTCAGAACACACGCAAGGATTTGACCGTCAAATTTTATGGACAGGTCTACAAGACAAATGTAATTGAAGAGATATTTTACCCAAAAATTTTAATTCTGAAATTTGCTGGCCGAGATATCGGTACTGGCAGATATATCTGCTCATTTTTTCTCAATAACCTCCTGCTATTGGACAGACTTGCAGAATAATTAATGGTTGACTATGAATACGTGCTTTTGCACCAGGGGAACGTTTTAGTTACTATAACTAATGGCGGACGTACCCACTTTTTGGCGTGTTTGCACCGCAGGAACTTGGAAAAAAATTTGTTCTAGGAACGCCTTTTGGGGGTCTAAATTAGCTCCTACTCCAGAGTAGGGTCTAACCCACACAATAGGAACGATCAGTGATGTAATTGTACATTGATTGGCCGAACAAATGCAAAACACTGGCACACGCCATTTTAAAAAAGCCATCTAAACACAGTTTACATATACTTACTTCACAAACATGGAAAAAGGCGATAGATGGACTGATGCCGAAGTCCAGGCACTTCTCAACCTTTACTCTAAGGAGGAAATCCAACGCGACCTTGAAAGGACCAAGTGAATCATGATTATGTATTTCTGCTCAGCTAGCAATATTGGGCATCAACTATATACAAATGCTATAACTGCGTTTCTATAACTACTACCCGGTGCGAAAGCAACTAATAATACTGAGCCCCACACATGACATGCGGGGGGAAATTATATTAAGATGAATTAAGAATTCATTCTCACCACTTCATTCATTCCCTCATTTTAGTTAAATTATGGCCACACTTTAACTAAATTTAAACATGGATTTAACTGAAACTAGGGAGCAAATTAATAAAAAATGCCACCACAATAAAAAAAAACGGGGAGTTCTTAATTTGTGGCCGGGCTACGTAAAATAATGTGTTTCAGGAACTGGAAGTGTTTGATTTTATGTGATGCTTCATCCACTCCACTAGATGGCAGTGCAAGTCCAAGATACTGTTATATTGGGCAGCGCAACATAAACAAAAAAATACTGAGTGCACCTTTAAAGGCCGGTTAACACCAAGAACAATAACTATAAAGATAACGATAATTATTTTAGCGACCACACCAACGCATGACAACGTGCTGTTTATTATAAGCGACATTGTCAATATTTTCTATCATTCATCAGCTGAAAAAAGCAATCTGAAAGTGAATCTAATGATATTGTACCTCTGTGTTGTTATTGTTACAGCTGTGGAGTGATTTCTTACAGAATTAGAATGATTATTACAACTTTATAGTTCTAGTTGTTATCATCATAGTTCTATTCCTTGGCGTGTAATTCCTTAGCATAGAGTTTAAACATTCTTGGTTTGTTCTTATTTTGTAAAACACTAAAATCTCTCTCCATCCTAAGGACTCTCAGGAGTTCCTGCGTTGTCTGATGGACCAACTCCACGAGGAGCTCAAGGAGCTCATTCCTGAACCCGAGGACCCAAACCAAGCTGTGGCCATGGATGACAGTCCCGACGAGGACAACCACAGCCAATCAGACGACTTCCAGTCCTGCGAGTCGTGCGGCAGCAGCGATCGTGCCGAAAGCGAAGGCCCCAGAGTCCCAGAAGACATCAACGAAGCTGAGATGCTGATGCCAGAGCAGAACCAAAACAACCGGGATTGGCAGAAAGAGAAAAATCTCATCAACAACCTGTACCGTGCCGGTTCCCATTGTGACCTGGATAAAGACGTGGACACGACCACCGAGTCAAGGCCAATTATCAGCAGCCAAGGAGCCATTAAAGCTCAGGGCCGAACTTCAGGTGAACGTAAGGACGCTAATGAAATTAAGTTAATTATACTAACATGTCAGTCTGATATCCTTAAAGGCCCTGATAAACTCACTGAAGTTTGTTTTCGTTCTTTGCTTAGAGGTAAAAAGTTTAAAATAGCTGCGCAATGGTAGACTGTTTACGAACATTCTGAAAGCATGTGATCTCAGGGATGTGGAGCTCTGCAATTCGGCACTCCAGTGTTTTCATGATTTTACTTGTCTAACCCTGATGGAATGAGGAAATTTGGTCAGATTTTGTTCAAAATTACATCACATATGTTCGTTCCTCAATTTCGACTGATGTGTGTCAGGGCCTTACTTGTAATAATTTGATGTTTTGCTTGCTTTTCTTGACCGAATTCTGTGTTTCCTCTTTGTTCAGATTCAAACCCTGAAACCCATGTCAGCAGTAGCGTCAGACCGCAGAGTCCCTGTGGAAATGAGGGAATCACATCTAGACTGTCTTGTAGTCCCCCCAAATCCTCAATGTGGGCAAACCTGAGCTCAACTCACAAGAAAGGTACCAGAATTTCAGACGAAATCACTTCGGGAGTGTACTAGTTTTATATAATAATATAGTTAAATGTATTATTTTTTTATTGTTGTTTGCTTATTTCCATAACCTGAACTGAAACAGATTTGAAATTGATCCTAAATGGTTGTGGTATGTCGTGTTGACAGTACCCTCGTTCAACCCACCTAAGAGCAAGCGGCAGAGGAAATATCGCAGCATCATCTCTGAGGTGTTCGACGGCACCATTGTCAGCTCAGTTCAGTGTCTGACCTGCGACCGGGTGAGTGACTGGTGTGATTTTCACCCTAACAACCTCACTTGGACAAAGTGAACACAAGCATTTGATTCTTCAGATAGCAGAGAAAAGCATTTTAAAAATAACAGAGGACAACGTACTTGTGATAGACTGATATATGGAGTTCCTGCAGATTAGCTGCTAGACTTTAATTTAGTATGACGCTATTATTAGTGTGACACTAGAAAAACCAAGGTCAAAGGTTGATTTGAAATTACAAAATATGTACACCACATTTTTAGGGTTTTCTGACAATGTGGTGTACATATTTTGTAGTTAATGAATATGCTAACATGAAAGCAAATTATTCTTAAAGCAAAACTTTGGAAACCTTTTACACATCAAATGAGTAATAAGCCATTGATTTGATGATCTGTGTTCATTTTTACAGTTTTGTTTGTCATAATTTCTCTTGACTAAAATGGCATGTGTATATATATCTGCATGTGTGTATTTATTTATTTATTTGAAAGAAAGAAAAAATGTATTCAGCAAAGACATGTTATAAATGCCTTTGCTGTCATTTTTTATCAATTTAATTTTACAAAAGATTTCTGTTTCAAATAAATGCTGCTCTTTTGAACTTTCTATTCAGCAAAGAATCCTGAAAAAAAAAAAAAACGCATTAAAGTCTCCTCAAAAATATTAAGCAACAAAACTGTTTTCAACATTGGTAATAATAATAAATGTTTATTGAGCAGCACATCATCATATTAGAATGATTTCTGAAGGATCATGAGACACTGAAGACTGGAGTAATGATGCTGAAAATTCAGCTTTACCATCACAGGAATAAATTACATATTAAAATATATAAAAATACAAAACATTTATTTAAAAAAAAATTTTTTTATGATAATGTGGAAAAGGTTTGATCATATTTTTTTTTTTAATCTTTTTAAGCATTCACTTAATTGTCTGTGCAGATACAAGTAATTTTACGTTAAATAAACATTTAGTTTATAATGTTGTTAATTCAATCAACATCCCTTGCATATGAAAAATAATCAGTGATAATAGAGTAAATTGGACAAAGCTTGACATCATGATGACATTTTTGTTTTAATAGAGCTATTTTCATCACAGTTGTTTTAATGTCTCTGTTATTGTTTCTGGCAGTAATTGCAGTTAGAGATTAGCATTTTAAATCAGGCTCCTCTGTTACTTGTCCTTCCTTTCTCAGGTATCGGTGACTTTGGAGAACTTCCAGGACATCTCTCTGCCCATCCCAGGGAAAGAGGACCTTGCCAAGCTGCACTCTTCCTCCCACCAGACCGCTCTGGTCAAGGCTGGATCCTGTGGAGAAGCCTACGCCCCTCAAGGCTGGATCTCTTTCGTCATGGAATATATCAAGAGGTGCGTTTGAACCAGAAACTGATTCCGAGGAAGACGGGTTCTACAGGGATGCTTGGGTTCTGCATGCTCACGAATCCTCCCATTAACAAAGTGTGGACATGATGTAAATAAGAGAATCATTGTTCAATGTAGCCATTTTTGCGTGCTTTCTAGGCTATATACAATCCGTTCAGAATTTCGACACAACGGTAATTGATGTATGATTAGCTTTTGGTTTGACTAGGTTATCAAACAACTAATAATGTGTTGCTTATGTTACACAAACCATATTCCCGTTCGCCATCTCAGAGTTAGACGGCTGCCTTCTAACAATCAGCATCCTTAGAAATAATGACAGGAAAAGCCCCGTCCCGTAGGTTGACGGGATTGGTTACATGCTTGTGACGTAGAGAACAGTGGGGGTTTCAAACCATGTTTTTGAGACTGTCTTTGGTAATCTGCCATTTTAAGGAGAAAATACTCAGCAACAGTGTTGGCTGATGAATTTACACATGGTTTGTCTTAAAGCAATTTACAAACACCACACATACATATAAACAAAATTAAAAACTTTATTTTCTCGACAAGTGTTTTGTCGAGAAAGGTGTTTTTTTTTTACCCTATTAAGTAGAACTTGCCAAGATGGGCATTTTGACATAATTTTGTTTGAATATGTCTGTTCAAGTATTCGCGCACTGTCTGAGATGCGGATTTCTGGGCGCGCTCTTCGGATGTTTGTGCACAGAAAACTTCCCACACATCGCTCGAGTAACGAATTGAGTTCCCTTTCGCGTCGTCTTGAGTTTGAATATTTAAATTTGCACGGTTTAAATTGTTCATGTTCTCCCAATTTTGCATCGTTAGATTTGAGGGATGTGACAGTGTGGAAATGTTCCTACCGGTTAATCAATATGTGACAGCAGTGGTAATACTGGTATCACCTTAAGGGGGGCATTGGAGTTTTTCCTTTTTTTTTTCCACCTCGCTTTTAAATCACTTGCGGTGCATGTCCACTGGTACAGAGCGAGCGTTTTCAGTTAATTATGTTAAATGCGCTTAAATAGGTGCTTTTAAATTTCGCTTTGAAACCAAATCTTCCGCCATCATCTTGTCAGTCAAGAGTGAGGTGAAATCTGACTCCTGCTGCTGATCCGTGCCGTGACTCTTGTTTGGCTCACGCTGCATTTCAGACTTCAGTTTTTTAATTGTAGTGTCTGTTCTCTGAACTAAATAATTGTATTATTATAAGAAATCAAATCCACGGTGGGGGGCGGTACTGTGGTGGGCAAGTGATGGAACAGTTTTGTGGCTGAACACCGGTAACACCAACTATTGTACCAAGCCTATTAGAATTCATTAAAATGTTACCGGCCAACTGGGGATTGACACGTTTCATATACTCACCAGCACCGATTTTTACTCTTATTTGGCGCTTGGCGAGTGTTCATTTTAGTTCCTTGTATTTAAGCATGTATAACATTGTAGAACAAGGAAAATGACTTAATGTGTTGGTTTTTAATGATTGTCCCTGATTGTTTATTTCTGCTTTTCATTGATTTTAGTTGGTTCTGGGGGCCTGTGGTCACGCTGCAGGACTGTCTGGCTGCCTTTTTTGCCAGGGATGAACTAAAAGGTTTGACATTTTCTCAAAGCTTTATGTCACCCAAACTAACCAATAGTTGATAGTACTGTTTTGAGTCTGACATAAAAAAAAATATATATATATATGAAAATCTTTCACTTTATAGAACTCTGTGTTTATATTTAGCACATCAATGGTGCAATTCTTACTGGCTGGGTGTTTGTTTGTTTTTTCAGGTGACAACATGTACAGCTGTGAAAAATGCAAGAAGTGAGTATGAACTTGTTGTTGAACAACTTGAATGAGGTGGTTGCAGAAATTAAAGTGTTAATGTTGATTCCTTTGGTTGTTTCAGGTTACGGAATGGGGTCAAATTCTGCAAAGTTCAGAGTTTGCCAGAGGTAAGCGATCATATAAGCTATTTTGGTTATTATACAGGTTCAGGCACCACATTATTTAAAGGGATAGTTCACCCAAAAATGAAATTTCTGTCATTAATTACTCACCCTCATGTCGTTCCAAACCCGTAAGACCTACGTTCATCTTCGGACACAAATTAAGATATTTTTGATGAAATCCAAGAGGTTTCTGAACCAGCCATTGGCAGCAACATCATTGCAACTTTCAAGGCCCAGAAAGGTAGTAAAGACATTGTTAAAATAGTCCATGTGACTATAGTGGTTCAACCTTAATGTTATGAAGCGACGAGAATACTTTTTGTGCGCACTGTGCAGAAAACAAACAAAAATAACGACTTTAATTAACAATTATTTTCCACGTAGTAAACACAGTGCTGCGCTTCCATTATATACTACCTTTCTGGGCCTTGAAATTTGCACTGACATTGCTGCCTATGGCTGATTCAGAAACCTCTCGGATTTCATCAAACATATCTTAATTTGTATGTTCCGAAGATGAACTTACGGAGGTCTTACGGGTTTGGAACGACATGAGGGTGAGTAATTAATGACAGAAATTTCATTTTTGGGTGAACAAACCCTTTAATTCCAGAGTTTGAAAAAAAACAAACCCAATAATAAATACACCACAAATTAGGTCCACTATGTCTTGGCCTTGTATCAAGGCTGCCTGAAATGAGCACAAAACCTGGACCCTTGAGAAATAATAGTAATATAATGAGTAATAAGGTCTGGTGAGTCATCCATTTCCTTCATCCGGTGGATTTATATTTGGAGAGAGTCTAAGGATGCCTTTAACCCACAATATCTGCTGCCATCTGGTAAATATGCTCAGGGATCTTTAATGGCAAGCACAGACATCCAATGGGAGTCATTAGATCTGATGATTGTTCAGTACATCTGTTAAATGGGCATTGCAGTTTACTGATGGAAACCCTCAACTTGTAGTACTAAACAGTCTTGCTGTAAAATAGTGTTGTAGTACTCGAGACCATTTTTTTAAGGTCTTGTCTCGACCTTGACCTCATTTGTACTCAGTCTCTGTCTCAGACTTCGAGGACTCAGGATATTATTTCAAGACCGGTCAAGACCACAACTGCGAGGATATCACAAATTGCCATTACATGTCTGATTTATTTGTTAACATCATTAACATGGTTGGATGTAAAACTTCCTGCTTTAAATGCAATCAATAACTTATTTTAATTTGATTTCTTACTGTTGTGCCGGGTCAGAAATTAATGGGGGATTGTGTCAATAATGTCACCAAAATTAATACGAATGCCCACAAAAATCCAAGATATGATTGCAAAAAAGTACTTGAATGAGTGCTTGTTTTTTAAAATATTATAACATGTTAATTAAGCAATATCAGCAAGAGTGCTGCTACATTTCTACATTTCTCAGGCAGTAGATATGGATCTTTCAGATGATTTTGAAGAGTGCTGGTCCGGTCTTGGTCTTGACCTAGTCTCGCCCTGCCTTGGTCTTGTCTTGGTCTCAACCCCCTCAAAGTCTTGGTCTTGTCTTGATCTCAACACACACTGGTCTTGGTCTTGACTCGGTCTCGGTTTAGTTGGTCTTGACTACAACACTACTGTAAAAAATTGCCCAGGTAGTTATATTTTTATATGAACAGGCATGGCACATTCTTGCTGTTTTCGTTTTATTGTAGGAAACTGACAGCAGACTTTCCTGCTTTGTTCAAATTCTCTTTACCGTCTCCCCAACAGATTTTGTGCATTCACCTCAAGCGCTTCAGACATGAACTTATGTTCTCCACCAAAATCGGCACTCACGTGTCCTTCCCTTTGGAAGGCCTCGAGATGCAGCCCTTCCTGGCCAAGGACAGCTCCGACCAGACCACCACCTACGACCTGCTGTCAGTCATCTGTCACCACGGCACTGCCAGCAGTAAGTCCAAGCTTTTCAATGAGGGAGATGGTCACAAAAGTATTATTGTCATTTACAGCAGTTATAAATGTAGTATTCAATGTTAGTATTCATATTATTATTATTATTTATAAATTATGGAAGCTTGTTTCCACCATGGAAGAAAAAAATAGTATTAAAAAAGGTAATTGTGACAATTCTTAGAAATTCTTAGAATTTTTACACAATTCAGAGTTTATAACTTGCAACTTTTTTCTTGCAATAATGAGTTTAGATTGAGTTTAGAATATTGAGGAAAATGTGGGATATATATTCGTAACTGCAAAAATTCAGAATAAAAAAAGTTTTTTTCCCGTGGTGGAAACAAGCACTCAACTTTACTTGAAGAGATGTGTAAGTGATGTCAGGTGATGAAAGCAGAGTCTCGTTTTGATCACTGGTGTCATTTATACCTGGAATACACTACACTATTTGTTCCTAGATTTTTGCTCTTGAGTTGCCGTCTGGATGAGTCAACACTAGTTTCTAGTTGCCAGAAGACAGAGCCCGTCTTCAGATTTTGGGCAAATTTGACAGATTTCACAGAAAATTTTGCACAAACTCCCATTTTTTTACTTCAGACTATGAATCTGTCCAGTTGGAGGATTTCACACATGTTTGACACATTGTTTTAATTTGTCATGCATCTCCTAGCAATGAGGCACCTGTGTAAGTGCGAGTTTGTTGTGTTCGGAACTACTCGTTTAGTGTATGATGCCCAGTTTTTCTCTGTAATCATTTACAAAGTCGGCAAGTGTATGATGCTAGAGGCCAGATTTACTAACAGGGTAAATTAGCGTGAGAACACAATTCTAAAAAAAACGCTGATGGGAGTGGAAGTTCTGCGCGTGATCGACTGACGACGAGCAAATTAAAGAACAGACGCAGTCGATCATATCCATAATGACGAAAACGCAATCTACCAAGAGTAGCACAAATTAGCTTCTGGTTTAAGACGTGCTTTTTTTGCCATTTAAATAATGGTGCGCATACCAGTAAATTGACTAGTGCAAACCTTAGTAAATCACCTTGCATGATTCATTTAAATACTCTCCTAATTTTGCATCTGAAAGGAAAACAAATGCATATGGAATCAGGTCAGCAGCAAAAAATAACCCTGTCTATGCCTTTACAGTGCTAATTTTTCACTTTAGTGAATCCTGACAGTAGTTTTCTTAACGCCAAATTAGGGTTTGCTCTGGCTCAAGCTGTTAGTAAATCTGGCCCTAAGTGTTTTTAAATTTGTTCAGATTATAAGAGTTGTGTAGTGTATTCCAGCCATGATGTTGATTCAATAATAGAGAAAAAATATAGCTGTAAGCAGTGATAAGGGGCAGCAAAAGCAGTGCAGAGCAAAAAAAGCGGAAATAGAATATACAGTACATGAAGGACAGATAGGTTCAGAAGTACAGCTGAGAATGAGGTGAGAATGAACTCAAAATGAACAGAAGTTCAGATTAGAATGAACACAAATAAAAAAAAATGTAAAAAACATACCCAGAACCCAGAATCTTAAGATCACATGCTTATTGCTTATCGCTGTGCACCACTCGGTAGACACGCTTTCACCCAGAAAAAGAGGAAACGATGAGACAAACTAGGGACAATGGGATCAGGAAATGTCACCAAACTAGCATTGCATACATGAGCGCCACAGCTCAGTGTGTCAGTTCATATGAGCTAATCTCCAGGCTACGGCTCTGACAGGACTGATGTTTTTAAATGTGCTTTTTGTTTTGTTCAAGGTGGTCACTATATTGCCTATTGTCGAAATGAACTGAACCAGCAGTGGTACGAGTTTGATGACCAGAGCGTTACTGAGGTGTCTGAGTCCTGTGTTCAAAACGCCGAGGCATATGTGCTCTTTTACAAGTAAGAACATATTAGCTCACACACATGATTTTTTTTTTTCTTCAAAAGGTTAAAAATCATATTTTCTCACCTCTGGCTATCAATAATCAAATTAATAAACAACAAAAAAAAATTTTTTTTTTTTTTTTATTGTCCACTTTTAAACTATTATCCTCAATCTTAAATATGTGGTTACATCCTTTATTTCTTAATAAGCCCTAACTATAATGCTACTTACACCTGTCGTATTTCAGCACTACATGATTTCAACACTACGGTTAGGATTTATAAGCTTATAAGCTAGTTAATGTTAGTAATATCACTTAGTCCTAGTACATGTAAATATTGAATTAAATACCAATTGAAAATGTAATTAAAATAAATATATGGATAATACATTTAATTAAATAAAAATGAATAAATGAGTGAGTGGTTGGGTGAGTGAGTGGTTGGGTGAGTGAGTGGTTGGGTGAGTGAGTGAGTGAGTGAGTGAGTGAGTGAGTGAGTGAGTGAGTGAGTGAGTGAGTGAGTGAGTGAGTGAGTGAGTGAGTGAGTGAGTGAGTGAGTGAGTGAGTGAGTGAGTGAGTGAGTGAGTGAGTGAGTGAGTGAGTGAGTGAGTGAGTACAGGCAAAGTGGCTGATAATCAATTTTTTTGTTTTATTTGAAAATGTTTTTTCCATTACATACTAAATGGAGTGTGTTAAAGCTGAAAAAAATTTGATTCTGATTATTATCCTGTTAAATATCAGTTTATTGATTCTTTTCTAGTATTTCCTGGTTTTATGATGAACAAACACTATTTTAAGATTCTTTAGGCAGAAAAGCTCAAGGTTGTGTTAAGCAGGACAAATGGCCTTGAGTTTGACTGTAAATCTCTGTGCTGTGGTGAAGCGTGTGTTGGCAGTTGCTAAATGGCACTGATGTCCTTTGTGTGTGTGTAACAGGAAGAGTAACGACGAGTCTCAGAAAGAGAGGCGGAAGGTGACCAGTCTGCTCAACATGATGGAGCCAAGCCTCCTGCAGTTCTACATCTCCCGCCAGTGGCTAAACAAGTTCAAAACCTTCGCTGAGCCAGGACCCATCTCCAACCATGACTTCCTGTGTGCCCACGGAGGTGAGGACCACTCTTATTAAAAGGCTCATAACATGAGAAATCAAAATTTGCCTCAGTCTTTTGACATATAAGAGGTCTTTGTACCATTAAAAACATCCTGCAAGTTTCAGAGCTTCAGACGTCCTCCTCATTATAAGCCAAGCATTTATTTAATCAAGTTCCTAAAACGGCTTGTTTTTATATTGTGGGATCTGTGAAGTCACACGGGCAAATGCATTTGCATATGCCTGCCTCCAGAGCAAGACATTGACAAATAGTTATACATCATTGCACATCATCCCCCACTGACATTCAGTCACTTAACGGCTAACATTTGCATACCCTGATTGTTATTTACAAGTAAGAACATATAGCACACACACATTTTGTGCAACAACAACAAAAAAAAAAACCTTTGTTAACATTATAAGTGAACCTCAGGGAGCATATTAAAGTAATAAAAGAAAAAATCAATGTCTTGACCCCTTAAAGATCTGGGCCTTTCCTACTTTTCCCATTGTAAAGTATTTATATACCACAGATGACTCCACACCACCAGATATAATTGCAGATTCTACCAACATTTTCGAGGTCAACTGCCGCCACATCCTTTTCACTGATTATGTTTGTTTTTCCTCTATTCCTCTCCTTTTTACTCTACTAAACTTGAGAGTGCAGTATGAGCTCAGCGAATAGATGTGAATCTCTTCAGAAAGCATTTCAAAGGCCCTTTCCTCCCCTTGATCTGATTCGTTTGAACTGATTCAAATGAATTTTAAGGAAAAGATCTAATAGAGGATATTAATTATTCATAAATCTTCATGAATGCAGTTTCATGTTGACTTTTAGTGGAGAGTTTTTTGGTCGTATGATTAGAAAAGCGAATTATTTGGTGGTTAAAAAATCTTTTTTTCTTCTTCTCCTACAGGTATTCCACCAAATAAAGCCACATCCATTGATGATCTTGTTATGATGCTTCCCCAAAGTGTATGGGATCATCTGTATAGCAGGTAAGCGTTTGTCACTGCTCTTTTCCTGACTTAATGCGGAAGTTTAAGTTCTTATTAAATGCTAATTGTCGGCATGCTGTTGTTTAGGTACGGAGGCGGCCCCGCTGTCAATCACTTGTATGTCTGTCACACCTGCCAGACCGAGATCGAGAAGCTGGAGAAACGCCGCAAGAATGAGCTGGACATGTTTGTTCGGGTAGGAGCCTCAGTGTCAAAGTAGATTTAAAGGGATAGTTCACCCAAAATTTTTAATTCTGTCATCATCACAGTTGTCAAGAAAGTCTGTACAAAGAAATAAAATAATGTGATGATACCATCATTTCCCTCTAGCATTTTGAGCGCTGTTGAACGGATTCTTAAACCCCTCTGATTGGCCATTGTGTTCACGCGCTCAATATATGTCTGTGATTGGCTACAATGATCGACGCTTCAAAAACATGTTGTCTTTGATTCTCTTCATCGAGCGCTTACCCAGATACACACGGGAGCGTTTGAAAGGTGTGTTTATCAGCGGATATATTAGGGATCTGATGATAGACGCCTGTTTTTAAACGCTCCCGTGTGTATCTGTGTAAGCATTTGGTGAAGAGTGTCAAAGATATCATTGTTGATCATTGTAGCCAATCACAGACATGTATTGAGCTCATCAACACAATGGCCAATCAGACTTCAACAGCGCACAAAATGCTAGAGCAAAATAATGATATCATCACATTTTTAAATTCCAGTACGAAGTTGGTACTTTTTGAGAACTCTAGTCATCATATTCTCACCCTCATGTTGTTCCAAACCTGTATACATTTCTTTTTTGTGCTGAACACAAAATAATATATTTTAAATAATATTGGTAAAAAAGGAGAAAAAGTCGGCACACCATGGCTCCAAAATGTGAAAATTTAATACATTTTCACATTTTGGAGCCATGGTGTGCCGACTTTTTCTCCTTTTTTATTAATTTTCTGGTCGAGCACCCAATTTGAGCAACACATTGTTTTGGATGTGTGTGCTTTTAATCTGATTTTACTAAAGAATATCGGTAGCCAAACAGTTGTTGGGCACCATTGACTGCTCCACAACTGTTTCTTCAAAAATATCTTCCTTTGTGTTCAACACAACAAAGAAATTCATACAGGTTTGGAACAACTCGAGAGTGAATAAATGATGACAGAATTTTCATTTTTGGGTGAACTATCCCTTTAAGGGACATTCAGTGTGAAGAGTGTCTGGTCTTTTCAGTTAATCTAACGTCTGGACTGTTATCTGTGCGCACACTCACCATCACGACCACCACACCACCCTCTCAGACTGAGATCTGCAAGTTGACCCCCTCCCTTCTTCTCCAAAATTGTAGTCATTATTTATGCATGAGCACAAAAGTACTTGATTTCAGCCAGAGACACTCAGCTTGGCTCAAATTAAGGGCAAACAAAGGAGGCCAAAGGAACGATAATGTGGAATCTTTTATGCAGGGATGCACCAATATAAAAATTTGATACAATAAGCCGATTAGGGCTGATCATTTTGATCATTGATTAATTTGTCATACACATCGACAGGATTTGTAAACAATGCATCGAGAAAACGTTTGAATCATTACACCCTTAGATCCATCTGTTTGAGACGTGAGCACAATGGTCAAAGGTGTCTAGTGCAGGGGTTCTCAACTCTGGCCATCAAAGTCCACTTTCCTGAATAGTTTAGCTCCAACCCATCTCAAATTCATCTGAACTAAATCAAGGTCTTCAGGATCACAACAAAGATAAAGGCAGATGAGTTTGATCAAGGTAAGAGCGTAACTCTGCAGGAAAGTGGACTTTGACGGCCAGAGTTGAGAACCCATGGTCTAGTGCATGTTCACATAGAAAAGCAGTGGAGTGGAACGCAAACATGCTTTGTGTGTGAACGGCGCTATAGAAAGCAGTTGCTTATGTAAGCCATAGACTGCAAGCTAGCTTACCAGGATTTGGAACAGAGCTTCTGTCTCAGTTTATCCTGTTATTGTATAAACAACATTGGGGTGGGAAGATATTCCATGAAGAAACGCTCAGGTAATGGATTCTTTCTTTCTACATCTCATGGTCTCATGTGCTTTCTTCTCTTTCCCCCTCACTTCTGTCCTTGTAGCTCAATAAGGCGTTTCAGGAGGAGGAGTCTCCTGTGGTGATATACTGTATCAGCATGCAGTGGTTCCGGGAATGGGAAGGCTTTGTCAAAGGCAAGGACATTGGTAAGTCATTTCTCATCCCTGCTGCTGAGACTTCTAAAGTATCTGAAAGTTTGAAATTGAATATTAGCATCATGTTTTGTGGTTATTGATTGATAAGGAAGAAGTTCTTGAAGAACTTCATTATAGCTTTTGGTCGGGACATTTGGTGTGCTTCCGATGATTGATGGTCTTGTGTCTTTCAGATCCACCGGGGCCAATTGATAACTCCAAGATTGCTATAAATAAAAATGGACACATCACATTAAAGCCAGGTAATGTTTACAATCAGGATCTTTTAAAGGCATCATGAAATGGCGTTCGTATTCCATTTTACTTCCTCAATATGATCATTTTCTAAGCAAAACTGGATAACCAATTCTGTCATTTACTCACGCTCATGTCATTCCAAACCTGTAAATGGCCTTGTGAAGAAACAGTCTGGCTGTATGACACTTTCATTTGAGGGAACGTTTAGATATCAAACATATTCTGTTGCAACTGATTACTATGAACCAAAATCAACAGCCTAAAGAACAACTAAATAATAAACTAGATTGACTAATATAAATTTCAAACATTATTAAAGACAAGTATAGAGTCAGTAATACAAGAACAAATAAGCAAATTAGCTATAGCACAAATTATACAACTGAACAAAGTTTAGAAATTGAAATCAAATTTCTTTTTATAAGTAAAATATAGATTAATCTTTATTAAAGTTATAAAAGTTATTCAGTCAAGAGCATTTTTCTTTTTCTTTTGTACTTTGATTAACATTAACAGACGGCAGCAGGTTTATTAGGCTGCTGTCACTTTAAGAGCTAATGCACAGATCCAATATACTGACGCACATGCGTTTTCTTTCTCAAGCGTTTACGTTCGCTTAAGACATAACAGACTGTTTACGAGGAAATCTTGACGTCGTTTTGTGTGCATTTGTCCGTTCAAGTCCAAGAAGACGTGAAAGAGTATTCGTATTCAGTATTCGTGCACTATACGAGCTCTCTGTGTGCGCTCTGGATGCGCCCAGTAGTGATGTAGTACTCGAGTCCGGTCTCGAGACCGATTTCTGCTTTCTCGGACTCGACTCGGACTTGTTCTTACAAAGACTCGGTCTTGACTCGGACTCGACCCTTCAAAGACTCGGTCTTGACTCGGACTCGGCATAGGCGGTCTCGTCCCATCACTAGTCCACTAGAATACATACCACTAGAAAATTTTAATTGACTGTTCGCAAAGACCCGCCCCCCTTAGTTACTGTCGCTATGTCCGACAAGCTACACCGTTCTCACGCCACACCATGTTCTCACGCAGTGAAAAATACATCGCGGAGCAGAGGGGAGACTGACAACACGCTGACAGGCAGGACAGACCAGGTTACTTTTCGGTTACGTTTGGTATTAAACATATTAAACAAAGTCTCGCCTTTCAAACTTGGTCATTTTTTAAAAGAAATTTAAACAATAAATACCGTTTTGTGGCTCTTAAATGTGTAGTGACAGATCGCTGTAGAGCATCAGTTAAAGCTGCTCGTGAACCGATCATCTCTTCCTTCTAGTTAATTTATAGCCTCAAATAAACATGAACAAACATAAGAAGCAATGTTGTTTTAACCACGGAAAGGCGTCAGTACACTCCGTGTTTCAAGTTCAAATCCTCCCATGTTAACCAACGGACTCGGTCTCGACTCGGACTCGACCCTTCAAAGACTCGGTCTTGACTCGGACTCGACTGAATTTGAAAACCAACGGACTCGGTCTCGACCCTTCAAAGACTCGGTCTTGACTCGGACTCGGCATAGGCGGTCTCGTCCCCATCACTAGCGCCCAGCACTGAAAACAGCGCGCAAGTGCTGAATTGAGTTCTCTTCTTGCACTTGAATGGTTTAAACACAGGAATCGATAAGTGGAATCCTAATTTTTATTTTAGAACAAATATCTGATTCCTGATTTTAGGTGTCCGATTGCATCTATTAAAAGATCTTTTCCTCAATCTTTTAATAATAGTAACTATATTAATAATCACAATATAGTTCTATTTGGCATTTTATCTTTGTTATTAAAAATAAGAACAAAGATGCAAATTATATGTATGTAAATATAAATAAACATACAATATAAGAAAGAAACAAATTAAATTAACAGTGCTTTTCATTTTACATACATTTAACAGAAGCATTCATGTAAGAAATAATGCAGAAATTTAATAATGAAATGTAAACATAATCACTGCATAGTCTTTAGTGTATTAATTATGGTAACACTTTAGTTTATGGCTAGTTTATGGTCATATTGCTAGGATTCTCCCAACAGATTATGTTCACTTAAGACATAATTGACTATGAATAGACTTTCAGTGGAGGGACAGAAATCTCTCGTATGTATTTCGAAGATGAATGAAAGAAAGGTTTTTGAAACATGAGGGTGAGTAATTGATCGAATTTTCATTTTTGGGTGAACTATCCAAGAGAAGCAGGAATTGTGATCACGATTAAATTGCGATTAATCGTGCAGCCCTACAATAGTGTGCTTACTTTACTTGTGCCAAGTACCAAACACCTTTTGGCATTTTTATGGTTTAACAGGTGCCGATTCAGGTCAGATATCAGAAGAGACCTGGAACTTCCTCCATTCCATCCACGGAGGAGGGCCGGTGGTGACCGTGCGGCCCAGTGTCAGCCATCAGGAGTCGGAGAGTTCTCAGGCAGAGGAGAAGATCGAAGTGGAGACGCGCTCGGTGTAGTTGTGCTGGGACGCTGCTGGGCCGCAAGGGGACCTCATTATTTTGCACTTCACTTTAGTTTTTCAAGCATTCTAGCAAAGGACCTGACAGCTTCACCTCAGCATACACTCTCTCTACACCCTTTATGACTGTTCTTTATAGCAGACGGATGGATTAATCATCCTCCGGTGTGCTTTCAATGTGTATATATCGTGCATATCCACTTCCTTTTGACACTAGAAACCAGTTTTCACAGGCCATTAATGCATTTGATTTCTGTGTGCAACTGCATTCATGACAGAATTTGCTTCGCCTGAACCAAATAGACCATGATTTGCATACACCGAAAAAATCCACTGCATCTGTACATACTTTTGAGGCACTGCCTCGCTTGAGAAAATGAAACAATATGTTGTCTTAGTGGATGAAAACTTGATGTTTTGGGTATGAAGGGATACTAAATGCTACGTAGTCTCAGGAAAGAACATATTTTTTTTGTTTTGCACTGTACTGTAGATTCAAAAGGTGCATGCTTCAGCTCTGATGTTCGATATGTATTTGAATGTACTAGTACTTAAAGAACACACGTTCCTGCACTAAATGTTATTTATTCCAGAGGGGTATGATTATTCCGGCATTCATGGACGTTTTCTTTGTTGGAAAATGATTTGACAAGCTAAAGCAGACCGCACGCTAATAGGAATGATGTGGCACATTATGCTGGCAAGAAAATAGATTCCTCATTTTTATTTGTTGCATAGCTGGGTTGCATGGAGATGCAAACAATAAGGTGCACATTTGAACACATCAATGGCTGTCTTGTTCAAAAATGCTATGTAAAAGAAGAAAAAAAAATCAGATCAATTAAATCCTGCTGCCGCACATGTGTACATTCAAGGCATTATTTAATGTATAGAAGGATGTGATGTTTTTCGATATTAATTGTCTGCAGAGATGAAAGCTGTATCTGAGTGGCTACTATTAAACCCCAAAACTTGTGCTGTCGATATCTGTCATCATTCGTATGAGCTGACATTTAAGAAATTAATATGCTATGTGAATGGATAAATTTCACAAAAACACGTCCGGGGTTGTATTTCACCCCAAAATCAAAGAAAGAATGCATATGCGTAAAGAAAATAAAGCCTGTTTAGGACATTTTTCTTGACTTTGTGACATTATTTGCGTGAAAGTTAAAAGCGCATTTGCGGCAGAGTTCATAATGTGTCCAGACGTTTTATTTTTTGTGGTTTTCTGAATTCCATTACAGTAAAACAGGACATTTTCACTGAATTATGTTCAAAAATTGCTGCTATAGTACCTCACCATTACAGTAAGGATAATTAGATTTTCATGCTTTATGTCATGAAAATGTTTGTTTAGATTTTCTTCTTTTGGTTTTGGGGAGAAATATAAGGAGGACTTGTTTTGGCAGGTTTTGCATGATTCACACAATGTTGTAGAACAGGTGTTTTCAATCTTTCAGATGCCACAGATCCCAAAATATATATAATGTAAATATTATTTGGAAAATATTTAGGTACCCCTAAAGGGAAATGAGATGCTAAAGCATTAACATATTTGTCACTCCTATCTCATATTCTGTAAGTTTCTATTAAGTTACATTATTTCATGTTATATTCTCATTGCTGTATTGTTTAGATGTATAATTTGTTAACTCATTTATTTGCTTATTTTAATCAAAAGATTGATATATGTTTTTATTATTTGATTGATTTTCTCTAAACATTTCCATGGACCTCCTAGCACTCCCTGGGGGTCCCCAGACCCGTTTGAAATCCCTTTAATAGAAATTGCTTGAAAAATTAATATCACTGATGGCACTGTCTTACAGGTCAAGCAATTCTTTTGACTGTGAACTTAATTCCTTGACATCAGTCAAAACATACAATTAAGGTAGTTTGCTGAGCCTTAAATAGCACTGGCGCATTACTAGCCATTATTTCCTCTCGCAGACAGGTCAATAGCATTTAATATTGCATTCTTCAGTACTATATGCTGCTCATCATCAGGCTGAAAGAGTCGGTGAGATCGGTGCTGACAGCAGAGCTCTTGAGAGCCGGTCATTATGAAAGCAGCGAGCGTGTGGGCCGCGGCTGCTGTCCTGTACAGTATCGCAGTGAGAGCGGGATTGTGGGATTCACATTCACAGCAGCACCGAGAGAGAAAAAAAACATGGCGGCTGCCGAATGTGCAGCAAACGATTTGCGGAAGTGAGGTAAGTGTAATTCTGTAGCTTCATAAACCCTTTTACATTGAATTATCCGTCACTCAAGTCCAATTCCCCGAGTTTATCTCGAAGTTAAAGCAGAGTCCGGTGCAGAAGCCGCTCCAATTGTAGCAGTTCGAGCGGATTTTGATGGGCAAAGTTGTTGCGGCTTATCAGTTGTGTATGTGCACGCTGCCACTGTTACACGCTAGCCTGTTAGCTTCAGCATTTAGGCCTTTCATCTTCAAAAGTCATTTAATCTCCTGCTCAGCTGGTTGCGTTTATTTTACACGGGAAAAACACATATTCCCTTCGTTAACAAGTGTTCTGAATGTGCGTTAAAAAGGGTGCGCCAAATTCGTTAGCATTAGCATGCTAAAGTGAGCCTCTATCATTTTTATTAGCGCTCTTAGCCAGAATGCTAATTAGTGGCTGAGTTGTGAGGGGGAAAAAGCTTTGTTTGTTTGTTTCTCAATGTTGCGTGGCCGTTTACACGACAAGTGTGTTTTATTGTGTATGGCGCTAAATGAAAGTGCAATTTTGCGCTTCCTGTGAATGCAGTCGTTAGCATGTGAGCTACTAAAACCCTGCGGACACATTTGTTTTGTTCAGTTAAGCGGTTAGTTATGTCTATAAACATGTTTTTATGAAATATTTTATTGAGTGCATGAAGCAAACGTGTTGCATTAAAGACTCATTTAAGAGTTGAGAAATCGGGAATCAGCAGAGCTGAAGAAAGTTGCACGGGTGTTTTTGGGAGGCGCAGCCGGGCTGCACATCATGCCGAGCCGCAGATGCGGTGTGTGTTGCCGGAGAGGCCCGGTAAAAGCTATTGAAAGAGATACGGTTTAATAATCTGCAGTAGTGCTTAAGTCGCTGTTTGTTTGTTTTAGTGTAACGTTATCAGGTTTATGAAGGCAAACCCGTTTCTGAGGAAATCTCATTCTGAGAACAGGTTTTAAATGAGGGTTTATCGTTGTTGTTTTTTTTCAATCACTGAGCCAAACTGGGTTCTCTGAAACCACTGCGACGAGCAATTTGGAAAACATGCTGAGCTGCACCGAGCGCTTTTCTCCGCTTTGTCATATTTTCGGACTGAGCTAGGCTGTTTTGTGAGAGCTCATTGGCGAGCACGTGTCAATTTAAAGTTCTTCGTCAAGCGCGCGAGCTGAAAGATTATTCAGGAAGTTTCGAATTCAAGAGCGCGCGCAGAATGACAACCGCATATATTAATATCTATAAAACAGTCTGAGTGAGTTTGTGGGCAGTTGGCGCTCCTCTCACTCCTCTGGGATGTCCCAGCTCCTTTGAGTTTCTGTTGTCACATGCCAGTGACCGAGGTAGTAGTGTCTGTGGTAACACTAATACGGTTTCATTCAAGCCAACTTAATCAAGTTAACATGAAGTAAGAATGAGCAAGATTTATTCATCTAATTATATGTTAATTTTAACATTTACTAATACATGATTAAAATCAAAAGTTTAGGGCTGTAACTAACGATTATTTTGTGAATTGGTCGGTTTTTGACGATTAATCGAGTAATCAGATATTTTCGGGCGGTTAATTGAGTGGGCTACTTCTTGTGGTAGTACAAACAGACCTGAGAAATGACTTAAAATACATATAATAATAATAATAATAATAATAAAGGGGAATAATGTTTGGTTCAAATAAAGTATCAAAAGCATGTCTCAATTCTAATCTGTCGATTTATTTCTTCAATTAATCGGGTAATTGTAATAAAATAAAATAAAATTGAATCCATTCTTCCCAAGATTATTTCACATCCTGCCTAATGTTGAATCTTTTTTTTTATTTGTATCTTTTTTTTTTTTATCCATTTTATCGATTAGTTGTTGTAGCCTTAAAAATGCATATTTTGAATTATTCGTAAATTGAATTGCAGTGTTTTCCATGTACAGTTGCTCATGTTGAGGCGTCATACATGCCTGTGTCTTTTATTGAGAACAGTACAATTTTAGCTAATGTCCATGTGCTGACTTGCTTATAATATTAAAATAATAAAGTTCACCCAAAAAATAAAAATCCTGTCATGGTTTACTTGCCCTCATTTTGTTCCAAACCTGTATGTTGTTATTCAGCAAAACACAAAATGTGAATTTTGTAGGCTAAATAATCTTTTGTAGCAGAGACAAGACTGTCAAGCTCGAAAAAAGAAAATTAGTAGTATTTTCTAATTCTTCTAAAGTCATATGATGAACAGACTGAAGTTTAAATGTGTGTTCACACTTGGCGGGTTTGGGTCAGCGGTCTCATGGGTCTCTCGTTCAATTCATATTCAAAAATGGTGCATTGCCAGTGCAGTTCCAGCATTGAAGTCAATGAGGTGTTGTAAACGAACAAGTAGAGCCATTAAATACAGGTTTAAATTTAAGTCCAAATCAGGAAGATTTAGAATTAGTGCACAAGTCAAACTTTGATGGTGCTTTTATGGTGTCCTATTAAAAAGATGAACAGCTGGTTTGGAACAATATGAGGATGAATACATAATGTGTGACCCACTCTTTCTACTTTTAACTGTTCAGTTTTGTATCTGGACAATGCCAGAGGACATGAAGCATCTTCATTGGCTGTTATAAGAACAATAAGAGCCGCTGCACAGATGGGCTCCTGGGGTCTGAGTGATGTCTCCAGTGTGTCTTTAGTGTTAACTAATGCTGCCTGTAATCCAGAGACTCTGGATCTGTTCAAACTGAGCAAAGCCAGAACTGACATCTCCATTTGTGGTTTTTTAAGATTACAATTTTACATTTATTAGCTGATTTTATTCAGAAAAGATGTATACGTTTTGTCTGAAAGTGCCATTTTAAGGGACTCAATTAATTATTTAGTCCTCCTCATGTTCCAAACACACAAGCATATAGTGAGTGACCAATGACTGTAATACTTACAAAGAACCACATGACTCTTTTATTTTTTTTATTTTTTAACCTGAAATCTTGTCTTCAGCTGTAGCTCCTACATTGCACCTCTACTTGTTTAAACCTGGCGCATTGCAATTGGTCAAGACAAGAGTGAAATGGCATTTGCCAGTTTTGGCGTCAGAACCGTTGTGACATTGTTAACGTGTCCGGTGTGAATACGTACATACGCAACTGAAATATCGTTGAACTATCCCTTTAATACAGTGGTTCTAACCTTTTTTAACTTGAAGGCGCCCCATTGCCCAACACAATATTCAAAGGCCCCCCATGTAGATTGCTGCAGTGATGACGTATTTTTGTAGGTCAACCTGGAAGTTAGCATCACGCTGGTTCCCTCGACAAAATCCACAAAGGAATTTTCCGTTCGATTTTTGCAGAAAATAAGCTGTCTGACCAACAAAAGTTGCTGATTCTTACACATTTTGTTCATCATGATCTTCACAAGTGAACACAACTCCTATGAATTTTGAAGCACCATCGGCAAAAGTATAAAGCTAAACGTTGGCTATAAACGAACTACACCACAGTCAGCATCACCACCAGTAAGCACCACCACTGTTTTTAGTCTTTATTTAAAAAAAAAAAATATCCATGAAAGTTTGGTGTTAGTGAAAGTTTAATGTCCCTGACAACCTCTCTAGTCCCATTTAGCCACTTAGCATCCACTTTTGTCAATACAAGTAAATGCTTTAAAAAATCACAAAGGGGTAGGGTTGTCAAAAGTACCGGGCATGAGTCAAGAGGAAGCTGCCGACTGTCTCGTGGATCAAAGGTTTGCCAGAACAATTTCCAAATAGTTAGCCTAATTAAAATAGTAACATAGCCCCAACAGTTTTTGCTATAGTACCGAAATTGGTAGAGAGAACCGTGAAATTTTACTGGTACCGTGACAGCCCTACAAAGGGGTATTACCGATGTATTTTATGTTGTAGAATAAAACGTGAGAATATCTTGAGCTTGTATTGACCACAGACCTTATTTCAGGCATTTAACCAAAAATCCCCAATTAATTCAAAACCCCCATTGACTTCAGCGCGATAGAACCAGAAGTGTTTTAATGCTAAGTTTTGGCCTACAAAAATACATCATCCCTGCAGCGCTCTATTGGCTGAGATGTTTTATCTGATATTTCTGCTGTCGTTTAGACAAAGCTTTTAATAACTATGCATTAACTAACTGGGAGTGTAGATATATGAAAAATAATTAACCACAATTCATGTTGTGATTCCAGAAGTTTCGAGATTTAAATTTATTGAGAGGAAAAAAGGAAACATGAATTCAATTTGCATCTTGATTTGTGGGTGCTTAAAATCATAAAAGGATTAAACAAATTAATTTCAATTGCTAAGTCATTCTGTGACCCACTTGGAAGTTGGCCGGGGGCCGCCCGGTTGAGAACCACTGCTTTAATAAGAATTTTCTAATGTTCACTCACACAATGAAATGCTTTGATTGTGCTCTGTCACATTACCCATCATACTCTGTTACTTAGGGTTTTACTCCTTTATTGGGCATATCAGGAGGATCAGCCAGAGCCTAACCTCCACTTACTCATATTTGAGTTCCCAGATAACCTCATTATGCACAAATGAGTCATGTCAGAAGATTTGTAAGCACGTGTGATGATGATGACATTAGTCCGTGAGCAAGAGCTTTTCCCTCTCATTTTACGATCGCAATGACTGTGAGCGTTTTTCAAAAAAAAAAAAAAAAATCTGTTTTTCTGATTCTTTTCATATTAATTAATTGCAATAGATAGGAAAACTTGGAAAAGTAAACAAAGCGGATTCCTTTGTAACTAATCCCTCAGCCTGTGTGTGTTTGTGCCAGCTTAAACCACAGGCCTGGATTTGCTGTGTGGAAAAATAGGTCTTTTATAGTCTTTTTAGAGAGAGGAAAAGTAGTAGTTAAACTGGCATGGGTAGTGATGGAAAATGATGTTTAAAACCATTTTAGTGCTTTTAGTATTCATGCCTGACAACACCCCATCTGTCTGTTTTCCGTCTCGTCTTTTATATGCATGGTCAAATCACATTAGACACTCACCAGGAGGCTTCAGTGGAGTGTGAATAAGGGCTGCGTGCAAGACTCTCCTCAGGTGCCTCTCGTTTCTCCAACAAAACCAATGTCAGCAGTGCAAAATCTCATTCACAGCTTCTCATCATTCAGATCGCACTAATGGTGCATGGCAGCGATTGTGTGGACTGGAGGAGCTGATGTGCTCTTTTTAATTTGAAATACATTGTAAAAATGATATAAGTTGTAAATAAAAGAAAGATTATTGGAGTTTGCTTTACAAGAAAATGACAAAAATTTCAATGTTACTTTTGTAATTATTGTATTTAGTGAGAATTTTTCAAAGTAATTCCTTTTCTTTTTTCACTAGTCGCGTTTCCACTACCCTTCAAATTGCGCGAATTGAAAATACGGCCAATGGTCAATTTCGCAAAAGCTCCCATATATCGCCAAAAAGGTTTTACGCTCACATGAGATGGTTTTTCAGGCATATTTTGCAAAACTGCATTGGAAACAGTTTTTGCGCATTACAGTAACATGACGTAGATGGCGCGGTATGTTTGGACAAAGATGAGACAGGGCTGTTTATTAAACTCATAAAAGACAAAAGAATTACGGCAATACTGGATTATAAACAACAAAGAAATGTCACAATCAAGACCCCAAAGCAGATATTAGGGAGAAACACCCAGAAAAAGCTGCTCACAAGTATAAAGGTCTTTCCTTGCCATTAAAGCTTGGAAAACACACCTACGTCTCCTTCCATTAATAATAATGGCTTGTGCGGTGGATGGGATATCCGTAAACCTACCAACATCCATCGGCATAATTGTTGGAATGACTTGTCGCGTGAGGAAAAAAAAAAAAACGTTTCAGTCGCATAACATCGGTTAATGGAAACATCGTCATTTCACAATAGTTTTTTTTTTAATCGACATTTAGAAAATATCGCAAAGGTTTTGCGCACATCTGTAATGGAAACGCGGCTACTGTTTTTACAGAAACTGTGTTTTCTACTTCAAGGACAGGCTAAAATTATGCGCTTTCCCTCCTGCATATGTACTAGACGTATCCTCTTGCAAGGCCATAGCATAATGGAGGCGACTGAGGAATTTGATACAGTGTAATCTAATTTGTCACACACTTTGAGCTTATATTTGACTTTGGTACTACACTAATTATTGAGTAATTCAGACTTCAGTCTTCAGTCTCCCTTCAGTCCCCAGCTTAAAAATATGCTGTTTTTGTTGCTACATTGCAGATTTTGTGGAGTTCACCGGTCCCATTATCCCATATCAATGTATCATGTTCTGTAAGCGCTGGTCTTCAGACTGACTGCTTCATTAGTCATACCTGGGGTACAAAATTAACTTTTTGCCACACCTGCCAATGGTGAGTGAATTGAGAGAATTTACCAGTAAATGTACTTTTGAATAACATTAAATACATTACCATAAATTGTCATCAGTTACTCACACTCATGTTATTCGAAACCTATAAGACTTTTATTTATATTTGAAGCATATTTTATCATCTTTGAAGTTATTTTAAGTGAGATTTCTGTCCCTCCAATTGAAAGTCCATTGGTTCATAAATAGATCGAAAAAAATAATCCATTACCTTGTATGATGAACAGATTTAAGTTAAGCATTTATTCATACATAAACATTGATCAATGCACGTTCATAGAGCATGTTAAATATGGTAAACGGAAGCTCTAACGTGCTTGCTTGATGCTCGAGAACCAATGAGGTTTGTTCAGTACGGTTTGTTCTCACACGTCAAGCAAGAACGCTTGAGCATCTGTTTACTATTTTTGATGTGCGTTTATCAGTGTTGAAATGTGTAAATGTGCAATTTGCAAATTTGTGTAACTTTTATTTTGGTGCTTTATAAATGTTAATTTTGGACCCTGGTAAAAGGTTTCTGTGGAGCACTGACTGCTTAATTTGAGAGACCCATTATCACTCTTTGAAGACTGAAGGTTTGTGTTGTAGTGGCCATTGTTGGAAAGCACTTTTATAGCTCACATAAGAGGCAGCTTAAATACAGACCATCCCCCTTCACATCTGCAGCTTTAGTAATGCACCAGGGAAGCCTAGCCAGCACATGTGTGATAAGTAGATTGATAGCTTGTGGGGAAACTCTCAGATAACCTCTAAATATCAAACATATTTATAGAATATTAGATAACAGTAGATCATAGCCAACCCGTAGGTTGTTATTCTGCCTTTGGTGTATGTCTGACTCTGTTTTACCAAACCCAAAGACTGTGAGAGCAAGATGAATTTGCGATAAAGATGTTCCTTTGAAATTGTGCACGTTAACAACAAGATTCCCCCCAAAATAACTTTAGTGATGTTTGTTAATGCTACATCATCACTATTACTATTGCACATACCCCAAAGTATTAAGGCCCGTTCACACCAAGGACGACTGTAGTGATAATAACGCACGAGTCCACACCTGACTATAATGTAACGGTACAGAGAAACAGTATTGTTGTAATCACTTTTAGAACTTTTTTTTTCCCAGCTGATCAACAATATAAACAATGAGAGCCAATCAGAATCCATCCTGCTTTAAAGAGAAGGAGCATTTAAAGGAGCAGACGACAACACTGCAGTGTGCACTTAGAATAAACAAAACAATATCGTCCGCTGGTGTGGACGCTAATAGAGTTTAGTTGTCTTTATAGTTATCACTCTTGGTGTGAATATGTAGAACACGGAATCATCCTGGAATGCAGTTTGTCCCATATTTTGCATAGACCTATGCCTTCCTGAAAATGAGAGGCCATTGAAAGTTAATCATCTATCTTTTTCTTTTTTGTACAATAATTGATTTGCGAACGTAGTCCTTTGAGGACGGCTTGAAGACCAAGCAGAATCCTCTGCCGGATGGTCGCTCCCGCTTATAAGGATAATTAGGTGCAAATGTTACGGTCAAACAGGTCCGTCTACCGGGTTTACATAGAAAACGATGGAAAAGTAGCGCAGTGGAATGGAAAAAACGTTTCTGTGTGAACGGCCCACAACTCTTTATGGTTGCAACAACATTTTAGTTCTAATTTTGAATTTGTTTAGACGTTCAACTGTTATGCTTTTAAATTATATGCCTTGAATAGTATCGTATTTTTAAGGGAAGTTGCTTATTTAAACTGTGTCTTCCACACTTTTCAGATAGTTCCCACATTTGAACTGAACCTTTGTGCATCTTCGTTTTAATTGAAAGCTGATGCAGAATATCAGAAAGCATATATTTTATTTTGATCTTATCTCGTGAATGGAATATGATTGTAATGTAAATGTAAAATGTTCATATCACGTTATTGCATGTTGTTGTTGTTGTAAGGCCTATTATGTTTTTATGTGATTCCATGATTTGTTTTTCCCATTTGCCCAGTTTCATAAGTAGCCTTTTGTCTTTCCATTCAAACCAAGGATATTTGGATACAAGGATGTAAACTTTTTGACTTTTTATTTAATTTTTGCATGCAGATCTACCCAGGTAGATTTGTCTGATCCTTGATGCGATCACGGGGAGCAATGCAAAGTTGATTCTGTGCTAAATTGATCTAATATTTAATGTTTTTTAAATGTTGTAGATTTAAGTAGCTAATGAGAATCGGTAAAATTGTCTATATTTTAGACAAAGGTCTTGTTGTGCAATGTGTTGAGGTTGTATTAGATATTTCACACAAGCAAATAAATAAAAACCTTTAGACTTGCATTAATATGGGGATTTGAGACATGGACGGAATCTTTTTGAATTGAACCAGTAAAGAATCACATAGCAGCACCTTGACATTGTGGTTGCAAACATCTCTCACATTTCCTTCAGAGACCTAGCTAATATTTTTCACTAGCATACAGCTATAAATAAAGATGTCTGTCTCCTTTTCCGGTGGAACTTTTACTTAGAAACATTCCAGATATTCCAAGAATGTACTCTAATTCTTGACACATCAGTTATGCTCTTCCTGCTCCATCTCAATCCATTGATCCACTGTGGTGGAACATCCAGCAAACAGTTTAGCTCACATCTTTAAACTGCTGCTAAAATGTTTCTTTTACTTCATTTTTCCATATTTGGCTCTTCAGTCCATCATATCGTTTTTGATAAATCATCTTAATGTGTTTTTCAAATATGACACTGAAATTAAGTTATCAAGCTGGCTAACAAAAGCAAGATTTTACTGAAATGGCAAGAATGATTTGTGCTAATAGAATGAGTTGAAAATTACAAACAGATCACTGTATGTCACTGTGTTCAGCAAAAATGTGTTTATAATGGCCATACGTTATATTTATAGCTGGGACATTTTCACTTTTTTTGCTTAAAAGCACAGTAAATGGTTGTAAATTGCTGTAACTACTTTCTTTTAGTTAAGCTCTAACACAAATATCTTAAGAATAAAATGTATAATTTGCAGGGCAATGAAAAATCTTGACTTTTTTTATAAACTGTAAGAATAGTCTCATAGTCTCAATAGTCTCTAACTGTGAATCTGAATGGTCTATAAGTATTCTCTCGTTGTGTCCCTCAGGTGCCCACATTCTGCTGCTGAGGAGAGAGCACCACGATGAGGAGACAGTAGGCACCCACCATAGTATGGCCGCGTCCCGCTCTTCGCGCGTCACAAGATCATCAGTGGGGATAAATGGATTGGATGAGAACTTTTGTGGTCGAACCCTCAGGAACCGCAGCATCGCCCAGCCGGAAGAGAGCTCTCCGCCTCCTGTGCCCAGAGCCCGCTCACCCAAGAAGAAGCAGGACTGTCAACAGCACCAGCAGCCCGGGGGACAGGTCGGAAAGGTAGCCGAGAGCAAGCCGGAGGGTGAACCCTTGCCCTCCTACGGAAAACGGGGCTTGCCAAGCTCCGAGAAGGACGAGTCGGACAAATCGGACTACTGCGAGCGTCCGAGGGCCGGGGGTGGGCCGGAAGCCTCCCCCGCCCTGAAGAGGGCCAAACGCTGCCCTCGCTCAGGTGAATCGCAGGGGGTAGAGGAGGAACCCTCTCTCAAACCGGAGAGCCCTGATCCCGCTGCACTGAAGGAAAATGACGAGGACGCCAAATCGAACGCGTCCACGGCCCTTCAGCTCAGCCTCGACAAAGAGGCAGAGCAGAAAGAGGACAGCGTGGTGGAGAAGATCATCCTTCCCCCACAGGCTGTTGAGAACGTCAAGGCCACCAATGGCCTCGCCGAACTCTATAAGGAGGACTCAGAAGTTGCAGCCTTACCCGCGGTGCCCTGTGCCTCCCCTGCCACGCTCAACAACAGTCCTTCACTGTTAAACGGCAACCAGGCTGCGCCCTCATCCCCTGACCCTTTTGTGCCTTGTAGATCCCCTCATCCCAAGCAAGCCAATGAGTCCGACAGCCCTCAGATTGACTGTGAGAGGAACTGCACGGCTGAGGAAGCTGCCGAGGCCGTGCTGTCCCGGGAACCCGAGATGGAGGTAGAGGTGGACGTCGTGGGGGACGCCGGGCAGGCTCTGGATGAGCTCGCGAGAGAGGAGAGCACCAATGGTGGCTTTCAGGCTGAGCCACAGGACCCTTCTGACAACTGCTCGAATATCTCAGGAGAAATGGCGATGCTGGCTGCCCCCCAGCTACCCACGGAGCCCCCCTCCTTCACAGAGCCTCAAGAACACAGATACACCCTGAGGACTTCACCGCGCCGCGCTGCCTTTGGTAGTGGGCTCAAAGCCAGCTCCCCCAAACCCAGTTCCCCGCACATAGACAATGGTTCGCTGAAGGAGGAGGCCATGCCGGTTCCTCTTTTCTCGGAGGACACCAGCCATAAAGAGCCTCCCCATGATGCACTGGGGCTTTCTAGCGAGGCAGACAGTGAACTCTCAGAGAAAGCAGGCGTCAGTGGAGAGGTCGGAGTGTTGGATAGTAGAGTGTCGAGATCCACCAAAGAGCTGCTGGCCGCTCAGGCTGAGGAAGATGAGGAGGAAGAGGAGGATCCAGATGTCTACTATTTTGAGTCTGATCACTTGGCTCTCAAACACAACAAAGAGTATGTTCAGGTTTATGCTATCCTGTCTGAAGTCGTCATTGCTTTCATAATTGTGGTCAACAAAGATGTGCTTTGTCTTCTTTGTGCCCTTTTGTTTTCATTAATTTGTGGCGTTTGCTATGGCAAGCACCATTGTTACTGTTCATCATACTGTTCCTGATTTGAACAAACCCGGAGTATTCAACTTTTTAAATATGAAGGATTAAAACTACATATTTTTTGCAACTGACATGAATCATGCAGCTTGTGGACTAGAGTACTTTTCAGTCAACTGACAGATGGAAAAAAATACCGTAGGCTTGAGGTGTGGTCACATTAGTGAAATTTTTGCACAATTTTGTGTGCAAAAAGGTCTATTATCTATTGTCAATAGTGTAGCCATGTATAAAGCACAGCTCACTCACAAGTCATTTTCAAACCAAGCAGCTTTCTGTTGGTTATCGTGGCGAATCCGCATGACCAATTTGAACCCATTGTGAAATCTCCATGGGAAAATCTTTCACCCTTTAGCCTTTGGTTTCTCATTGACTTTAGCCAATGAGAAACCAAATAGCAAAGGTCTAGAGCCAATCAGAAAACCCTAGATGATGCATAATAACGTTCTGGTAACTTTAGCCGCATATTGGTGGTACCACTAGTACTTTTCAGGTCCAAATATTTTAGTTTCCAGATTCAGTGTGTTTTGTAGCTTTGAAAAGAATTAGCATGCTGCCGTGCTTTAACTTGTGTGATTGTCAAAGCCAAGCAGTTCAAGGTTTGATTTGTCTATCCTGCTCTTGTCTTTTGCCTTCTTAGTTTTCAAAGTGTTTGTGCTTTGTAATTTGAAGACAGGAATGTTGACCCAGATACGCATCTTTGTGTTTTCCTGCTTAACTCTGCATACGTGTTTTCTGTAGCGTAATAGTCAACTGTGCTAGCAGAAAATGAGCAACAGCTGCTGTAATCTCCAGGACAGTGGTAGGTAATAAACGAGGGGAAGCCTGCTGCTGGTGAACAGGTTGTCCTGGGTCGTACTTATTCAGCATGTGCCCGTCTCACAGTGTGAGTGCAGGGATCGGGAGCAGCCAGCTGGATTGGCTTGTCGGTCAATAGAAATGAAAAGAGAATGGTGCCATGTCAGTTTATGAGGCCTGTCTGAATTTTTTTATTTTTTGTTACATTGAATCGTTCTCATTTCTTCTCTGGGACAGGTTTTCGCCTCCTGTTTAATTAGGATTTAATATGTGCTTGACATAAATTCAAACTTTAGATATATTTATGCAGAGTTTTACTTTTTTGAAGAACCAAATGAGGGTTGTTGCTTGTCTGTGCAAAAACTGGCAACCACAATGCCAGGAAATTCTGGTTGCCAGGCTGTTGCTAAAATGTTCTGAGTGTTTTTTAAAGCATTGCTGGTTTGGTTCCTAGGACATTGCTAAAGAGTGTTTTGATAGTCACTAGGTGGTTGATTAGTGTAAGGGTATGGTGAAACAGTACCAGGTGAAAATGGCCGTCTGATAGTCAAGTCACCTTTATTTATATAGCGCTTTTTACAATACAAAGAAAAAATTGTTTCAAAGCAGCTTTACAGTGATAACAGGAAAATAATGCAACAAAGTTTGTTTCTAGAAGAAAAGAGCGTCACAGTCCAGCTTAAGTAAGTTCAGTGATGTTCATGTTTGTTGTTAAAAAGTAGCACTCCTCAGGTTTGAGGTCTCCATTGATGTGGAAGTATGGTGTTAGGGGTTTGTTCTAAACCAAAGTATGAGAAGAAGGGATAGTGATGATCGCCTTAAAAAGCACCACTAACAAGTAAGGCACCACACAATAAACTTCTATGTGCCTCGCATTAAAATCTACTAAGCTGGAAAGATGTAGCCTATCTCTCTAAGTTTAGTGAGAGCTGTTTTACTACTGAATCCCAAGTGTGTGGTATTCAGTACAGGTTAAAATGGCACAGTACGAAGCCCATATCACTATATATTTGTTTAGTTTTTGTCTGTTAATCGTGATCTAGCCTGCCTTTCAGATGGTAAACCCATAGGTGGCAGTGAAATGCCAGCCATATGTCATTTTTGGGCTCATTGCCATCCTTGGCTGCTTTCCCCAACCTGCAGTGCTACATGCCCATCTTCATTGTGCATCTGAATCAAGAGGCTGTTAACAGCTCCTCTGCGCTCTAAGTTATTAGACGGCAAGGAAATTGAAGAAAAACTAGTCAGCTTCCCTCAAGAAAGGCAAATCAAATGGAGCAAGTCCTTTAAATGAATTCTGTTTGAGATTAAATGATTGCTGTCATCAATTGGTTTTCATTCATGCCACGTTAGGCTAGATTGATTTATACAAGGTCTGTTGAGCTTCTGAATAAGATAACTTCTAAGCAGTAGGCAGAATCTCCTGCTCAGAGGAGCATCATTGTCTAATTGCTTTTTTTTTTTTTTCTTCTCTGCCTTTTTTTGTGCTCCTATTTGTGGATCCTATTTTTCCTGAGGGCGCGCAGGGAAAAGGTCAAAGCTTTGTAGCGCTCAGGCAACGTCATCTAGAAAAGCTCTTTCAAACGTGAGCTTCTGAATCCCAAATCATATATTAGAGGCACAAAATCCTATGGTTTTTTTTTGTTTTGTTTGAACCGCAGGCAACTATTATATAACATGAATCTAGTTGAGAAGAATAGTGATTGTTGGCTTGTCCTCTATTTCAAACAATTATAATCATACATCTGCAATCCTGTTGCCCATTCTAGTATTTTTGTATTATTATTAAATTTAAGTGTTTCATTATTCCTTGTTGTAAATGATCAGTTTCATTTTTCAGCGTTTTTGTTTATTTCTAGGGGGGGAAATGCACTTCTCGTAATTAGTTTTACCTCCTGAGTTTGACCATCACTATTTGAATTTTAAAAATCTTTCCCTAAAAGTGTTAAACTATTAAAAAATGAGCTTTCCATGATGAACAACTAGTCCATCTATCTCCCGGTGGAAGCACAAAGCCCGGTTCCTGCATGAAGCTGTCAGTCATCACCCACCCACCCCGTGACGAACAGGAAATATTTCTATTTATAGAATATATATTTCTGTGGGAACAGTTTACGGAGGCTTTCTTATGTAAAGCTTGTGGTTGTGCTGTACTAAAATTAAATGATGAATGAATGAACTGCTGAAAGTTTGATGGTTAGATGCATAGCATCAGCTGTTAATAATGTACAAGGCATCTCCTCTGTCCTACATGTTAGTTATCAGAGGTTGCTCCAGACCATCAGCGTACTGGAGGCCCAGCGAAACCAAGCCATCCTGGACCTAGAGACGCTGGCACGGCATCAGAAGGAAGCCCTGTCAGACCCCATCGCCTTTGTGGACCAGCTACAGAAACAGGTACAGATGTTTCCTCCAGGCCCTACATTGCTGATGCCTGAAATGGCTGTTATACTTTGTGGTGTATTCTGGTTTGAGAATGTAATGCTTTTGATCTTTTGTTTTTGTTACAGGTGGAGATGGGGTTGCCCCGCCCCCAGAGAGTGGTCCAGCTCCCGGTCATTGCGTGGGACCAATACACCTCAGGCCGTGGCGACTTTGAAAGGGAGTTCTGTGACAAGAAGCGCAAAACACGGCAGTTGCAGTTAATCTTTGACAAAGGTGTGTACCAGTTGTTTGTGAAAGATTTTGTAGTGTAGGTTTTTATGGAGGGGCCCCGGGTCCAATGAGTAGGACGTATAATAGAAGACCTTAGTGGGCCCAAAAATACATTAAAAATGCAATTTGTAATGGGCTACACGATTAATCAAAATAAAATAAATTGAAATCGCAATATGGAATAATCCGCTACAATTGCCAGCACAAAAGTTGGATTTAAAAATGAAGAAATTAAGAAAATGTAATATTTTAATTATGTAATTTTATAGCAAATTGTATAGTAAAAATAAAAATATTTTATTGTGAAATTATTGTCATTATACTGTGAAATGAAACTATAATTGTTTATCTTAAATATTTATTAATTGCAGTTTTAAATGTTATTTATTACATTTTTAATTGCAGTTTTCATCAGAAAAATGGAGCAATTAATTGGAGCAGTGAAGCCCTAATTCATCCCTACAATTACATAATTAATATTAAATATTAAAGTTCATATTGATATTTTTGTGGGGTGATATTGTTTATTAAAGTTCATTGTGATATTTTTGTAAATCCCAGGCTGATGCAAAAATATTTTAACAAAACTGCTTCAATTTTTTTAATTGGATTAATGTTTGAAAAACATTTTTCCCTACACAAAAGTCCTGTTGCGAACAACAAATGGAAACGTGCAATAAAAAAGCCCCCTGTAAAACAGCATATAATGTCATAGAGCTCCTGTATACCCTCAAGATTGTGTGTCAAGGCACCAGATCATTTGACATTTTTATAACAAGGGAAGTGTAAGTACTTTAAAAAAAAAAGTGTATCATATGATTCCAACTCGTATCCGAAGAGTACACTTGATGCACTAGATTTTTAAAAGATTTTCTTTATCGTTCTTTATCATTAGTGGACTCCCTCATCATAGTGAAGTATTTAACCCACTTGAAGTGTTTGTCGGTTTAATGGCAAATGCATGGAAAAGGAATCATGCCAAAGTTTAAATGCTCATTGTCTTCTGTAGTGGGGTTGCCTGCTCGACCAAAAAGTCCTGTGGATTCCAAGAAGGAGGGAGACTCCTCATCCGTCTACTCCTCCTCCCTGCCGTCAAGCGACGGTCCAGAACACAGCATGTCCAGTAGCAGAACTCAGGTAATCTCAGATAAAGTCTTCGTACTTAGCGTCGTTTGTATTCTGTCATCATTTACAGCCATCTTGCCTCCATGAACCTGCATGTTGTGTTTTGTAGAGGAGAACATGGGATTACAGATTCTCTTTTTTGCTTTGCTCATTTGTTCCCCATGACTTACGATTTCACCATGTTTCATCACACACCGCTGCATCTGATACATAATAAGATCAAGACCTAACATTTAACTTGACATTGTTTCTTGTTATATATGTGTTCATGGGCATGAACACATATATCCGAGTACACATACATCCCCCAGGGCATGAACTCTGATGTGTTCTGCATACACAACGTCTTCCCTGAGAGCACAATATCTCCATCCATATTCATTCTGCTTTAACATTTCAACATGGAATGCGCTACAAGCGTGCTGATGACAAATGACTGTAAAAATCAGTGTCTCAATGGTTTTTCTTTTTCCTGATCTGCTTTATGGAGGTGCTGTGTTCAGACAAACTAGCTTTTAGTCAGTTCTTTCCATCTCTCTTGTTAAGTATGTTCATGCATGCAGCCCATGTAGAGAAAATATGGTATCTATGGAAACCAGTGGGAGAAATGTTCCCTTCCCTTTGATACAGAATGTGTATATATGTTAACTTTCTGAATAAAGCATTTCCATTGGTCTCTCTGTAGATCAGGAAATCTTGGTAGATCTCATTATCCAGTCCAAAAGCCAATAGAGTGCATCAGTTTTGAATACATTTTTATCAGATTCTCAAATACTTTTTTAAAAAAAAAAGTATTTGAAAATGGGACAAAAATACAAAGGTACAAGACTGAGTAGTGCGGGTAAGAACTACAATCCCATGAAGCATTGCAAATTACATAATTGAATTAAAAATGATGAGGAAATATAAAACTATTAATTTAAAATTTTTGTCATTTATTCACCCTTAAGTTGTTCCGAACCTGTATGAGTTTCTTTTATCTGTTGAACACAAAAAAGATATTTTGAAGAATGTTGGTAATCGGACAGTTGACGGGAGTCATTGATTTCCAGAGAATTGGAACCATCAACTGTTTGATTACAAACATTCTTCGAAATATGTATTGTTTTGTGTTCAGCAGAAGAAAGAATCTAATTTTTAGTGAACTTTCCCTTTAAGATTGTTTATTACAAAATGCATATATCTACAAACATACAAGTATTTTGAGAGCTTAGGAAGACCTACTAGATTACATCAGTGCTTCATGGGAGTGGGTGGAGCCAAAGGCTCTTGGTGTTGTTTGTTCGCCGTGACACTCTAATTGGTGTAATATTCTGTACAGAGACATGGGTAATGTATTTTCATCACAAATTCTGCTGTTAAACAATATTATTAAAAAAAATAATGATGTGAACACTAACAGATGGCTTAAGCAAAAGCATATACCATTGATTAACAACCTCACAATAGGACTGGCTTTAAAGGTTTTTAAATTATCGTTTAAAATCAATTTCCCTATGGAGAAAATTATTGGAGCTTTTTAAATTTTTTTAAACCTAATTTTTCTGATTGATTCTGTTCGTACAGTTTATCAGAGGGAGGCTGTGCAACCAGAACAAACCTGACACCTTCAACCAGCTGTGGACCGTTGAGGAGCAGGTATGAAATTACCCAAGAGCTCTTAGTGGACGTGAACTTTTCTGAACAAACAACCGAGATGAGTTTAATGTCCCAACAGTTGTAGCACTCTTAAAAGCTACTTATCCATTCAAATTAGTGGACTGAAGCTAATGGTTGTATACTAGATTGCACATTTTACTGAACAGTTTTGTGTAGCTCTTGAGCTGTAAGGTTTGGCTTCATATCTCATATGTGAATCTTGTAGAAAAAGTTGGAGCAGCTGCTGTTGAAGTTCCCACCTGAGGAGGTCGAGTCGAAACGCTGGCAGAAGATCGCAGATGAACTTGGCAACAGGACCGCCAAACAGGTGCGTCTTCAGGCCCTGCTCTACACCGTCATGCACTCTGAAGATGATGATCTCTTGGCTTTGATGGCCATTCAAGTCTCTAGTCACATTTTCACTGCTCAGTAAAGCAGTCATCCAGTTCTCAGTTCCTTACAGCTCCATTTAATGGAGACTCTATTATTTACAGGGTTCCCGCGGGTCCACAAAAAGTCTTAAATACCTTAATTGGTATGAGAAAAGTCTTAATTATAATTTCAAGACGTCTTAAATTTGGGGACAGGAATCGCGATATGGCTTAATGTGACGATTGAACAAGGCATTTCTGCCATTCCATAAGCGCTACTGCCGGAGAATGAATTTACATATAAAAATATGCTATTTACTAATCCCTTTTCTTAAATCATGGTTTAGAGGCTAAAATGTATGGCTTGTCATTTTATAAAACATTTTGTAAAATTTGAACTGTAAATCATGATTTTACAGTCATTTTATGGTTTAATATGTTACCATTGACATTGCCCTACCCCGCTCATTCTGTATTCATTTTAATATTTGTGCTGGTCTTAAAAAATGTCTTTACAAATCCTTGCAGATATCCAGTTGTCTTTTTCACTAATCTTACAAGATTCTGAACATTAAAAAGCCATGGTCTGATAGCTTAACCAGGGAATTCAGGGCAAGCTCTTTTTGTTTACCAAATCTTTGTTCCTCTTCTTCACAGGTTGCTAGCAGGGTACAGAAATATTTCATAAAACTGACAAAAGCTGGTATTCCAGTACCAGGCAGAACACCCAATGTGTGCTTGTACAGCAAAAAGGTAAATAGGTCTTATAATTATCAATGTATGCACTTCTTTCAGAATTGTTTTGCCTGATCAGCCTGTCGGGGTTGTATTCGCTATAACAACCGCCTCGCTCTACATTATCCCTTACATATATATATGTGTACATGTATACACATACCTGTACATGCGTACATACAATGATCAACACATTTATTAGACCACCAACCAATGTAAGGTTTGTTCCACAGCTGCTAAACTAACAGTATTGGTGATTACCCAAATCTTTTTTTTTTATGTTTCTGTTATTGTTAATCCACCAGTATGTGTAAGCTCTTTAGTCACAGTTGGCCAAGTCAAAGTCCAGACTTGAATCCTATTGAACAAATTTGGGATTTAGTGGATTCAAAGATAGATCACACAAAAGTTTCATGAAAAGCAAGTCAATGGGAACAACTAGAAACTATTTGGAAGTCAATAACAACAGAGACCGTGGGAAAAGTACCGAACATAAAAACAATGCCAACAAAAATGCAAGCTGTTATCAAGGCCAAAGGATGCCATGTATAAAAATGTTTGTTTTTTTGTTTTTTCATGATTTGTTAATTTAGTGCTGGGCAACGATCGCGTCCAAAATAAAAGTTTGTGTTTACTTAATATGTTTGTGTGAACTGTGTATAATTATTTTGTATATATAAATACACACACATGCATGTATATATTTAAGAAATATTTGCATGTATATACTGTGTATGTATATATATTTATATATCATATATAAATATTTTATATATAAATAACACATTTTTCTTAAATATATATATATATATGCATGTGTGTGTATTATTTATATATACAAAATAATCATACACTGTACACAAACATATATATTATGTAAACACAAACATTTATTTTGGATGCGATTAATCGTTGTCCAGCACTAGTTACATTTAGTACATTTACATACTAGTACATTTAAACTTACTGCATATTTAATGCCAGGGCATGCTGTCTGTAATTGCAGGCCTCCAGTAAGCGACAGCACCACCTCAATAAACACCTGTACAGGCCCTCAACGTTCCTCACCTCATACGAGCCGCCCGTCTACATGGATGATGAGGACGAGCGTTCTCACTTCTTCAACAGCCTCCAGGATAACAGCGCGGATGATTCGGTCAGTTCCCAGTTCAACTCCAACTAAATCTGACAGTTCCCAGTTCAGCGTGGGCTGTTATTGATCGGTCACTAATCATCAGAGAAATGCATGTGCTATTTAACAAGTGAAAGCCAGCGTTTTGCTAATCATATCCAAGCGAATTGATTTAGAAGCTGAGAACGGAAAAACAAATACCAGAAATCGATGGATGGAACAAATGTTTTTTTTTTTTTTTTTTTTGAAAGCAATGTTTCTTGTTTCAAGCCATTTGTTTCATCATAGTGACTTCCTTTCTTCCCCTCTGGCAAACATTTGCTGGCCTTTCTCAAACAGGAAATCCATTAAAGACTGCAAACTGGCATTTCCACAGTTGGGATTTGCTTGATGTTTGATCATTTGATAATGATGTGCTGCCTTTTGAGAAGCACCGCTGCCAAAATCATTAGAGACGACTCGATGTTTGCGTCTCCCCGGCTGAACTGTGTGTTGAGTGACTGTGAACTGACTGCAGTGGCTTGACATTTTCTCTGTCTCTGATATTTAACCTTTACGCGACACTGGTCAGCGGACCCTGCAGAGAACATAACCAGTCGAGTGTTGCCAAGCATCAGTGAACCTTACATGCACCAAATGTAGACTTGCTACAAATCACGACATCACAATCCATGGAAATGAAGGGAATGAAGATTTTCCTTTCAATAATCTAAACCCATCTAAATTGTCCTTATCACATTGCAATGTTGATTTGTACAATATACAGACAGTGGTGATCATACAGACAGTGATCATACCTGCAGTAACAAAATAAGATTTTTATTTATTTATTTTTTATTTTTTAGCAAAAATTCATTAAATTGATCAAAAGTAACATTGAAGTATAAAAAATATTTTTATTTTAAATAAAATGTCACGGTTTACACAAAAATATTAAGCAGCACAACAGTTTTCAACATCGACAATAATAAGAAATGTTTCTTAATCATCAAAACAGCATATTCAAATTATTTCTGATGGATCATGCGACACTGAAGACTGGAGTAATGATGCTGAAAATTCAGCTTTGCCATCACAAGAATAAATTACATTTTAAAATATATTAACATAGAAAACAGTTGTTTAAAATTGTAAAAAAATTATATACGGTATATATATTTTACAATATTACTGTTTTTATGTATTTTGATCAATTAAATGCAGCCTTGGTGAGAATAAAAGACTTTTCAAAAACTTTTGAACAGTAGTAGTAAACATAAACTAATAATAAACTGCACTTCTACAGCATTTATTAATCTTAGCTAATGTTAATTTCAACATTTACTAATACGTTATTAAAATCAAAAGTTGTATTTGTTTACATTAGTTAATGCACTGTGAACTCGCATGAACAAACAATAAACAACTGTATTTTTATGAATTTAACATGAACAAAGATTAATAAATATGTCAACAACTGTATTCCTCATTGTTAGTTCATGTTAGTTAATGTATTAACTAATGTTAACAAATGAGACCTTATTGCAAAGTTTCTGATAATACTTGGATTAATTGTCAAATTTACATTTTTATTTATGTTGTGACTGAAGAGATATGAGGAAATGAGGGGAGAACAGGATCAGGAAATGATCAGTCAAACTAACCTAAAAAAAAAAAAAAAAACAGTGTGTCATTGCAGTATTAGGTAACACTTTATTTCGATAGTCCACTTTAGACATTCTGCTAAATGTAACTAACTTTGCAAAATATCTGCTAGCACTTTATTTTGATGCTCCTGAACAGATGTTCTACTGACTGTAAGTAACTTTGCAACTGCATGTCAGCTTATTCTACTAACCCGAACCTTAACCAGACAGTCTACTAATACTCTAATGAGAGTTTGTTGACATGTAGTTGCAAAGTTATTTCTAGTTAGTAGAACATCGAAATAAAGTGGTACCCAGTATTATATTCCAGACTCGTTGGGAAGGAGTTTTGGGTTGGGGTAGAGATTTGATTTTGTGCTAAAAATTCAGACACTGTGTGAACAGGCCTTTGTAATAGCGACTGCTGATGTGTTGTGCCGTTCTGACCCTGCTGTGATGTTTCAGGACGAGGACGGGGTGCCAGTGGAGCTCAGGCACCTGCCGGAGTACAAGGAGCTGATGGAGCTGAAGAAACTCAAGAAGCAGAAACTACAGGAGATCCAGGCTGAGAGCGCGCTCATGCAGCACGTCGGCTATAAGGTACACATAACATTTACCAGTCTGTCTCCATGCCAGTTTCTGTTCCTATTCCAAGCGATAAATACCATCTCTCTGAGCCATGAAGAACAAGGCCTTTTTTGGCTCTTTGACAACTGTGTAACAACATAATGTGACTGTTTGTCATGTTCAGCGCTTTTGGTTTTTTCACATTTGCTTGTAATTCTCGCTCAGTGTGACATGTGTGGCATGGAGCCCATCCAGGGTGCACGGTGGCACTGTCAGGACTGCCCGCAGGACAACGCCGTGGACTTCTGCAGTACCTGCTCCGACTGGTGAGTCACAGCCTCACTAAACAAACATGGAGCTGGGGATCTTTAGGCACCTCACAGTGGGGTTAAATTTAGATGTACAAAGCCACAATGCGATAGCTAACTGATTTTTCAGCAGTAGTGTAAGAAAACAAATTCTCAGAGTTATGTTGACTCTGTGGCTCTATGCAAATGACCATTGTGTTGGAAATATGGCTGCAACCCAAATATAGACCTAAAACATAATTTGATGTGCATGTAAACAGTCGTTTTGGCCTGCAAATGCTTTTTTCTATAAACAGAATTATTAATAATTAATTTTCAATTCTGATTATGAATTTTTGTGTCTTTTAGCATTAGTGCCCGCTCAATTTTGTTTTTACCGCCATTGGTTCCAGAAGTATTTTTTTCCATACATTTTTTGTTTAAGTGTTATAAGCTATGAAACACCGACCAGATGAATCACAACAAAGCAAAAAAGTATTTGTAAAACAGACAAAAAGACAAAGGTACAAGACAGTGCTTTATTGAGGGAAAAACTACAATCCCATGAAGCATTGCAACAGACAAGTTTATTGGAATGTGTATATATATATATGTATATATGTATTTTGACAGCATAGTGAGACCGAATCATTACAATCTCGTTTTTTTGTTTTGTTTTTACTCGCCGCAAGTCTTTATTGGTGAAATATTCTGTACAGCTTCATGGGTAATGTAGTTTTTCAAACACAATTATTTTAAAAATTAAGTTAATAATAAGTAATCCAAGTGGATGGCTTCAGCAACAGCATATTCCATATTCTAGTTGCCCACTGAAGCTAAGCAAGGTTGAGCCTGGTTAGTACCTGGATGGGAAATCTCCTGGGAAAACTAGGTTGCTGCTGGAGGAGGTGTGTACTGTCAAAAAGCCCAGTCCTTTTGATGAGACGTTAAACCGAGGTCCTGACTCTCTGTGGTCATTAAAAAAGAAAAAGAGTAGGGATTTAACCCCAGCATCCTGGCCAAATTTGCCCATTGTCCATCATGGCCTCCCAATCATCCCCATATACCCATTGGCTTCATCACTCTGTCTCCTCTCCACCAGTAAGCTGGTGTGTGGTGGGCGTTCTGGCCCAATATGGCTGCCGTCGCATCATCAGGTGGATGCTGCACATTGGTGGTGGTTGAGGATATTCCCCCTTCCATGTAAAGCGCTTTGAGTACCCAGAAAAGCACTATATAAATGTAATGAATTATTATGGTCACCTTTAAAGGTTTATATTGTTAAAAATCAATTATCCTATGTAGAAAATGAAGTTTTTACTTCTGAAACCAGAGTGTTGAAAACGTTGTAGACCGATATCGAAGCATTTAACTCTTTCCCCCGCCATTGATGGAATTTCCATTTTTTTTCACTGTTAAACGGTAGGGTGTGCTATTAGGCTGAAAGAGTGCTGAATCTCCAGATCAAAAGACATGAGAAGAAGCAGCAGAAACAAGCGATATCATATGTAAGCAGATGCATATGCAAAATAACATGATCATCAACATTAAACGGCATATAAATCAAAACTGCCTAATGTTAGGCTACTGAATGAAATGTCCATCCAGGACGAGCTATAGAAGCTTTAGGGGATGTTGATGGTCTCGATCTACCATCTATGATTTGATCATCGTTCTGAATCCCATCTGGATGTAGTCTGTGACAAAAACGCAATTTTCTCAGCTTTTTGCTCAAAATGTAGCTTTTTTCATGAAACTTATTTACGTTTAAGTCTCGATAAAAAAAAAAAAAAAAAACATCAATCTAGAATAAAACAGTTTTTTTGTTTAAAAGCAGAGGCTCTGTTCTTTCTTTTGATAGTATGCATGTTCAAATATTCTGGGGCCATGAAACTTGTGAAAATGATCAACAATGTTGGCGGTGACTGGCAACTTTTTTCAGAAACGCTGGCGGGGAAAGAGTTAAAAAAGAAAGACTCCATTGAGGTCTGATATTTCTGATAACTTGTTTTCAAATATTTATTTAGTTGAAATTCTTGACACAAGACAATCTCTTCCATTTAAGCTTCCATTGGAGAATCAATGGCGGCGTTGCGCAATTCTTTTAGTTTGTGTGCAAAACTTCCACCGTTTTTACTTGTCCTAACCACACACCTTTCTGTCTGCCCCCTTCAGTTTGTTCAAAACCGAGACCCACAAGCCCACACACAGACTGGAGCCAGTCTACCCGGCCGAAACCTTCGTGGACAGAGACTACTGCTTACCGCAGAGCACAGGCTACAACTACCTGGACCCCAACTACTTCCCTGCCAACAGATGACAGGGACGAGCTCCAGCGCTAGTATCCAGGGCTGGGCCGCAGCCCCCAGGGCATTCTGTGCATGACTCCATCATCCAAGTCAAAGAAATGCTTATGTCTGGGCGAGAGGGTACCGCAGATGTGCTGCACCTCGCCCCGACCCGCTGCTGGAGGGGGGTGGGGTGGGGGAGGGTTCGTGGGGGGGAGGGGGCAACACCCTGCCGCGGTTGTCAAACCTTACCAGGTCTCGTCAAGTAACACTATCTCAAATCAAAAGAAACGAGAGGAAAGAAAGAAATGGCGCACCGACATTCCCAATCCCAGGACATTTAGAAGGCAACTCGACGTCTCCCTTTGTTCCCGCCGTTTGAGTGACGGGTGTCGAGTGACGCGCCTCTCAGAGGAGCGTTCGGCTCTGGAATCATCATCGGCGGAGGGCGGGCTCGCGTTAAAGTGCAAAATGTCGTCTGTAGTTGAAATATTTATAAGTGAAGCTTTGTGTGTGAGCTATTTTCATGAGGCGGGAGTACAAGGAACGGAACTCGGTGCTGAGACTGTTGTCTTTGATTCACACCAGGTTTTTAACCAATCGAGGAGGTTCGCTCACAACTCCGAAAAAATCCCAGCTGACCGACCCCCATACGTGTCTCTTGCCATGGGCTACCATTTTCACTAGAAGCTGCTCTTTGTTTCCTCTTACGACCGTTACATGATGTTGTCACTTTATTTACGTTCATTTCCTGTTTTTTTTAAACGGCGAATTGGGGGGAAAAAAACCCACTCCACTTAACCCGACAGGTTCCCAAACCTCGAAGCACTACAGCACGGAGAAGACCAGCTGAGATCCGGAAGGCGTTGTTCACGCTCTCTGCGCTCGCGGAGAGCTTTCTTTTCTTTTCTCTCAATGTGTACTGTTGTTGATCATGTGGAGTATTCAAATATATGGTGAAAAGTAGCCAGTGGTAGTTGCCGTGTGCCATTTTTTTTTTTTTTCTTCCCTGGCCACTTGTTTTAGAAGAAGAAAATAAAGAACTCGTGGCACGTTTGCCCTCTGTGAAAAACTGCCCAACCATCATCACGCCTTTAGATCCCTCTAATTTTTCGCAGTTTCCTCACAGTCCATGAAAAGATTGTATTTTTATTAATCTATTTAAAAGACAAAGAATAACAAGAAATCGAGTCGGTGGCGGTCGTCGCGCGCGCGAGGCTCCCACGTTATTTTATACACATACATTTTGTTGTGCTTTGAGTAGACCATTTTGTATTGGGTTCTGTTCTGTTCACCTCCCCTCCCTTGACCTGCTTCAGTATCTGTGTATAACAGTCTGTTCTTAAATAATGTAAAAAATGTTAGAGGAGAACTGTGGAAATAAAAGTATGTGAAAAGTCTTTCTACACCACATGACTCGGGTATTATGATTTATCTTTCTGGTTCATTTCTGTGTTTAAAGGTAGGGTAGGTGATTTTCAGAGAGGCTAGCAATAGCGAGCTAGCTTTGAAAGCATAACCTTCAAACATATCATACGGAGAGCAGGAGCTTTTGTTTCTGCTCTGATAGCTTTGAGTGCTTGTTAGAAATCAGGAATGGTGAGAGAACATTGTGCATGGTACATTTTCGTCTTCAGCCGTCGAAAGGTCAGTAGGCGGAGAGTAGATGTGCTTTCGACCACATGAGCGTTTACACTACGAAAGCAATCCGATCGACTACCTCTGGAAGTGGTCGAAAGTGGACAAGCGTTTTTAACCTTGTTTACACCTGTATTTAGTGTCATCTACCTGTGATCCGATTGGCCGAAATGCATCTTAGTGTAAACGGGGCCAATGATTTGTGCATTCCTCTTCATACCCACACATACAATTAACTAAAATGAAAACATTCTAGCACACAGCTTCTACTTTAAAAGAAAAAAAATAAATCCATTAAACATATGAAATGTCTTTATTTCACTCTGGTTGATAAAGAAGAATACAGTTATCACCTCATTGTGAACTTCATTGATTCATTGCACCTGTAAAAGCCAGACTGTGAAATTCAAATCATTTCCCTTTTCCAGCTCATTCATTTCCGCTTCAACTACAATAAATCACGCTTGGCACGATATAATGAATGAAGTTACAATATAAAAAATGCTCTCCAGCGGCCAATCCTTCATGCTTCTCAGTTTTGCTGATTTCAGTACTCAAGTATACTGATTGAGTCCAAAAACACCAAAACGGCACCAGACTGTAGTAAATAACCCTCTTTCCGTGTTTTATGAAGCTGAAAGCTAGCTTAAGCATACAGGTTCGATACCAAGAGATAAACACAGTTGATTTATTGGGCTGGTATTTACAGTGAACGACGATGATGTGAAATGAACAGGTGCCAGTTTTCCAAGTGGACGTGCCATACAGAAGCTGTTATCACAGGCGTGTGTGTGTGTGTGCGCGACTAACTGTGGTGTGTAAATGTGAGTCAGTCTGCAGTGAAGCTGTAGGTGATGGGTTTGTCCTCCAGGGGGCAGTGCGAGTCCAAGCTCTCTAGCAGGAGTCCAAGACGAGGCAGATCTGCTCGAAGACGTCTTCCGGGGGCTGCTCGGCATCAATCTACATATACGCACACAACACAAATCATAAGCTGAAAAGTAGGGCATCAACCCACAGGAGGACTGTCGCTAAGAAATCCTACAAACACACCGAAATGTGTTCACTCTTAACATATAGGTTCATCTGTCATCATCACTGGATCATCAGATATGATTAGTGTAATACATTTTGTTCTATTAAAAGGGTTTTCTGCAGTAAACGGATATTATTATTAATAAATGATCATTTATATTTGTTGTTGTAATTGGCCTGAACTGCAAGCTTTTCTTTTGTCACACTAATGCACTAACAAAACAAAACAAAACAAAAAAGCATTTCCCTTTAAAATGCTTTTATAGATGTTTCAGCAGGTGGATTTACATTTGCATGTCAGTTACTAATCCTTTGAATGAATAGATTTGAATGATTATGATCTTTAAATTGCTCAGTGGGCGAACTGCTCAAAGAGCAATATCTCACTGAAATATTTTAGAGCATAACTAGAAAAATATGGGGATCTCACATCTTTTAAAGGGTTAGTTCACCCAAAAATGGTCATCATTTTCTCACCAAACCTGTAAAGCTTTTGTTCATCTTTGAAACACAAATAAAGATATTTTTAATGAAATCTGAGGTCTTTCTGTCCCTCCATTGGCAGTTCATAAAGAGATGGTAAAACGAATCCATATGAATTGAGCCGTTTCATTTCTAAAGAGACACGATCGCTTTATATGATGAACAGATTGAATTTGGGCTTTTATTCACATATAAACACTGATCAGTGAATATAAACAGATGCTCAACCATAACTACTTGATACAGGAGAACAAACCTAATTGGTTCTAGTAGAAGATCAAACGTGCAGCGCAACACGAGAATGAACCTCATTGGTTCTTGATGAAGCTCAAACGTGCAGCATAACACAAGAATGAACCTCATTGGTTCTTGTAGAAGCTCAATCGTGCTGCGTAAGACAAGAATGAACCTCATTGGTTCTTGTAGAAGCTCAATCGTGCTGCGTAAGACAAGAATGAACCTCATTGGTTCTTGTAGAAGCTCAATCGTGCTGCGTAAGACAAGAATGAACCTCATTGGTTCTTGTAGAAGCTCAATCGTGCTGCGTAAGACAAGAATGAACCTCATTGGTTCTTGCTGAAGCTCAAACATGATGCGGAACATGAGAATGAACCTCATTGGTTCTTGCTGAAGCTCAAACGTGCTGCGTAACACGAGAATGAACCTCATTGGTTCTCGCTCATCAAGCAAACATGCTTGAGTTTACCACAACTGATGTGTGTGTTGATGAATGTTTATACTGTATGTGAATAAAAACCTACATTCAATCTGTTCATCATATAAAGTGATCGTGTCTCTTCAGAAAATTAGGACTAAACGGCTTTATTAGTTTTACAATCTCTTTATGAACTGTTTAAAGTTTCAAAGTGGTAGTTGTGTAGACTAGACCCAAACCTGTCCTGAAGGCACCCCAACACTGCACGTTTTCTTTGTCTCCCTAATCAAACACATGGGTTAATGAGCTGATGAGTTGAATCAGGTGTGTTTGATTAGGGAGACAAAGAAAATGTGCAGTGTTGGGGTGCCTTCAGGACAGGTTTGGGAACCACTGGGTGTTAATGGGGGGACAGAAATCGCTAAGATTGCATTAAATATTATCATTTGTGATTTGAAGATGAACGAAATTCTTATAGGTTTGTAACAACATAAGGGCGAGTAAATGATGACAGAATATTTTTGGTTGAACTAACCCTTTAAGATTGTAATATTTCAATAAGTTGAGGTGTTGAAATGACAACTTTAAAATCCACATATTTAAATGGACATGTGCATGTACCACAATAGTAAGATATTTTGCAACAAGATATTTTGATTAATGTTGGTATTTGCATTGGTGACCATTGACATATTGAATTAAAAAAAATTAAAACACCCAGCCATTTCTCAAAATATCTTCTTTTATGTTACACAGAAAAAATAATGTCATTTGGAACAACTATCTCTTTAAAAGACGGCTTCCCTTTTAGAGAGATCAGAGGATGTTTTTGCTTATAAATCAGATCCACTTTCATTTATTGGATATCTGAGTGAAAATGTCCTGACATCCTGACAAACCCAAATCTGGTTAATATGTGCTTTGTGTAAGTCAAAACTCAAGATAGGGGACATATTTCAAGGACGCAAGTAAACTACACTTAAGAGATTCTCCTTCAATTGAGGTCAGTGTAACCAGTCAAAATGATCCACTTAACGGCCAAATTACACTGAAACATCATTGCTCATACTAATTGCATCTTAGCTTCTCCACACCGACCTTATGCAGAACTTCTCTGTGTTGGTAGTGGCCGACCACGGGATTGACCAGACTGCAGAATCCGTCCACTCTACGCCCAGTGTCTCTGTCTCGGGCTTCTTTAGTGTGCAGGCTGCAGGTGGCCCTCTGCTGAAGCCGTCGGCTCATGATGTCCGCAGAACATTCCAGAAGCAGAACAATGTCGGGCTGCCCCATCTGAAACACAAACACACACATACACTTGTCAGATCAGTGATTGAAAGTATTAACGCAGATGAAAATGTGACTTCTGCAGGAGTTAAAAGGAATAGATGTCCAAAGATTGTTCCATGGAACACAGTAGATGCTTAAAAGAGAGAAACAGTGGGTCCTCAGGACCAAGATGAAAAACACTGGTCTAGCAGATAAAGCGTTCAGGCTTTGCTTTGTGTATTACCTCTTTGTCAAAATCAGGTACATATAAGTGTCAAGAAACCCTATTCCTGGCCACATGTCAATGTCGGGTCACTGGGATTTTGCCAATGATAGGTGAATAACACTGATGTAGAAGCACCTAACCCTGGTTGTAAGCCTAAACTTGACATAAACTCTAAGCTTGTCTTTCAAATCTGATTGTTTGATTGGAATGTTTTTCCAGGATCAACAAAAATGTTGATCTAGGAATGTTGTACTTTGTGAAATCAATGTCAATGGACCAATAGTTTTTTTGGTAAGTCCAACTGCCTTTAAGCAGGGGATCTTTGTACGTTCAGGCGGGAAGGTTATATTAATGCACAGCCTCGATTTCTTCTGTGCCAGTGAACACGTACCCTGAGTGTGTGAAACAAATCAAAAGTTAACCCAATGGTCATTGTAAATCTTGTCCTCTGAAGTAGCTCTCAGATCTAATTTGTGCATATTCAAACTTGGCTGTCATGTTTGGTAACAAAGTGACTAGCATCACGGATATTATCACTGGTTCTACTCAAATGCAAATTCCATTTTCAAGATTTTCAGCAAATTCCATCAGATTTTCTACTTGTATCTGAAAGAACGCAATCATATGGCTTTGGAAGACCTAGAATCTCCTTTTGTGGGCGTGAACGCTTTTCAAAATGTCTCAGTTTGTGTTTCATAAAACAAAGATAGTCATCCGGCTTTAAAACAACATGAAGGCGAGTAAACAATGCCAGAATTTTCATTTTGAGAAATCTATTCCTTAATATTGGTAACTTCTTGTCGTTGTTCTGTCCTATCCTGAAGAGCACTGACCTTAGCTTCATATTCTTGCGCCTGCTTCACATTCTTTGGGAAGCCAGTGACCAGGAAGCCCTTCCCCTGACGCACAGTAGACGCCATGGCCTCGCACAACAGATCCAGCAGTGTTTCCTTAAACACACCCAAACAGAAGAGAAAAACAGATGAACACTCATACAGATATACAATCAATGACAACAGCAGGACGCATAAGAACACAAACACATATTAGATAAGAAGTGAGAAGTTCTGATGTCTGGGACGACTAAAAGTAGTTCACAGCGAATGTTAATGACAGTCATGTTGCTAAGCAACACCACTGTAACATAAATCATCTGATTAGGACTGAATCTCTCTGAGCCACATGCTAAACCTCAGCAAATAAAACTCAACAACAAGAGCCTGAGCTCTAAATGATGAAACGACGACCTCATCTGACCCGCTACTGACAAAAAAAGAAGTGTAGACATTGAAACGATTGCTTCATTAAAAGTGTCTGATGGTGGAATATACTGTGTAATGATGACATCCCTTAAAATACCTCAGTGCCATTGTTTTGTCTCATTCTGGCTTAATCTCAGCCCTGTCCTAAAGGCCCCGCTATACTTCAAGCAAAATCGAAGAACAAACCGATGAGACGTCATTTCGAAAAAAAAATCAGGCCGAAACGAAGTTCATTTTGGGAGTTTGAAACAGCTTGCCAAAGCGAACTTTCCGGAAAAGAAAGTTTTACCCCTAAACGAAGAACGAAAAAGAACTTCGCCGCGAGTATATCGGGGCCTTAAAAGTCTTAGGATTAGCTCCATCCCTAATCAAACACACCTGCCTGTAATTTTAAAGTAATCCTGAAGATTTTCCAAATGTGTTTGATTAGAGTTAAACACTGCAGGACCGTGGACTTCTAGGACTGGAGTTATTGGACTAGAGGCCGAGACACGCTATTGCACGAGGCTGCTTGTGTGAAGAAAACCCGAGTTAGAGTCTTTATTTCTCTCCTGGGTGGTCCAGCTCAGTAATGCGTGCCATGAGAATTTTCTTTAGCCCTCCCTCCTCCCCAGAACCACCTGTCTAGATCCTCTACAGGTTCTCCCTACCTTACCTTGCAGCAGCCACATACGCCCTGAAATTCGGAGTATGCTTCAGCAGTAAGCTTCGCACAGCAGCAGTGTAGCAGTACACTAGTCTGCCAAGATGAATCCTACTTACACTGCATTCTTATGTATAAAACGAGAGTGGTCATGATTGAACTGTAATAATGGCAAAAAAGAAAGAAAAGAAAATTGGAGTTTTGTGGCTTTTTCCAGAACTGTCAGGTTAAAATGAATCTATGCTCTTAAAAGCTGACTAAATGACCTTTAAGCAGATAAACACATTTAAATGTCTTTCTCTTCTGGGAAAATGGACCAAAAATATTGCAAATGTTTAAGAAATGCTTCTGGGAAATTCAAGCATCACAGTAAAAGTCAAGGTGTGTCCAAAAAAATAAATAAAAAGGAGACTTTAAATACGTCCTAGGCCAACTTTCTGTTTCAAAACGAAATTTGCCAAATCAGGAAAGAAACCTATAAATGCAAATTCATTTATGCAGCGTATGTAATAATTCTTACAGCCCTTTTTGTACACGTCCACTCCTTTGAAGGTTAAAAGCACTGAGAAGCGTTATGAAATAGCGTGTCTTCCCGTGTTTTCTCCACAAGCGTTAAACCCAGTGAAGGGTGAAGCTGATCGTTGTAATTTTCAGTAATGGACTTTAGCGAGATTGTGCACCTCGGGAAGCTGCTCTCCTCTCTCCAGAAGGTCTCGGAGAAAGCGTCCTCTCTCGCTGTGAGACTGGAGCTCGCTGCACAGGATGTCCCCGGGACACAGGCGCTTCAAACTGTACCGCTCCTCGATTTTCTCAGACTGGAGAGCTTTCCCCGATCCCGGCCCACCTGGTCAGAATGAGAAAAGTTGAGAATAGATCTGTAATGAAAAACTGTACAGACAATGGATGGGAGAGACTGTTCTAAATACTCGGGAACAAGACCCACATCCTCAGTAATTGCCTGTCTTGGGAGATGTGAAATCAGTAGATATCGTATGGTTTGCACCTCGCACACTATTCGCTGGCTCTCCCAGACCCTGCCATCTGACTGAACTCCCACAGGCCTTCATTAGGATTCTGCACACAGCTCAGGGCAGCGCTTATCTATCCAAACAGTCCACATCTAACAGATGTTGTCTATAACGCTGATGACGAGGATGTGGCAGACATACTTTCAAACTTTTAAGAAAGCTTCTGAAATATCCAAGCGTCACAGCAAAAAGCAAAGGGGTTTATGTTCCAACCAGCTAAAACAATAAGGCAGAACTTTGTTTATTGCTTGGACTCTATTAACTGGATTGCCCCAGCGACCAACAAATCAATATCATGCTTCAATACTATATTGCTGTCTGACTGAATGTTGCTTTTAGTGTGGAATGACTGTTACCAATTACTCATTGCAGAAACATTGTTTTTTTCCCCCTATGTCTAAGGATGAAATAAATATATTAAGCCATTCACCATTATGAAAGAAGCCTCATATGCTCACCCGAACTGCATTAATGTGATCAAGCATACAGTAAAACTTGAAATGTTATTACAAAAAAAAAAAGCGAAAAAGTTTTTTTTTTTTTTTCTATTTTAATAAATATTTTAAAATGTAATTTATTCCTGTGATCAAAGCTGAATTTTCAGCATCATTACTCCAGTCTTCAGTGTCACATGATCCTTCAGGAATCATTCTAATATGATGGTTTGCTGCTCAAGAAACATCTCATATTAGTATTATCAATGTTGTAAACAGTTAATATTTTGTAGAAACTGTGATAAAATATGATGACTAGAAAGTACAAAATAACAGCATTTATTTGAAATCAAAATCTTTTATAAATGTCATAACTGTCAAGTTTGATCAATTTAAAGCATCGTTGGTGATTTTTTTTTTTTTTATATTAAATTATTTATACACCTGTGAGTCAGAAAATTGCTTTTACCCTGTCCACGTTTTTTTTTTTTTGCAAAACCTACTCTGAATCTCTCTATTCTATTCTAAACGCATGAAGAAAAAAAGGAGCCCGAGTCTGACTGTTAAATCTAATCTATTTCTTTTCTTGACAGGTACCACAGTGCAGATACAAAGCTGATAAATCTTTCTGCTAGTCTTTAACGTGTCAGTTAGGGTGGTCAAGTGCACTCTAGAGCGTAATTCACTCATGCTATCTATCCATCTCAGATCAGCCATATCCAAAGCAATATTACAAGCATAAGCACTGTATCAATCTGCTGATGCGACAGGACAGGAACACAGGCCGTATCCACCGGGTTCCTTTCAAAGCAACCAAACTGATTTCTTCACGTCTGTTTTCACCACAAAGAGATGTAAAGTTGGGCTTTTAGTTCACTTCACTACATTAGCTAGAGCTTTTGAACAAACATGAGGGGAGGGAAGCCCCTAGCACACAAAGCCTTGTACCATCTTGACCGTCTGCTATCCATTTATCCAGAACATGAGTCATTTTCAAATGAAGACTGCCAACAGTTTCAATTAGGAACCATCAGAAGCTTTCACCTGCCCCCAATTTCAAACACATGCTGTTTGTGTGTCTGTGTCGCAAAATAAACTTGGCGGCGCGTGTTGTTATGTCTGATCTAGCTGTGATATATGTACTTTACATCAAAACATTGCTTCCTGATCTGTTCTTCTGGAGGAATTGAAGGCACAGTAAAACACTGCATTCCGTGTCTGTCTATAATGAAAATAATGTGCAATGAAAGTAATGTATGATGTGCTAATGCAGTTTTATCAGCTAACATACCAATCACAAAGATGACCTTTTGTTTCTTGGTCTCCACGGGAAAACCTGGTGGCGTTTTGGAAGGAAAAGAAAACACACAATTATATTACAATCAGATAACAGCTTTGTCATGTCAAAATATAGATTTGTCATGTCATGTGGTCCAATCGATGATGGAAATGGATGAGAATAACATGCAGGGTTAAAAAAAAAAATCAAATGATAGTCTTTTTTCCAAGATCAAGATGGTGAAACTATTCTGGCATCACAGAATGTGTTTGCACTGCATCATTATTTATGATTAATGCCACTGTACAGACATACTTTAGAGGCCTATTAGACATCTGGTACTGCTTGAAGGGATGGTTCGGAGTAAAATCAACCCAGGGTCCTTTGCACCATGACCTCGAGCCAACCAACCTACCCCCCCCCACCCCCACCCCCCCGATATCAGCCGAATGGCTTAGTGCAGGCGCTAATGGATCCTATGATGTATCTTGTAAATTAGCCCAATAATAATGCCTAGAATGGTACCAAACTTCTACAGTAGTACAAATAGGGTTAGGGTTAGGTTTGGCTCGAGGTCATGGTGCAAAGGACCCTAGGTTGATTTTACTGCGAACCATCCCTTTAAACAAGCACATATTCATTCCTCTATCAATAATGTATAACAAGAAATATACACACACAAATAAAGACACAAAGATCAATTAATAGATACTGCTCTCACTTTCTCCAAGCGCCTCTGCATATCCAGCCACCTCTTCATCGATCTGCCATAGAGAAAGACACATAAGAAATATACTTTTATAAAGATCACAAATGAAGTGAAAGGGCAGTTAAAAGCATTCAATTGTCATGAGAGTACTGATGATACTAAAAATAGGCTCCATGTTTTTGATGCAAAAGTACTTTTTTCTTTTTGGATTTGTGGGAGAAAATATGATGCTTCTTGACGGTCGTTTCATGAGTTTCACAGAGCTAATTAAAACAAAATCCGTGAGGTTTCCAGTGTTTGAACATAAACACATCGCAGAAAACCGGGAACTTGACAGTTTGTGCCGTGATTACTGTGATTAAAAGAGTTCTGGGCTGTTTAACAGCAAAACCTTAGGTGGTAACTTGCCACTTTTTTTGCAGCATTAGAGAAGATGAGATGAAAAAGAGAGTGTGTGTGTGTGTGGGAGGAGTGCAGGGTGCCACTGATGAGCGTGTTTGTGATGTGGGCAGGCCAGCCGGTCCGATGAGTCACTGGCAGAAAGAGAGAGAAAAGATACACATACCCAACAATCCTGCGCCATAGACAACGACGGGTACACGTCCATCCCAATATTCACCTTAGTGCTTGATCAATATTGTTTCTTTTAATAACTGATTCTTGCATGCTTGTTTTTGGACATAATCCCCCAAATCCTGAATATTTAGATACATCCATAGCCTACATGCATTAGATTAAAAGCGAGCTTTAAAACGTCAGTTTCTTTTCAGGACACTTCATGAGCATAACATCCTCATACAGCACCAATTCAAGCATGATTTTACCTTATCGCAACATATAAAGCCAGATTTTAGCAGATGTCTACTATCTAATCCTTCAACTGATATGCTGGCAATGATAGAACAAACTATGAATCTGTTTGGCTAGAAGGTTATTTCACCTGCAAATGCTTCTCCATACGGTTACATGAAAAGCAAAGCAATATATATATGTTTTTCTTTATCAGTTTATTTGTCAAAATAGAGCAAAACTGTGAAATATTATATTTGCATATATTTCACTGGGGAAAAAAACTGATTAAACCATAAATCTAACAATATTTAGTGAGATTTGTACTTAAAACACTTTTGCCGACCCCCGAGGCATGGACTCTACAAGACTCCTGAAGGTGTCCTGTGGTCTCTGGCAGCAAGACATTAACAGCAGATTCTTCAAGTACTGTAGGCTGCGAGGTGGAGCCGCCGTGGATCAAACTTGTTGGTCCAGAACATCCCACAGATGCTCAGTTGGATTGAGATCTTGGGAATTTGGAGGCCAGGGCAAAACCTTGAACTCTTCATCATGTTTCTGAGCCACTTCCATCAGGGAACATCATTGTCAATAAGGGGTGTACCTGGTCTGCAACAATGATTAGGTAGGTGGCTCATGTCAAACTTACGTCCACATGAATGCCCGGACCCAGGGTTTCCCAGCAGCATCACACTCCCTCCACCGGCTTGTCATCGTCCCACAGTGCATCTTGGTTTCATCAATTCCCCAGGTAAATGACAAACATGTACATGACGGTCCATGTGATGCAAAAGAAAATGGGACTCATTGGATCAGGCGACCTTCTTCCACTGCTTTAAGGTCCAGTTCTAACTCTCGTGTGCCCACTGTAGGCACTTTCGACAGTAGACAGGGGTCATCAGGCACTCTGGTTGGTCTGCGGCTACACACTTCCATACGTGGCAGAGTGTGATGCACTGTGTGTTGTGACACATTCCCCCATAACCATCATTAAAATTTGTTGTGACCTGTGCCACAGTAGACCTTCTGTTGGCTCGGACCAGACGGGATCGGCTTCATTTCCCTTGTGCATCGATAAGCCTTGGTGGCCCAACACCCTGTCTATGATTAAGTCCAATTTTGTTTGCCCTTTCCTCGTTAAATTCCCTCTGTCTTGCCCACTACTGGCGGAACCCTTGCAATGTGTTTAAATGGAACGCCCTTAGCCCTTGATCACAAAGATGAACGCACTTTAAAATGGCGGCGGGGATTCCCCCGAGGGGAAGTGCTTAAGGAAGTTTGCGAGTTTATATCTAAATGTGGAGTTAAACGCAGCCCCTGTTGCTGGTTTGTGGATTGTCCCACCTCAGATCACTCACTGTTGGTAAATTCTCACCACTGCAGACTGGGAGCAACACCCAAGCCTTTCAGAGATACTCTGACCCAGTCGCCTTGCCATAACAAATTGGCCCTTGTCAAAGTCGCTCAGATCTTTATTCCTTCCCATTTCTCCTGGATCCAACTGATTGATTACGAGAACCGATTGTTTGCTTACCATCTAATCTACTCAGACCTTAAAATGTGGCCTTGTTAGGAGATCATCAACAATATAGGCTTCATCTGTGACTGGTCAATGTTTTGTCTCATGAGTGTATTCCCTGAAAACAAGTTTAAATATCTTCCAATATTTAACCTCTGAGGCAAATATATCTTATGATGTGTAGGCAATTTTTCACTGAAAAGCAATACTAAAATATTGATTAAAATACTGATTCATTTGCACAAGTCCAAATCTCCTACATCTCATGTTTTTGCTCTCACTCTTTTACTTGTTCTCTCTCTCGCTCTCTCTCTCTGAGCGTGGAGGATGTTTTCTCATGAATATCAGCCTGCCTCTCATTCATTAGCTGTGCAGACTGAACAGTGGCGAAGGTCGGCATGATGTGCTGTAGACGTTTGGCTTGTTTCTGTGCGTGGAGGAGCCGTGGGCACTGCAGAAAGTGCTGGAAGCATGATTTCAGCAGACACCTCCGTCTAATAACGCAGCGCAAGCCACTGTATGAGACGCTCGTCCTATTGTGCTGCATCACATCTGCATTGTCTTCTGTACAAATATCAGGGAATATCAGGGATGCTGGTAAAAATATCATAGTGAGGGTACGATGGTGTAGTGATGTAACAGATACCATATGCTTTAATATAGTATGTTACTGAAAGAACACCATATTTCATCCTATGGAATATAATCCCATATGTTATTTTCACAGTACTCAAAGGCACTACAACGAATACAATATAACTACCATGGTGGATGGTAAGAAGTGTAACCACTGATGTAACAGATGAGAAACAAATGAAAGGAAAATCCGCTACCTCCTGAGGCATTTTGCTTGAAAAGTACACTTATTTGTATGTGTTGACTACAAGTACATAAAATACTTGATTATAATTTGAACTGCAGTATGTTATTCAATAATACATTTTAAAGTTAAAGTACCCACATTATGCTATTTTAAAGGTTCCTAATTTAGTTTCGGAGACCTCCTACAATAGATTTACATGCTTCTTCTTCTTCTTCTTTAGGTCCATCTGTGCTACAGGGCGCATTGGGCACAAGCATATTCCACTGGTTGCGGTTGACTGGGATTCGGCTTTTTCCTATTTAACGCCAGCTTGCTTTAAGTCCTCTTTGAATGCACTTCATCAGGTCTTCATCATTCTACATGCATCCAAGGTCTAAAAACACTTTCATTTTCTATTATATGCATTGCACATCCACCTAAATTCTCAAAGATTCTGAAAGGTTCGTTCAAACACTCATTACCATATCTGAATTTCAGCTCCTCAGCCTTCCTCAGCACTTGATACACAGTGATACGAACAGTAATGATGACATCGATTTAACTTTAAACTTATGCTAAAGAATAGTGTTCTATCCCTCCAGCAGAGTTCCAGAATCTTGTAGACTCAGTGAGCATGTGGTGGAGCAGGACCTCACTTTGGGCCAGATTTACTAAATAGGACAAATTAGCGTGAGAGAACAATTCCAAGAACGCACAGATGGGCGACTGATGACGAGCAAATTAAAGAACACAGACGCAGCCAGATCATTTCCATAATAACCAACACAATCTACCAATCTACACATTAGCATCTGGTTTAAAGGTGCACTGTGTAAAATTTAGGAAGTGACAGAAATGCAATATCAAATACATAACTATGTTTTCAGTGGTGTATAAAGACCATATATAATGAATAATACATACAGCGGGTCCCCGCTTGTATGTAGATAGAACATGAATTTTGCGCCGTCATGTTTCTACAGTAGTCCTAAACGGACAAACGCGTTTCATCACTATGTTGTTCTTCATGCAAGGAAGCTAGCTAAAGTCAGCGAGTAAATAAAACACTGACACAATGATGAACAAGTAACAATAATATCCACAATAACATTTCGTTTTACTGAATAATTAAGTAACATGATTTCTTACTTCATCTTTGTAAAATAAACCTCTTTGCCGAACTGGCTACTCTCTGCTGTCTCAGACGACGACGTCTTTTCCTGTCAGCCACCGTAACTTCTGTTGGTTGCAATTCACAACCTCACCACTAGATGCCGCTAAAAATCACACACTGCACCTTTAAGACATTTTTTTTTTTTTTTGCTGTTAAATAATGGCACAAATACCAGTACATTGACGAACACAAACCGTAGTAAATCACCTTTCATGATTCATTTAAATACTCCCCTTCCATAAATTTTGCTTCTGAAAGGGAAACTCCTACAAATGCATAGGTCTGCAGCAAAAATACCGCCTTTTTAGCACAAATTTTTCCACTGCGTGTCTTTTGTAAATCCTGACAGTAGGTGTTTAACGCCATAAGAGGGTTTTAAAAACAAAGGAAGGTATATAACAAGTACTGAACAAGTACAAAACTGTACTGAAGCTATTCTGCACTGTAGTTGGAATGTCTTAATCCAAGTGGCTGGCAAACATTCACAGAAAGAAGCCAGCATGGCCGGAGCCAAAAACCCGCTGAACACGTCGCACACCGAGCCGAGGCCTGCTCTGAGATCTGTTCTCATCTACACAAGTGTTTTTCCCTGCGTGATGCCGACGGCACGGAGAGTTTGCTGTCAGCAGCACAGCTGATGGACACAGATGAAAGAGTCACGGTGGAAATGTGGGCTGATCCACATCCATAAACACTCTTCACACTCTCCTCCACCAAGGAGCCGTACTGACTGCTTTTGTCTCACCCAGACACGATTTTAACCAAATATAATGGAGAAAGCATGACAGCCTCTCCATGGAAATGCACAGAGGAAGCAACAGATTCAGGAATTCAGTTTGACAGACATCTAGCAACAGGGAGGGTCTAATTGGTTCGCCTCTTACATGTAACCCTGCCGTATCGGTTGGTAGATAGCGAGAACCCTCTGAATAGATAATATGTGTGTGTGTGTGTGTGTGTGTGTGGTTGGCAGGAGACAAGGAGAAAGAAAAAAACAAGTGAAGAGAACAAGATGCTCCCAGAAAGAGAGCAAAAGCAATCCAAACAGTCCATGGCAGGAGCACTAAGGGTTTATGATAGTTTTGAATAGTTTATAGTTTTGAGCTTATTCTGAATTATGCATGAATCTGTGAAGCTGAAAATAGTGTTATGATCTTCTGTATATTTATTGAAAATGTTAAAAAAAAACGAATGCACAGCGTGTATAAAATAACAATGATGATAAAAACTGTACAATCTAGTTCACCCCAAAAAATGAAAATGTAACTTTTTCACAGAATAGCGACTAAAATTTAACTCTGTTTATCACACACATATGTTGGGTTTCCATGTTTTATTGAGACATTCCATAGACATAATAATTTTGATATAATTTGGCATAATGAACCTACCCCTCACAGAAAACTTTATGCATTTGTACATTTTCAAAACACATCAATTAGTCTGATTATAAGCTATTTTCCTCATGGGGACCAAAAATGTCAAAAAGATTTTGGATGTTGCTATCTTTTGGGGGCATTTTGTTCCCATAATGTAAGCATACCCCACACACACACACAAACACCACTAATAATAATAATAATAATAATAATAATAATAAATATAGCTGCAAGCAGCAATTACCGGGGCCAAGCGCAAAAAAAGACAATAAGAATTTTGTTTCTAGCCCTTGTGGTTCAAAGGTTATTAGCATAAACATGAGTGAAATTTTGGACAGTTGGTGGCGCTAGAGGGATTGAGTTGGAGACTCCAAATTTGCTATGGTGACTTTTCAGACTGTCCTTTATCAGTGTGCCAAATTTCATAACTTTCCCGCAAGCGGTTCTATGGGCTGCCATAGACTCCCAGAGCGGAAGAAGAAGAAGAAGAAGAAGAACGGGAACAGATACAATAGGTGCCTCCGCACCTTCAGTGCTTGGCCCCTAATAAAAATGCTGTGACGAGTAGTTCTATGTCTGTTTAGTTTCACTGGGCCTCATTTGCAAAACGAGCGTACGGTCATTTCCACGCAAAACTTTTATCAATATGGACGTGAGTGGTGACTACAATCTTGAGCTCCATATGGGATAATTCAATACTAAAATAACCTGTCTTTACAAGCTTCAGAGACAAAAGCTTTCAGAGACAGTATCCGGTTGGGGATTACATAAAATTCTACTCTATAGCACATCTTCCTGACCTTGAGTCAGACAAACCCTTTACACATACATCGAGTTACAGTGTGGTCTCATTATGTCTGTATAATACACACTCAGGGGACTCAGAGATATTTATTACTTTCCGTATTGAAGGTCAGCGAACATTTACCACGTATTAATGCAATTATTTCTATTGAAATACCCAACAAATACACAGGGCATTATTCTGTGGCCTTTCTTTAAAGGGGACCTATTATGCCCCTATTTACAAGATGTAATGTAGGCTAAGTCTCAGGTGTCCCTATAAATGTGTCTGTGAAGTTTCAGCTCAAAATACCCCACAGATAATTTATTATACCTTGTTGTCCATATATGAGTGGAAGGAAAAACATGCCGTTCTCGTGCATGTATTTTTTAATGCAAATGGGATGATGCTCCCCACCCCCTGGCCGCTATTTAAAAACACACAAAGTTCACAAACACAGATGGTTTACGTCAGTACCTAAAAGAAATCGCATGTGTATATTAGATCTGTTTATTACACCTGAAAAAGTCTGCACCAAGGTCCGAACCAAAGTTCATGTTTTGATACATTGTATACATTTGGTTAGTTTTGGTTTGGTTTCACATTGCAATTATGCGAGCGCACTAAAGAACTTTACATGACGTACTTGCGTCCTGTCGTCATCATCTATTTGGGCTGCATCTTGACATTGATTGGTTTGTAAACAGACGTGCGTCTGATGGTGGGTATATTTGACAACAACGAATGAACAGACGCATATCGTTGCCACTATACTTTTATTATTATGGCATTACTCCCTGCAGCTATAACAACTATACCTCGTTGTGAGAACATTTTATCGTCGCCGGCAGGACAAAAATGTGTGTGTGTGCGTGCGTGCGCGGGTGAATCAGCTGGAAGAAACGCTGTGGGCAGGACTGACAGATTTGCACATAAATATTCTTCTTCAGTTGTTTAGGCTACGCGGGAACCACCGGAACTTCCTGTATATGGTCTGAAAGTCCGAACCATACAGAAAATGCTTCTTTCACACTAGAAACGAACCAAACCTTTGTTCAGTTTGATCCGGACCGAGACTACCTCTTTTCGTCAGACCAAATTTCGTCTGTTTGGTCCGGACCGTGGTCCGGGGGAGGTTTCACACCTGTAATTTTGATTCGGACCAAACTGAAAAGTCCGAAAATCCGGACCAAACAAGGTAGGTGTGAAAGGGCCCTAAAAGTGACAACAGCATAATATATAATACCTGTTTATGTGAATCAAAGCACAAAAGAAAAACAGAAAATCACTCACTGCTCTTGACTGAACAACTTTAGTAGCTTTAATAAGTAACTTAAATACTGCTGTTAAATGCCCTGGCGAGGAGAATAACATGGCGGACTATAGAGCTGGTAAGTCCCGCCCCTTCCGTAAAACCCCGCTGGACCTCAAAGTTGAAAAACCGTCAATGCAAGTGAATGGGAGAAAATAATTATTTTCCGGTCCCGTTTGAATTGTGCCATGAATGTGAACATATGTTGTCTGTGAATTTTTTATATAACTTTTCATGTTACGAGTTTGACAGTATATGGTATGATTCTTCGGCTAGCAGTTGTGGAAAAGACATAACGAGAAAGACTACATGTCGCCTATGTGACGTCACCCCATAAAGTTGACTTACCCGTGGTTTTCACCAACTTCAACGATTTTGTCCTCTCCCTGAAAGAAGGCGGTGAAGTGCACCAAAGACACAGCCATGTTTAGCGGGATCCGTGAGCTAGTCCGTGTGCTAGTGGTGTTGACGTTTCAAACGCGTCGACAGTTGTAGTCCACAAAGTGCTCTCACACAAAGTCTAACCGTATCAAACTTCTACCCGCTAAATTGTATCATTCTTTACACGAAAAGTTATATAAAAAATTCACAGACAACATATGTTCACATTCATGGCACAATTCAAACGGGACCAGAAAATAATTATTTTCTCCCATTCACTTGCATTGAAGGTTTTTCAACTTTGAGGTCCAGCGGGGTTTTGCGGAAGGGGCGGGACTTACCAGCTCTATAGAGCTGGTAAGTCCCGCCCCTTCCGCTAACCCCATAATTTTTCGTGTGAAGAATGCTACAATTTAGCGGGTAGAAGTTTGATACGGTTAGACTTTGTGTGAGAGCACTTTGTGGACTAGCCTACAACTCTTCGCTGCTTTCGACGCGAATCTGAAGAAAGAACAGCCCATTTGGTTTGAATGGTGACATTTGGGTACAAAACACACAGGCATCTCGATCTGTCTCCATAGATTATCGCAGCATTTTGACAAGTGGAGGGAAAATGTGTTATGGGGTGACGCCACATAGGCGACATGTAGTCTTTCTCGTTATGTCTTTTCCACAACTGCTAGCCAAAGAATCATACAATATACTGTCAAACTCGTAATATGAAAAATTATATAAAAAATTCACAGACAACATATGTTCACATTCATGGCACAATTCAAACAATTCAAAAATAATTATTTTCTCACATTCACTTGCATTGACGATTTTTCAACCTAGAGGTCCACTTGGGGTTTTACGGATGGGCGGGACTTACCAGCTCTATTTACAGCTTACTGAGGGGAGGAGCTAAGCTAATAGGGCAGATTCCGTCGCCAGTCAGATTTATGGGGAAAATAACAAACAGAGTGGGTGTGTTTTTTTTTATTTTTACTAACAATAGGGTGCCGTGGTTGCATACGCACACTGCAGACTATTATGTTCAAAAACCATACAAAAGCAAATTTTGCATAATAGGTTCCCTTTAAAAGATTATTCTGAAAATAACACACTAATGAAAGTCAAGGACTGTGGCTTAAGCTTCATCCATACAGAAGCTAATGCAGGAGATAGAGTCCTTCATAATGACCATCCGCTAATGCAGGACTGTCACTCAGCAAGCATTTCCATTAAAAACAGACTTAATCTGCCTTTAATAGCCCTTCAGCAGTCTCATCTGAGCCTAATCTGAGACTCCAATAACTTTATAATGAATTAAAGAGACCAGACAGATGGGACATTTTCTGACATGCTAATGATGCTCTAAATGCTATTGTGATATCACAATAAAGGCCGCATCATATACCACCATTGTGTTGTTGGATTAAGAATTTGCAGTACACTGTAAAAAAAATATTTTACGAAGTTGTATTACTGAAGTATCTTTTACAAGAAATTACTATTTCAGTCTTTCTACTTCATGTTTAATTCATTGTTACTTACTGGTTCTTTCCCAGACTTTAACTTCACGAGTTCACACTTACAAATAAGTCGGATAGAATAAAAGGTATGCATATTTGGCATGCTGGTATTCGCCCCGAACCCAGAGTACTCCCCCCGTATTCCTGGCTGTGGAAGGAACAAGCCAAGAGTGAGGAGTCGGGGTGGTGGAGGGATGCTGAAAAACCGTTGAGGAATGTAGAAGAGTCGACTGAGTGAATATATGAAGAGTTCAGATGCAAAAGCCTCTAAGTGCCATCTGAAATCTTCTTCTAGAATGATCATTTTTATAAAGCTTGTATATTTACGTTCAGTAATTTCACTTAAATGACAATTAATAGGAAATTTGCATTGCCATTTAATTGAAATTATTGAACTTAAATATACGAGCTTGATAAAAATGATAATTCTAGAAGAAAATTTCAGATGGCACTTAGAGGCTTTTGCATCTGAACTCTTCATATGCTTCCTCTCATGCTGATAGGATAGACATGATGATTGTTGATGACAAGTTGATTGGATTGATTATTTGAAAGTGCTCCTTCCGAACTTGAAACATCATATAGTGCCGGCCCAGATCCGGCCCACATCTGATACACATGGAATCCACACGTACCAATGTGGGCCGGAACTGGGCCGACACTATGTTGCTGTCTGGGTTGTAATTATTTGTGAAATTTACTAGCAATTTCACTACATAAGTGTAGCCATCAAAGAAAAGCAAAGAAAGAAGTGCTTAGGAAAGAACAGAAAAGATGAGGTAAAAGACATTCTCATACCTGTTCGTCAAATTTGGTGGGCATATCTGCCAGACTGCTGCTATCCGTTAACAGACTGAGGTCGAGCTCACTGGGTCCTATGGAGAAAAGCAAAAGATACAATCAAGCTCTAAGAAAAGGCATTTGAAAGAAACATTGTATTGAGGTCTGAAAGAGGAAAAATACAGCAATTACAGCAAAGCCTTGTGTGAAAATAAAGACACTCTTGTACCTCTAACTACTCTCCATCACTGAAACTAAGTGCTGACGGTTCTTTATTGTTCTTTACCAGTAATTGCTAAAGGAACTCGGGAGTCCTTTCGGTAGCGTAGGCAACAATCACAAAGGTTTTGTTTCCTATATGTTAATTAGTCATTAATTTGTGGCATGAGTACATGTTTCACCAGAGCAAAGGAAGAGTTCTGAAACTGATAGTGAACTGGCTTCTGTCTACACAGATTCTTGGATGTTTCATTGTTGAGATGGTTATAGTCATTTTCACTTGTGATGATTCTCTTGACATAATGTATTATTCGTTAATAAGAAACCCTTTTAGTACTTCGTAAAGGAAAGCCTAGATTAGAAAATCCCACTGAGCGCACATTTACACCACAATGATGTACTAAAAATGGAAAACAACGACAACGTTGTCAAAAATGATCCCCGTTCACACGGATCTGCGAAAACGACAAAAGATGCTATATTCTGCTGCCAGGCCAGTAGTTGGCGTCACTCTATGTGAAGAAACTATGTGCTTATAGACTGAACACGAAATACATTGCGCATAATGTCAATGTTTTCACAAATTCATGTTTTTGTAGTTTACATGGTGACGATAATGGTATCATTTTCAAAAACTTGCACATTGGAATACGTTTTCAAAAGTTTTCATTTTCAGGACCCCAAAACACTGTTGTCGTGTAAATGAACGACCAAAACGCATACAAAGTTGAACGTTTTTAGTTTAAAATGGTGTCGTGTAAACGGCCCCTAAAACTGATGAACAGTAGCTTTACATAACAGTATTTGGGAACCTTCTATACCAAAATATCACCAAGTCAATTTTTAAAGAAAGAGAGCACAAAATGCACTTTTCAAGCAAAACATTTCACCAAAAAAGTCTGTTAACACTACAGAAATACAAAAGACAAAAGCGCTTAAAAGACAAAGGTCAGTTTTCAAAAGGGACAATTTCTGCTTGTCAAACGTTAGTGTATCGTGTTCATAGTTAATCTGATGCATTACACCTATGGTTACTCTGATAGAAGCAGTGATGCCAATTATTTTCAAAGTAGCTAAGCCTGCTCAAAAAGTCGCTAAATGTCACTAGATTACGTAATGTGCCAACTGTCTGCACTCTACATCTGTTTTCTCTCCTAATCCATGCTCACATACTGTATTTTAAAGGGGTGGTTTAATTGCCTTTTCACAAGATATGATGTTTTATTAACAAAGTTCGGGAGGAGCACGTTCAGATAATTAACACAAGTGGAGAGCACTCAGCAATCAATGGTAAGAGGTGTATATACTGTATACATTCAGCAGTCTTACCTCGATCCATTGACAGTTTTGCAGCATCCCCCCACCACCCCTTCTCCACACTTCTAGTCCTAAACACTTGCATACGGGGGGAGTACTCTGGGTCGCCAAATACGCATTAAACTTTACATCCTCAAATTGTATGTAAGTGTGAACTCGTGAAGTAAAATAAGTCTTTCATGTCCCCAGAGTGTGTATGTGAAGTTTTAGCTCAAAATAGCCCACAGATATTTTTATATACAGTATATATTAACAAGTTAACCAGCACTCCAAAAAGTTGGCAACACTGGATAGAAAATTGTTGCCAGAAATTGCAAAAAGGGATCAGAAAAGTAAAGTTAGTTCCAAGGCTCAATAAATAAATGTATTATAATCCTCGGAATAAACAATTCTTCCATCATGTACTCTAGTTTGTTAACCGAACTATACAGTAACTATACGAAGCAATGCAGTGAAATCTCTACTTCTGCTTCCGGAATCAGTAAACATAACATCTGGATTATAATTAATATTTATAATTAATAATTATGATTATAATTATTACAATTAAAAACTGGAAGATTGTAAATTGAAATTTTTTTTTTAAAGTTCCTGGTGCTAAAACTGGGAGAGCATCACATAAACAACTTTAAGCAATTCGAGTGAAACAGGATATTCCACAAGACGTTTTTTTTTCAGTATGTTGTTATCAGAGACTTCTTATTTAGAAATATACCTTATAATAGCCAGAAATATTCTTTGCAAATTTGAAGGGTGCTTTCACACATTGGGCCCTATCTTGCACCCAGCGCAATTGACTTTGTACACCGACGCATGTATCATTCCTATTTTGCACCCGCGCACAGCGGACTTTTCCCTCCACAGACGCACGTCGGTTAACTAAGAAATACACTTGCGCTCCCGGGGGCGGTTCAGCGCAAAGAGGAGGCGTGTTCCGGCGCAAACGTTCCCTCATACTATTTTGCAGGTTTAGAAAACAATTCCGCCACTGACCGAAAAAAACTAGTTTAAAGTCAGTGGCGCGTTGCGCATGTTATTCATATGCTATTTTAAGGGCGCATGCTTGGCCATAATCAATGTAGCGTGTGCACAACGAGCATACACTTTGATTCTCTCATCTACACACAGACGCATCAGGTTTCATTTTTGCAAATCATAGCCTACATTATTACGATAGATAGATAGATAGATAGATAGATAGATAGATAGATAGATAGATAGATAGATAGATAGATAGATAGATAGATAGATAGATAGATAGATAGATAGATAGATAGATAGATAGTTATTATAAAAGCATACATCTAGCTTACACATTTACCCAAATTATCATACGCCTGTTTAACCAAAGTTAATTTGGGTGTGTTTCTCCATCCTCAACGTCCCTGACGAGAACATCGGTCTCCTCGGCTGTGAACCGCTCCTGGCGCGCGCCTGGCAAATCCGCCGTTATAATAGGAATCCACTATAGAACAAGCGCGCCTGCTCTTAAAGGGAATGTGAGATGTCGCTCTGATTGGTTTATTTCACGTTACGCCCAAACCACACCTATGAATAATGAAGCTACTTCAGACCAGCCCATTTTAGATTTGCGTCGGGCGCAAGAGTCATTTATCCTGCCGGTATAATAGCAACAGCGATCAAAACCCGCCCACAAAGTTACTTGCGTTTTGCGCTTGATACTTGCGTTCCAGATCGTTAAAATAGGGCCCTAGCACTTTTGGTGCACACCTGGGTTTAACTGACGTCAGAGTTTGGTTAGTTTGGATCATATGAACGCAGTTTTCCGAACTTCAGTGTGCACCGACAAACAGTACCTGAGTTCACATAAAAAGGCTGGTCTGGGGTACGGTTTACGTGAACTCTGGTACGGTTCGCTCCTGATATGAACACAATCGTACTAAATGGCGGAAGTCAACCGCTATGAGGTATGATTCGATAAAACAGTGTGTTTGTGTGCGTCTCACTCACTTTCCTGACAAGCGTGACTGACGCACTGCAAGCAGAGAGAATGTGCTCGCCTTCATGGAACAAGCCAAAAATGGCAAAATATTTAGTGGTCTTTTAATGGTCTTAGCCATTTTAATCACAAATCACTGCTCAGGAAATTAGCAAGAATTGCACAAATACTGTAGATAAAGTACCTTGGCATGGAATAGCCTTCCCCAACTTGGTAATTTCCTTACCAATAATTTGTGGTTAAGACAAGTAAAAGCCTAGTGTATATCCCAAAATATTCAAAAGCATAAAAAGGTTCAGATTTAAGAAAGTTAAATCTTATTTCTGTTGGTTTCATTTATTTAAAAAAAAATGATTATGCCAAAGTGTTTTCAACCATTCATTGAAATTTTAAGAGAGTTTTGTTCATTACAATCTATAGACAGTCAATTTGACATGGAACCTTCGTCACAGGGGTCTGGCTTCAGCCATGTGGTCATGTTTTCCATAAAAGCATCTGTTCTGAGTTCTGATTCAGCTCAGCGCTGCACTTCCACAGGCTAGAAGAGACTGATACCTTTTGACATCGGTCGCCTCTGTTATCCACTGACAGCTTCATTCCCTGTCCCCCAGTGCTAAACCAAACGTGGCAGCATCTTCCCATACAAAAAGAACAGGCTGTTTCAGCCTACTACCCTTTTTCATACTGCTTTTTCTTCTGAATGAGTCTTAGGGGAAGAGCAGCTGTCTGTCCTCATACTATGAAGTACATGTGGTGGGATTATATATTAAGGGAGAGACTTTGCACCTGAGACCACAGGAAGTAATGGAACATTTCTTGCCCCAGTAGGATTGTGAGTCACAGATATATATATTTGTTGATAGAGACGTGGCATTATTAGAAGAGCGTTTGAGGGATCGTGCGAGTGGGCGGCAAGGTTATTCCTGTGATGCAGTACCTTTTGAACTCTGCCACTTTTAATAAATGAACATGCCTGACGTATTTCTATAAAAGGGCAACAGACTTTCAGAAATATGCTCTAGTCAAGATCAGGCACCATTATGTGAATAATCAAACTTGATGGCAAGAAAAACATTTCAGTGAGGGACTGGGAGTTAGTTTACATGAGGGGGTGAACTATTCGACAACCAGTAGGGGCTTTTGCACCCTATAAAGTACCCACGTTTTGCCATGTTCGCTCTGCAGGAACTGGGAATGATTCTAGTTCTCGGAACGTCTTTGGGGGGGGACTAAATTAGCTAGAGTAGGGTCTAACCCAGCATGACAGGAACTGCCAGTGACGTAAATGTAGGGCTGATTAGCCGAACGCATGCGAAAATCTGGCACCCAGCATTTTTAAAAAGCCATGTAAACAGTTTATATCCTATTTACTATTTACAGTTTATTTACTCCACGAACATGGAAAACATCGACACATGGACCAACGCCGAAGTACAGGCACTTCTCAACCAATCCATCATGACTTTGAAGGAACCAGGCGAAACATGATTATGTATTTTTGCTCAGCAAAATATAAGCATCTTAGCGACATTGGGCATCAACCACACGGCAAACACTATAATACTTTTTCGTAAACTGTTTACTTTCTTTGTTTAACAGTTCTATCTAAAAACGTAGGAAGTAAAACTGTCAAACAGATTGTAAACTAATGAAAACGGAGAATGTGAGCATTCAATCTCAGCTGTCAAAATAAAAGTACGCCACGCCATCAAATTAAAGTCCCACACAACAACCAGAGCAGCAGGACGTAAGTGACGGCCACTTCAAAGTTCCAACTGGCCGTGTGAATGCAACCAGGAAAATGGTCCTATAGGGGAACATTTAGTTCTCGGGGGACTGCCCTGGTAGCTAGTTCAACTACCAGGTGCAAAAGCCCAGAATAATGCATCACAGAACTGGTTTTACTAAGTTCACACTTTTTACGCATAATGCTAAGGGTTCGTGTACAGTGTGAGCAACTGTGTGATGCAAATTTTGTCCTTAGCACAGTATGCACATACTGTATACACACAACCTGATTTTAAGAGATAGAAAGTTAGAAAGTACCCGCATTTGTACAACGGGGTGTAAAATCCGTATCCCAGTGCTCTTTGGATAACTCGACTCATAAAAACGTATCAAGCCAAGGCACTCGAGAGTTTAAGTAAATATATATAAAAAGTCTTATGACACCAAAGCTCATTAGCCGCAACGCATCGGTGTGCGGTTATCTGTAAATTTATTTGAATTGTCTAAGCCATGATGAAATAAAGTTTATATATATACTTAAACTCTCGAGTGCCTTGGCTTGATACGTTTTTATGGTTATTAAGATGAGTTAATAGGTCATAACTCATGTCAAGAGTTTGCACAGGCACTGGAAGTTGCAAAAAGTTACAAAAAGTATTCTCGTCGCTTGATAAACTTAAGGTTGAGCCACTGTAGTCACTTGGACTATTTTAACAATGTGTTTACTAACTTTTTTGGGATGGCAGATATCGATTACATAGAAGCCTATGGAGGAGTGAGCCAGCTCTCAGATTTCATCAAAAATATCTTAATTTGTGTTTCGAAGATGAAAGAAAGTCTTACAGGGTTGGAACAACATGAGGGTGAGTAATTACTGACAGAATTAAAAATTTTGGGTGAACTAACCCTTTAACACTGGAGTTCTATTATTAATATCACAGTTCGATGACAGTAATAGGAGACACAGAACATTGTTTTTTCAAATCACTGTCCAGTGACGTATTTTTTTTTTCTGTCAGCATGAAACAGATAATGACACAAGATTCATTATCAGCAGGGTTAACATGGCAGGCGGGTGGAGGTGTTATTAACCTATGCTTGATTTGATCTGCAAACACCACAGACCCGGTCTATAAAGCCAACGGCTAAAAGCTTGACAGAGCCTCATCCGTCTCTGATGCAATAAAATTAGAAGTTGCCCTGGTTTCCAACAGAATTCCACTAGCGCACAATGCCATGTAATTAACACTAGCACTATTATTATGCACTGTCAGTGTAATGTGGCACATGCATTGCAACTGGTCGCCTTCACTAAAATTAACAGTTGCTCATTATCAATGAAAGATTAACTTTTTCAAAGGTTTAGATGTGTGCCAAAAACATTGCACATACATTAAGATTGAAGAGTTTGGGGGTCAGAAAGATTTTTTTTAAGAAATTCACATTTTTATTCAGCAAGAATTCATTAAATTGATAATTGTGACAGTAAAATAATAAATAATAAAAAAAAAATTTATCATGGAAAAAATATATAATGGTTTCCACAAATATATGAAGCAGCACTACAGTTTTTTTCACAATTAATAATAATAAGAAATGTTTCTTTGGCATCAAATCATCATATTAGAATGATTTCTGAAGGATCATGTGATCCAAGTAATGATGCTGAAAATTTCATCTTTGACAACACAGGAATACACACACACACACACACACACACACACACACACACACACACACACACACACACACACACACACACACATATATATATATATATATATATATATATATATATATATATATATATCTCTCTTAAGATTTAAGAGTTTGGGGCTATGTTCACTTCTGAAGTCTTCTGGTCAAGTGCTCCTGATCATGATTAAATGCCAGTATATTTAAACATCATCAACTGCATCCTGTCAGCATCCAAGAAGTGTTTCTGCTCAACATCTTTCTTCAGCTCACAGCTGTTCTAAGATATACCTTCATCGCTACAAGTCCTCCTGAAGGTGGTAAGGTTATATCAGGACACGTAGGACAGCTTCAGAGGCCTTCAGACGCTGTTATCTCTGGCTGTTCTGACTCAGGTTTGACAAGCTTTGCATGTGTTTGATCAGCTGGGTTGGGTAATCAGTGAACTTATAAGTAGAAAGTATGCAAATCTGCTCAAATCTGATTGGGCCCATCACACATTACAGGTTTTTGCATTCCATCTGTATCATTTAACTGTTTACACTGCCATTTTTTATTTACCTCTATTACCTTTATTTATCTTACTGTTTTTCAGAATCTCACATCATGAATGCCACATTTTTAAGATGTCATGTCCAGTTAAAAGTAGTTTGACTTTGAAAACCCTGTCTCGAGACCCCTGATCCATTCTGTTGTGCTCAGTTGAGTTGTTTTTGAACGCAGCAACAGGTTCTACCATATGTGAACGGATTCTCACAAAGGTGGCACTTCATGCTTGAACCTATCAGATGGCAGGAAAACAAAATTAATTAAAATGACAAAATTTACTGGTCAGGCAAAAATAAATAATAAATAAATAAATTATATATAAATATATATAGGCCTATATAACATTTAATTGCTGTTCCATTTCTCAATAGACACAGTTCTCCTTATCAACTTTCAGCTTGGTACAGCAATTAATTTCACATCCAAAATTACCAAAAAATGCTCTTATTCAGCTTTTTGTGTATTATGTTAGGTTTTTAACTTAGGTTAAACAGTTTTGAAAAAATAATGTAAATGTGTTAATTGGCCTGTTGGTACATGGTGTTTTGGAGGTGTTTTTATAAAAAGTGGGAAATGAATTCATGTCATTTGAAAGTAGTCACTGAATGCATTTTGTGCAAAAGCAATGGAATATTTTCACAGTTTAGCCCACATACACTGCTGTTGTGTTCACTGTGTGAAGAGTTTTGAAAAAGTGACCTAAGTATTGAGAAATTAGTCCTAGCAATTAAAAAAAGAAAAAGAAATGTGTTGTCTGAGCAACTACAGCAATAAGTAGCCTAATTAAAGACGTTTTTAGATTTTAGGCAGAACAGCTGAAAAAATATGAATATATTCACTTAATTGCTTATGAACTTTGACCATTAGGTGGCGCTGTTACCAAATTGACGTGGCGTGGTCAGTGTGAGGTGAGAATGACGTATGCAAAGTTTGGTGTCAATATTCCAAAGCATTGCAGAGTTACAGCCTCAGAATCAGTTTAGCATCATGCCATCAAATTCACTGATGACGGTTTGGTTAATTAAAAATGACCAAAATGCCAATGAACCATACCGAGTTTCGTAACGATAGCATTTTATGACAAAATAGGAAAATTGGGTATCATTTGACTCTGCATGTTGCACCGAAGAGACCAAATTTATGATTTTTGGACAAACCGTTCAGAAGTTCTAAGCTAAAAAAAAAAAATTCACATCTCCTGACCAGTAGGTGGCGCTGTGCCAAAACACAGAATGTAGCCTCAGATCATTTTTGTGATGACCCGTACGAAGATTAGTCGCAGATTGGATACTAAATGTTCTTATTGCTGTTTTATATGATAATGGACTGATCAAAGATTGAAGCCATACATCAATTTTAACATGCTCTTCGTCAAATTAGTTCAGTGGTGTTATTAGAGAATGGTTTCGTTTATCAAAAAACAAAACAGATTTTAATAACTGTTTTGCCATCATGGTCTGACGATGACGTGAGCCAATTTTGGTGAAAAACATGTTATTTGCATGAACGTAAGTACAACTTCGGACAGAGACTCCAAATTTGGTGTGTTTCAGACTGTTCAGTCTGTCCTCTATCTGTGTGCCAAATTTAATCATTTTTCCACAAGTGGTTCTATGGGCTGACTGCCATAGACTTCCAGAGAGGAAGAAGTAGAAGGAGAAGAAGAACATGAACACTAACGGATACAATAGGTGCCAACGCACCTTCAGTGACTGTCTCTAGGGTTAATGCCCATGCTGGACTTAGGACTTGAAAATCAGTATATAAACTTCAAATGAGAGATTAATCCTTTTTTTTTTTTTCCATGTAAAAAAAGGGAATACGATTGATAAACAGATGCTAAATTAAATATGTCTGAAAATATTTTAGATAGGCTTCAGTTGCACATTTATTTAGTTGTAATGTGTATTTACTGGTATTAAGACCAGTAAGTTAGAGGTTGAAAGAGTAGTCACGTCTCTGAAGTCCTCAAGGGCTAAGGCAGGGCTCTCAAGTGTCACGCATTGAGCGTGACAGTCACTCATTTCAGTCTTTTGTCACGCACTCCCGCCACACATTGTATTTCTCACGCGGAAAAACTATTTGTAATATATTTAATATGCCGCAGCGCCCAAATTTTCTCTGGCCGCGCCGCTCTCACTATGGAACCGGCAGGAATCAAGCACTCCCCTGAATTCTTAGTCGAGCCTGCCACTTATCAGCCAATCAAAAAAAAAAGAAAGGGGCAACACAATAGCCAATCAGAAAATAGCACTATTGTATCTGTAAGATTTAACGCAACAACCAATGAAAAAAAAAAAGCATATCCCGAATTGTTCACGCGATTCTACTATTATCCGAAAGTTTGGTTCACCCACAGAGGAAACCTCTGGAGCTCTGAGCATCACTATGAGCACAGAGTAAGTCATGATCTCCTGTTTTAATGTTACAACAAATTCACAACTTGTTTGACAGACAGTGACAACTTGACTGCTGTTAGAGAATGTTTCCCAGATAATTAGCATCAGTTTTTCATGAGTGTCTGTAACTTAGCCAACACTTTTACAGCCTGTTCACTGACAACACCTGCTCAGAACAAGCAGTCTAGGCCTTGTCATATTTTCGTCATCACACGATGACTGACATATTGTCACATTATAAACATCTCTCTCTCTCCAAATAGGCTTAATAATTTTATTAGCAGTAAATAAATTAAAGTGTATTGCATAGTCGATGTTATAGGTCACTTGGATAGGTCACCGGATGGGGGTTTGGGGGGGGGGGGGGGGGGGGTGTCACTCTTGCCTGTCTTCAAAACTTGAGAGCCCTGCTAAGGATATTCATGGTAAGGACAAACTTATACTGAAACAAATTAGTTCTTCAATAGTTAACCCTCTATAACACATATCATTAATAGTTCATTAGATCAAGGGATATTCCCTAATTCTTGGAAACCAGCGGTTGTGGCTCCTATATTTAAGGGAGGCGACCCTCGTTTAAAGGAGACATATCATGCTTTTAAATCGTTCCTTTTTACATATAAATCATACATTTGTAGTTTATATAAAGCGGAACTGCAATGCTTGGGTCTGAATTCCTCATTATTATAGCTCCACAGGCCCCTTTGTGGTTCTGAGAGCAACTCGTTTTGGTGCGGTCTCTTTAAATGCAAATGAGACACTTCATACCCCGCCCCCTCTCCAGGTTGCAGAGGTGACACTCGGTTCAACTCCACCCCGTTCGGCCATTTTTGTAGTTTGATAGCAGAGATACGATTATCTAGCGGCACAGAAACTTTTTATTCACACGTTATTAACAAAATGTCAACAACGGAAGACTTGTCCAGCCAGCCTTACATGTTCGAGCCAGAGTCGGAGCCGGAGCGAGATGAAAATGAAGACGACGAACCTGCAGAACAACGTCTTCATATGGATGTATCGCAATGGTGTGTTACTGTATTTACACATGAAACTTTGGTCTTCCGACCTTTTACCACCGTGTCGTTTTATTTTGATTAATATGTGCGAGGGAGAGAGAGCAAGACAGCGTCTAGTTTGGAGACGGTGTCTTGTTTACACTTTCGCCTGGCTCCGAAGAGAGAGAGTGAGCGCGCGCGCGACCGGGTCTCTCTCTCTCTGCTCGTTCTTTCAGTTAAACATGCGCCCTGTCACAAGCGCGGCAGTTCATCTACATTAGACGGTGTAATGAAGCGTGTGGGTTACTACATCCAACAACCGAACATTTTAACTTACCCTCTCGTAACTTCTGCATCTTTTAGCTTGGACTACAAAATTGCAGCGAGAAATAAAAATGGCGGATTGCTCGAAGTGTTGGGCTGGAAGTCAATGTCCTTATTTGGCAGTTCCGCTGCAAATACTGTGACGTAATAGTTCAAAAAACGTCATAGATAACAGAAAAATCGGAACAGGTTGAAAAATATGACCAAAACAGAATATAAAGATATCAACGAAGCACCTGAAGAGAATAATTTCATCTTTTCTGTACTTCTAAACACTCCAAATATACAACAAAATGCATTTAAGGGCTAAAAAAGTGGATTTAGCATGATGTGTCCCCTTTAACTTGTAATTATAGGCCCATCAGTGTCCTACCTACAATATCAAAGGTTTTTGAAAAACTGGTGGCCAAACAAATTATTGATCATCTTAATAACAGTTCTTTCCAATTACATCCGATGCATTTTGGTTTTAGGGCAAATCACTCAACAGAAACGGCAACATGTTACTTTATAGAAAAGGTAAAAGCATTAATGGATAAAGGTGGAGTGGTAGGGGCTGTATTTCTTGATTTACAGAAAGCATTTGATACTCTAAACCATAATAATCTTTTGCATAAACAACTTAATTTTGATAAATTTGATCAAATCTTATCTTTCTTCCCGTTCTCAATTAGTAAAAATTGATCATTTTAAATCTAATTTATTATGTCTATCAACTGGTGTTCCACAAGGCTCCATACTGGGCCCAATTCTGTTTAGCATGTATATTAATGATTTACCCATGGTGTGTCAACAATGTAATATCCCAATGTATGCTGACGATACAGTAATTTTCACACATGATAAAAATGCAGAAGAGGTTGCAAAAAAGTTGACATTCTTATCTAAAATTAAATGTGTCAAAAACTGTCTGTATGTTCTTCCCTAAAAGACTGATACAAAGCAGGATATTGTTATTTCAGGAGAGAGATTACAGGTTGTTTCAGAATGTAAATATCTATGGGTACATCTGGACTCCTGTCTTGGTTTCAAAACCCACATAAAAAAGGTTTGCAAAAAGGTTAAATTTAACTTGGTTAATTTTAGGTTTATTAGAAATTCTTTATCAAACGAGGCTGCAAAGATATATTTTCACTCTATGATTCTTTCTCATGTCACATTATTGTTTGACAAGCTGGTCTAATACACATTTGATAGTTCTAAAACCATTGGAATTATTATGCAAACAAGCACTTTAGATAAGAAAACAATTTAGTTTTCATCATTGTCACATTTTAAATAAGTATAAATAATTTTTTATAAAAAATATATTTTAAATATTAAAAAATGTTTTAGTTCATAAGATTATGCATGGTTTGGCTCCTCCTCCTCTGGCTGATTTTATTCTATTTAAATCTACTGAAAACAGAGTAACAAGAGGTGCAATTAGAGCGGATTGTATAATTCCACGTAGGAAAACTTTCTTTGGTCAAGCTGTTTTTTTTCATTCAGAGCACCACACTCAATTAGAGAATGCTCATCATTAAACTCATTTAAGCATCATTTTAAGAAATTGCTTCTTCATAATCAACAATGTGAACATTAATGCTGCTTCCTCTATTATTATTATGAATAATTTCATTATAATTAGTAATATTTAACTCATAACAATGTCTTTTTTTTATCTTTCTTTTTTATTGTGTGTATATATATATTGTCTTTTTGTATAATATGTTTAATTGTATTTTACAGAGTTGTTTACAAGTTCTAGTTCTATTTTTGTTGTAATGTTTGACCCTTTTTCTAGTTTTAGGCCTATTAACATCTGGCAAAGGGACTACCAATGAAAACTAGCCTTCGGGCTAATTTGGGTACATTTACATTCACGAATGTTGATTAATGTACACTGTCCCATTTCTAAATAAATAAATAAATAAATAAATAAATAAATAAATAAATAAATAAATAAATAAATAAATAAATAATTACAATTGGTTTATGAATAATTAATTTTTTCAATCTTTTCTATACAGTTCAAAGAATATAGTTAAAAAAACACACACACAAAAAAGATAATATAAAACCATTCAAATATTTGCTTGTTTGCAATTCCAATTCCAATATACTGTGTTATGTTAGCTACAGTAGATACATACATTATTACATCAACTTGCTGTATCCAGTGTGAGATGGCAGGGCCCTGACACTCACGTTAATAATTCAGCAGCAAGTGAAGGACAAAAGTTTAATACAACACACAAACAGGGGACAGCCCCTGACAGCCCAAATCCATTTAGGCCAATTGATTCAACCCGTCCACGTCTTTTGGTGGTTTTCAGCCACACCAAGCAGCACCAGGGAACACTTCACCTTCATGTGGAAGTCTGCCACCTCTTCACCTCAAGGTCACATGGCCCAGAGAGACTGATAGCAGCATTAATGCCTGCACTTTCACACAGACCCCTCACCCACCGACCTCCTTATTCATCCTCTAATCTCTCACTTGTAAATAAACAACAGTTTCAACTGACGCAGACTTGACAGCGTGATGCATGGGGAGCCATGGATAGTCTATTTTGAGCTCTTACGGGAAAACTTTCTTGCAGTGACTTTGCAAAGACCTTTGAGAGAAGGATCAAATTCACTCTGGGTGCTTTGGTGTCGTTCAATGTGGCACGGGATCAAGAGCTCTGTGATGTGCGCTTCCTTTCAGGCCGAGGAAATCTCGAAATGGGATTATTAATTCAATCCAGTGTCTGGAAAACTTTCATTTAGTGGCTGGGAAGTCTAAATCTTTTTCACTACTTTGAAAAAGTTTGTTATACAGACAATTTGAGTTTCTGCTACTCTGAATAACACAGAAGACAAAAATAGCCTCTGAAGTACATCTATAGACTTTGATGCTTTACTTCTGAAATCCCCATCTTAATCTTTGTAAAGAGCATGAAACTGATTTTCTATACAATCAATTACAACTATCTTCAGCCAATTTATCCTGACCACCTCTGTTGAAAAAAACCCACCTCAGTGTAAAATGGTTTGACAAACACAAATTTCTTTCCTGTTTTGACATGTTTCCTATTGAAACAGAAAGTTCAGATTGGACATCTTTGTTTAAATAGCTATTGCAAAGATGGCTTCTCTCAAAATGTAATATTGCAAATAAGTTAAAGCAGGTCTGCTTTAAGATTTCATCTGGCATTGTCCAAGTTGCTAAATATGCTTTAATAACTTTCTAAATCATATTTTATGAAAATATATGTTAATAACCATTCGTTATGAAAATAAGGGAATTGGATTTATTGCTAATATTTTTCTATAATAAAATCTCATAATTGTAAGCACAAATTTGTACACACGTTTGTGCACCAGTTTTAAAAAAAAAATTCTAGGCTAATAAATATAGTATATATATATATCCCTCAGAGAGTCTTCGGTCACTTCTGACCGAATAATTTTCTGTTTTGATTTTTAAAAAATTACAACTTTATTTTTTTTATTTTTTGTGAATTTTTTGCACTCATCGGAAGGTTATGATACTTGGTGACTTTTATGGCATTAGGTATGTGTATACAAAAAAAAATTGAGGTCATGATCCGAGCATGCTAAGTGGTCGTAAAAAAAATAGTCACACTCAGTGCCTTCGGTCAAAAATGACCGACCCATAGGAAATGAATGGGAAATTTACAAAAACACAAAAATTATCTGAATTTTTGTCTGTACAATCTACAAATCGGACACGATTCTAAAAAAAAGTACACTGCAGTAAAGGGGTGACACTCTACAACATCAAGAGTGCAAAAAATTCACACCCACCCACACATACAAACACACTTTTATACACATACACACCAATAAATTCAGATTACAAAAAATCTGTTTTGAATTTCTAAAAATCACAGCTTCATTGGAATGTTACGAAACTTGGTGACTTTTCTGGCATTAGGTATGTGAACACAAAAAAAAATTGAGTTCATGATCCGAGCATGCTAAGTGGTCGTAAAAAAATTAGTCACAATTTTGGTCTTCGGTCAAAAATGACCCCCATAGGAAATGAATGGGAAATTGACAAAAACACAAAAATTCGCTACAAATCGGCCACGATGCAGAAAAAAAGTGCTCAGCAATGAAGGGGTGAAACTCTAAAACATCAAGAGTGAAAAACATAACATAATTATTATTAATAATTATAATTAATATATATATATATATATAATTAATATAATAATTATTAAAATTATTAAAATAATAATTAATAAAATGTTATAAACCTTGGCAAAAAGTATTATTTGAGAATTTCTAAAAAAATACAATCAATCCACATCTTAAAAGTAAGTAATTTGGTCCAAAAACAACTAGAATTCACAAGCATCTCCATTTAGAGCTATTACAGGCATCTAGTGGTAAACCCATGCAATAACATGATTTATTTAATTTTATGTTTAATAAATTGATTTATTTTTTTTATTTTTATTTTTCTGAAAGCCTAGTCTCTATTTTACCCGAAAATACCGCATAGAAAAAAAATAAAAATAATAATAATAATTAAAAAAACAACAACATTATTTTCAATGGCAAAAAATGGACTATAAATATTGCATAAATATTAATAAGTTCAATCAAATTGTCTCAAAATACTAAATTAAAAAGAATAAATATTATAGAACAAAAATAAATTGCATTGGTTTTTACTGGGATGGAGGAAGTTTCATTTTTAGGTGTCCGGTCACTTCTGACCGGGAAGGCACTCAGTGTGACTGCTAAACGAAGACTCTCTGAGGGATATATATATAAAATATGTAAGGGATAATGTATAGAGAGGCGGTCGTTATAGCGAATAACAACCCCGACAGGCTGAACAGGACCCCGACGCGAAGTGGAGGGGTCTTGAATCAGCCTGAAGGGGTTGTTATTCGCTATAACGACCGCCTCTCTATACATTATCCCGCTTATTACATGGCTACCTACAAAATAAATAAATAATTTGACACGAATTATTGATTTAAAAAGGAGTTTAATGATTTAAAAACGAATGTATTGCTTCCGCCAAAGAAAATAGTCCGTTCCGCGTCCATAGCAACGCGCTGTTTTTCATGGCAACGGTCTGTTATACTTCGCAGCGGTCTGTTATCAAGAAATAACAGACCGCATTCTACATTAGAATTCAACCAAGCCATGTAATAAATATATATATTAGGGGTGTGCAAAGCAGCCCTAATATACATATATTGAGGGGGGAAAAGTATTTGTATTTGTATTTGTATTCGAGTAAAATTCAAAATAGGTGTAAAAATCCATTTTTTTTGCGTTACACTTCTAATTTACGTTATAGTGTAAGTATTCTTTAATTATATCCATTATAATAATTATGGATATGCAATATTGGTTGATGTTTTTCCATAAATCCAGCAATGAACATGTAACAAGGAACGTCATTGAAAAGAAAATAACATAACAGCCATTACCTACGTTAACGTTACTCTTCAACAGCCTATTGTCTAAATTACCGAGCTAACAGAGCTACTAGTGTTGTCACGGTACCAAAATTTCAGTATTCGGTACCAATACCAGTGAAAATCCACGGTTCTCGGTACCAATTTCGGTACCAAAGCTTAATTTAGATTAAATTTACATATATTAAAGTGTATATCACGGTTACAAAGATGGAAACTGTAGTATTAAAAACACTTTACAATAAGATTCCATTTGTTAGATAACATTAGATAAAATGACCTAACAATAAACAATAGTTATATACTGTCGCAATTATTCTCCTTGGGGTTCATTTAAAAATACATTTTTAAAATCAAAAGTTAACATTATTTATGTTAACATTATTTAATGCACAATGACTGAAGTGAACAAACGTGACCAATCAAGTGTTTGTATTAAATAACATTCACAAACATTAATTAATGTTGTAAAAATATATTGTTCACTCAATGTGTTGATGTTAGATGCGCATTAAGTAATGTTAATGAATGGTATCTTATTGTAGTGTTACCAAATACAGGAGATAAAACGTGTTTTATTTGACTTGGCTGTACTTTTATTTAATCCAAAACTGCATTCATATTTAATTTTAAAAGGGCTTTTTAAACCTGCTAAGAGTTATCCAGCCAATAATAAGCCTAGAACTGCTTTTCTGATGGACTGATATTAATGACATGATGACGGCTTTTTATTTCATTTCTCATCTCCATAAATATATCTAAAGCTAATGCAAGGGCTAGAAATCAATTAATTCTTTGCTGATACTTCCTCGTCATCATGGAGAGCGCAGTTCGCACCGCGTCTGTCGTTGCTATGCAACCAACATTGGCATGAGGTACTTTCCATAAGATCATCTCTCAATGCAAATCAAACTAGCTTTTAGGCTAACTGAAATAAAACCATGCCAATCTCTAGGTATGGTGAAGGCTATGTGATGATGTGGGGCTATTTTAATTCCAAAGGCCAAGGGAACTTTATCAGGATGCATAGTATCCTAAAAAAAAATTAAAAAAAATACTTACAAATAAAAATCTGCCTGCCTCTATGGGAATTTAACATAGGGGTGTACTAACTTATGCACCCTGTATTTTAAGGAAGAACATTTATTTATTTACGATACATTATTCATTCACAAAGAAAACTGGTGTCCTAAAAGGTTGGATTTTTCCTAATTTTTTTAAATTAAGGCATTACGTTCAATTTCCAAAATATGATTTTTTATTCCTCTTTTTAGTCAACTTTAGCATAGCATATATTTAGCGTATATATTATTTTACAGTCCCATACAGTAGCAATTACAATAACTGGGTAATAACTATAGGTACTAACCTTTAGCCTACACCTAAACATAACCCATATAGTTCTATATTAAATTACAGTACTTTTATTAGGTTATTACACTGTAACTACACTGTAATAACTGAAATAAAGTGCAATCAACAAATTTTTATATTGTCTGTATGCTACAATGCCTTGTATATTATGTACTAAATATGTAAAAAATATTTCCTAGTAAACATTTTCTAGCAAAAGTTTGAGAATATTCATACTATCAAATTCAACAATTATTTTTATAAAATTGACAAATAAAATCCACTTTTAGGAGTACACTATCACAGAGATGGCTTCAACTGTAACAGATATGAACTAAAATCAAACGTTTCAGGTTTCCAAGCATGATCAATGTTGATCTTATGATGGATCTTATAAAGGAATGAAGTATCTTTACCTGCCACAGGCTCTTTGGTGGGGTACAGTTTGTTGTCGACTGTCATGCTGATGTCACAGAAGACTTCCTCTTCGTCTCGATCTGCATCAAGCTGTATAAACGAGAAAGCACTTGTGTCAGGCATTCTGCGTTCTTGACAGGGTAGACAGAAAAAAATATTTGGCCCTAAGCACATTTTACTGTACCAAATGTTATTCTGTTTTGATTAACTGGACGGACAGTTAAGGGGTTACATATGCTATTGATTTTACTAAGTAATAATAAGCTTTACAACAATACATACATATATATATATATATATATATATATATATATATATATATATATGGGTGGGAGACATATAAGCCTGAAAAAAGTTTTTATTTTTTACTTCAAATATTAGGCATAAAAAATATTGAGTTGTGCTGTACTGACTCTTGCATTTCCCACAATATATGTGGTCTTTTAAATTTTGTATTTGAAATTGGATTTATTCACCAATTTGTTGCATTCGTGCCTAAAATTGTCATATGGTGTGACATAAAAGTTATTCTATATAAAATTAAAATGGGATATACTCTCCCTAAGTAACTAACTTCAACATAAATTGTTTTCATTACTCTTAAGATTTAACATTTATTTTGTGCAGATTCATTAGATTTTGTATTGTTTTTCTAAATCATCATGCAAAGTAAGTCATCTCTTCTCAGCCTTTCCAGATATTTTAGATTAATTGTGTTAAACCCGGTTATAAATCTATGAAAATGCTTGTGACTCTTGCTGATACTATTTCTCTTGTGTTCCGTTGACTTTTTTATGATTTATAATTAAGAAAGTATTTTTACTGGCACAATTCTGAATGTCACACCAAATTATATAGTGTCACGCTATATGATGAACTGCACCACTCCACAATTTGTCAATGCAAAAAACTGTATTTTATTTGCATTCAACATTCAATTAATTCAATTCAGTTAACATTAATAAAAAAACATACTAACATTGTTTTAAAACTTTTAAAATTATAAGAAACTCATAAATATGAGTAAATCAAACACCATCTCACTTCAAGAACATTAAATTAAGTATAAAATTGAAAAGAAATACATTAATTGTATAGGTAATTTAATGTTCACCATTAAACATTCACTATTATCATTGAATATGTTTCAAATAGTTATTTATTATCATTAAAAAAGGTGTATGTAATATTGTGTGACAAATATATCATATGGTGTGACTTAGAAAAACAGTCACACTATATGATACAGTGTCACACCATATGACGTTTTGTTCTGTTAAGCTAATCTCTTGGTTAACTAAAAACAGCTAGCTTATACTTAGCATGTAAATTGCCACATGGCAGGAATGATTTTTAAGAATTAATAAGTAAAATTCGTATAAAAGGGTTTCATTTTTATGTAAATAATGTCACACCATAAGACACAAAACACTGACCACTAGTGAGCATATCAGATACAGAGCTTTTTAATTAAAAATTAAAAAGCCAGAACTCAACTCTTGACCTTGCAAACCACTCCAGAGATGGCACTGCAACTTCCTGGTTGAGTGTGGACCTCTTCATCATAATGATGTCCAAATTATTGCCCGTTCAAAATATAGATTGCAGTGTCACACCATATGATGCCCATTTTACGGACAAAATGTATTTGGCCAGAACTTGCTTTAAAATCATACACCGACATCAACACTTTCTGTGTCTGTTGAAATGGCCTAATTCTGGTACTTAAACTGTAAATCTATCAATTATTTATACTTTGCTGATATATATTGTCATATTAGTAAGGTCACACATATCCCGGACAGTCACACCACATGACAATTTTGATGTTTAGATAAAAATTTGAAGTAGAGGTCTTTATACACCAACTACAGCTATGGTATGCTGTAATAATATCTTGTCAGAGGAACAACATGAAGATATATATTTTTAACAAATACCCATTTTTATTAGATTATGACATCATGGACGGGTAGAATTGCATGTCATGTCTCCCACCCATATATATATATATATATATATATATATATATATATATATATATATATATATATATATAGTTGCAATCAAAATTATTCTACCCCCATTGTAAATCAGGTTTATTAGCAAAATGTACAGACTTTCAGCTGTTTTGCAATGAACAAATCAAACAAAAGTAATTGAAATAGCTCAACACAACACGTTTCAAGTGGTTTCCCCAAAATCCAACTGAAAATGCAACTTTTGATAACCTCTGCAGTCTCAAAATTATTCAACCCCTGAATAGAATCCCTCACAACAGCACAACTCTGCAAAACAGGTGTTGTCTCAAGCACATGTTGTACAGTGGAACAATTTAGTTTTTTCCCCTCAGTTGTAGCTTCCTTAATAAACATATCAAAAATGCCAAGATTTATCCCACAACTATTTACAGAAACTATTACACCGGGATGACGGAGTTGACATGTTAAAGCTGTGACTGCATATACTTCAACATTGTTTGTATACAATATAAAAATATATATAAAACTTTCAGGACTATGTATCCTACTGTGAGATCTAGAATGAGCATAGGAAAGGGGTCCTCAGAGTTAATGACCATGACATTGCCTGATTTAATTGTTTGAGTTCACACAAAGTTAGAACACAACCTTGATAGGCATTTTTTTTTTATGTAAATTGCCATTGTTTGGCAGTTTTACATTGTGACCTCATGCTGAGGACAGGTTAAATTACATGTATTTTCCTAGTATAGAGCACGTATTTAAAACAATATTAAATCAATGCTTTTAAAAAGAAAAGCAATGAATGTCCTGAGATGTAACTTTTTAAGTATTTTTATTTTGATGAATTTCTTTATTTAGAGATGGCTTTTCTGTGTATGATGTGTCTTGTCCCTTATCTCAAGAATCAGTGATATATATTGTGATCATACATTGTATGAATTTTGTTTCAGTATAATGACTTTCATTAGGTGGCTCAACACGATCACGTAAACAAGATAACAAGATTTCAGACAGCAGGGGTGCATCGATCTAAGGCTTGGCCAGAGATGCATTCATTTGGAACCATGGTGTGATTCATCATTAAAAGCAGGCTTCTTCACAATCTAACCATTACCTTCATTAATATTGTAAAAGTATAAAAGCAGAACATATACCTACACACTTAAAAAAAAAAAAACCTTTACGACACACTTCACAAGAACCTTTTCTAAGTAATGCACCGTGACAAAACAAAAGTCAAGAAAAAATATGTCTTGAGAAATGGGGAGGCGAAGCAACGACCCCCTCCAACCTGTCTGAATGTTTCCATGACAACAGACTATAACGGGCCACAGCGTCGCAGGTACAGCGTGGGAGTGTCCCTCGGGCTTCAGAAGAGTGTGTACCTGTCATGTCATTAGATTGGAAAGATTGGATACACACAAAGGTGTTGATTATTAGAAATTTATTGGGTTTTCTGACCTTTCCCGCCTCAAAGACTGTGGGCCAAAATGTACATGTCTAGCCAAAGCCCACCTTCTATCTATTTTTTTTATTTATCTCCATATAAAAGTACTGTGGGGTCTTATTTCCATATTCCTGACTTATTTCCATACTTTAAAACAGGGGCGTCACTAGGCCCTTTTTAGGGGGGCTTTTAGGGGGGCCCTAAACTTCTGCCCAGCCCCCCTAAAAAATATTTGATTAATACATTTTTGATCGCTTCAGTCCCCTTTAAAAAAACTCATTTGAAACGGCGGCAAGCTGCGTCAAGTTTCGGCTCCTCCCCTTATCTGAGTCTGCTTGGATTTAGCGCATTTTTCAATCTGCAGAGCGAACATCAGAGAGTACAAGGTGTGTCGTGAGTGCATTTATTGATAGATTGCTATGATATTACATCTGCATCGGTGCAGTTCTTTGTCATAAATGCATTGCAGTTTACATAATGTAATGTTACTGGAGGAGCATTGGGAGCAACACGGGACGGTTCGGTTTCTCATCCAATACCAATACGTTTCGCTGCGTTCACCTTCAGCCCTTATCACAGTGTGATAGTTGTTTTTTATTCCTACAAAAATGAAGCGATTAACACCCATGAAAACATACTTTAGAAAATTTATTTTAAGTTTTAATAAAAAACATATTATTTTGTATTTCGGCATTACATTATGCTGCCATGCACAGAAATGATTAAAGACACACATCATTGTCTGAAAGCACTAGATGGCCCAGAGAGAGAAACATCATTATTATTTTGGAGTTTTTTGGAGTTATTTTGTTTTGTATAAATAAATATAGTTTTGTATTAAGTAATAATGAATCAGGAGGAGTGTACATACATATATTAGAGTAAGAGTAGAGTAAAGGGATTGGTGATTTTCTTTTAAGTACTTGATTTATAGAAGTGGCAAATTGATAATTCATGTTGTTATTTTTAATAAATAGAAATAAATACAGATTAATCATATTGCCAATAGACAATTACATTAATACACGTTTAGCTGGTTAGTTAAATGATTTGAAATTAAATAGATTTTCACGGGGTGACTTGATGAATAACCAACCGTATTGTTGATTACAAAGGCTAAAAAGCTTGAAAAATAAAATAATTTATATTTCATTGTATGGACTTAGTTACCTAGCTTTCCTGGTAGCTTTGTCTGAGAAAATGATTCATAAATCTATCAGTTGACCCTATGTTTACTTTCTTCACTGACAGACAAAAATGAAAAGCCTATATCAGTCAAAGCTCAGCTTTAGGAGGGGAAAAGACAGAGCAAGAGAAAAACAAAGAGAAAAAGAGTGTGATGCTGATGAGGTGAGAAAAATAAACAGCTGCCCGCACATGGTTTTAAAGCTATTGTCATCCAATTTTTTTGGCCTTCAAAACATCTTAAAATGCACATATGTAGATCAGAGAAATCAAAATTTTCTTGGGGGAGAATGCCCCCGAACCCCCCTAAATACCTCACATTCGGGACCTCAGTGATTATAAAACCCTGCCATATGCATGTTACTGGATGAATGAATGAAACTAGTTAATAATCAGCATTAGACCATAAACTAACTTTTTTCTTTTTTTTTTTTTTACATCATACCCTCATTGGGGGCTGAGCCCCCCTAAAATGAAAATCCTAGAATCGCCCCTGCTTTAAAACATTATTTGGTACATGTTCAGAAAACATTGCAAGCATTGCATTTGCATTCTTTAGGTATTCCTGAGCATACACTAGAAGTTAGAACAAGGAATTGGAACAATTCATTTTGATTTGATCAAAACCGATCCGATTATTAAAAAAAAAAAAAAAAAAAAAGACATAAATGTATAGAGAAAATTTGCACTTTACCAACACTGAGGCTTTACCAACACAAAAAATCTGAGTTATGGATAAGAAATGAGTCAATAAATACATTTATTCTTGATCTAATAAAAAGGATGTCATGTCAGCAAACTAACACAAAAATTTCACAATTCACATAATTAAATAATTCAAATGTAGATGTCTGTCACGTATAGGGAATTAAAGCAAAATTCTAAGTATATATTCTTACAAATATTCAAAATATGCATTATAAATTGCAAGTGGGAAGGAAACAACAACATTTAACATACGTTGCTCATATGGAGACACACGATTATAAATAATGACGTAGAAATTCAACGTTCTGTTAAACTTTTTTCATATAAAGAGTCCAATTGTTTCTACTGTTGTGAAAGTGCAGGACTGAAACAGTCTCTAAAGCACTCTTGCTGTCATCAAAATGTATTATTACATTCTATTATAAATGCACACAGTTTGTATTGTTGTGTTTGCATTGTATTTACATTTCAATAGTGTCAGAATGAAGCTGTGCTTAGGCTTTAGTCACTCTCAGCTTCACAAAACAGTCTTTGATATAGGTCAGCCTAATGGTAATTGTAGCCATTCTCTTGTTTTGTTTCTTAAAAAAATCATAAATGGCCAAACACAACTGAAACACACGTGTCAACACTGCTTAGTGAGAGAGAAATCCCATTTCAGAATGCTAAAGTGGTGCAGGGTATTCATTTTCTAAGGTCTGAGAAAGATAGAAAAAAGCATGACTCAGTTCATTGCAACAGTCAAATCCATCTCTGAGGTCTGAGCTTAACACTCATGATGAAATGGCAGATCAGTGTGACCAAACTATTCCAGACTGCTAAAACTGCTGTTCACTTTCCTCTTTTTGCCATCTAGACTCATCAAAATATAAAATATGCACTGCACTCTATTACTGTTCCAAAGTAGATCCACAGTGTATAATAATAATAATAACAATGCATTTTATTTAATGGCGCCTTTCATAACACCCAAGGTCACCTCACAAGCAATATACAGGTCACTGCATAAGACAATACACACAACAAACAAGCCGCATATACAGATAAAGTGCATTAAAGACTCAATACAACATGTTATAAAAAAGCTAAGATATGTCTTAAGACGCGTTTTAAAAGTCAACAAGCAATCGCTATTGCGAACATCAAGGGGAAGAGAGTTCCATAGGTGGGCGGCAGCATAACTAAAAGATCTGGCACCCATGGAAGTTAGTCGAATCCGAGGTACCACAAGAGAAATTGAAGATGAAGATCTGAGAGCATGTGAAGGAGTGTAAACATGGAGAAGTTGTGTAAGGTATTGGGGTGCAAGATTATGAAGTGCCTTATGAGTAAGTAGCAAGATCTTGAATTCAACTCTACTTTACTGGAAGCCAGTGCAATTGCTGAAGAACTGGAGAAATGTGCTCAGTAGAAGGTGTTCTAGACAGAACACGAGCTGCAGAATTCTGAACCAACTGAAGCTTATGTAGCAATTTGGAAGGAACACCTGTGAGAAGAGCATTACAGTAGTCTATACGTGAAGTGACTAGTGTGTGAATGAGAACTGCAGTATTATTTGAAAGAAAGGGATGGAGACGGTTAATATTACGCAAGTGGAAGTATGCAATCCGCTTGATATAATTAATTTGAGCTTCAAAATGTGCTATCCATGATGACACCCAAACTTTTAACCTGTGAAGAAGGACAGATTGCAGTATTGTCAATGTACAAAGAAAAACAATTAGATTTAGACTAGTGGTGGGCCGTTATCGGCGTTAACGCGCTGCGTTAACGCGAGACTCTTATCGCGCGATAAAAAAAATATCGCCGTTAATCTATTCCCCAAATTGGGTTGGGAGATGATGACGCAATCTACCCGCGGCCGCGAGGTAAACCCGGCTGCAACGCATATTCGTCGTCATCTTAAGTAAACACGGCTGAAAGTGAAAGCTGCAACATCCATTATTTGGACTTGGTTCGGATTTAAGCCGTCCGACAAACAGCAGCAAACTATAGACAGAGTGTGTGGGGTAACGGTTCGGTAAGTTAACACACGAGTCGACTAATCCGTTCTACCAACTCAAATTCAAAACGAAACATGATATCACTGAATACCAGCGCGCGCGTATTATTCTCATTCCAATATATCTTAGTGGTGTAACGTTAACACATAATCTCTGTCTATGCCCGATTTTAAGATTCGTTGTTGTGTTTCTTTTTAACTGAAAAGACATCAGTTAGACAATATTATCACTTTAAATTTGGGGTTTCATAAGCTCAAAGCTATAATAAACATTAGACCTACTTAAGTCTCTGCAGCTAGTGTACTTAAATTTTATTTATCTGCAAAATTATGTTGTATACTTACAGTTTTGCACAATATATGTTCTCAAAACTACATATACCCTTTAAAAAAAATACATTTAGCAGTTGTTTAGCAGGGTCTGTGTAACCTGTTCTGAAATGGTTTTATTATAATATACTGTATATCGTTATCGCAAGAGGCTGCAATATCACAGTATAGATTTTAGGCCATATCGCCCATCCCTAATTGATAGCCTATAGTAGTTGATAATAACATAGGCCTACCTAATGTTGCCTATGGACGGTAACAGTACAGTAGTAACCTTCACAGTCTATGAGTAGAACAGCTTTCTCAAGCAGTTTGTGATGCATTTTGGAAACAGGAGATGAGCCCCTGGTCTAATGCGCCACCTGGCTTGAGAAACCCGTTCACAAAGACTTACTTTTATAGTCATTATTTGGGTAGCACACATATTCTGAATGCCTTCGGCAGAATTCAAATGAGCCATTTTAATCTAGATTAATCTAGATTAATTTCAAAATTAATCTAGATTAATCTAGATTAAAAAAATTAATCTATGCCCACCTCTAATTTAGACACAACAGATCTAGTGCCAACAAGCAAAGCCTCAGTTTTGTTGCCATTTACCATCAAGAAGTTAGCTGAAAGACAAGCTTTAATTTCAGCTAAACAGCTGGACAAAGATGGTGGTGGAAAAGAACCAGTGGGTTTGGCAGACAGGTAAAGTTGGTGTCATCCGCATAACAGTGAAAATGAATACCATATTTCCTCAAAATATAACCAAGAGGGAGCATATAAATAATGAAAAGAATCTTTGTATCTTGTATCTGTATCTTTGTAACTTCCTAGATTTTTGCTGGCACAGTTATATCACTAGTCAAGACGCCAGTTACATGAAATTCATTCATCCTTGAAAGCATTGTAAATTTTGGACCCAAATGCAATGCAATGCAATTCAATTCAATTTGATCCAATTCAATTCGTTCATTTAAAAATAATGAATTGCAAAAAAATTAAAATCAATGTGGTTCAATTAATCAAAAATCAATGCATTTCACATCAATGCGATGTTAGATATAGATCCGGGTCACTAAAGACCATCATTTGTAATAATGATTGGTGAAACATTCATGCATTTAATGGTTGATTTTTTCAAATGCTCAAGCAGCAACATATGTAAGTATATCATATTATATTTTCCCTACAGTTACAGCATGATGAGAACAAAATTGAATGTATCAAAATAATTAGTCAATTAACCTCAGAGACCTGAACATCAGCACACACTTTTGTTCAACGGTCATTCCAGAGAAGGGTTAAAACCCATGTGGCGACACTAAAGGGACTCACCACCAAAGCATTATACATGGCTTATTAAATCGGTCTATTTTTTGCTATGAAGGGATGAACTTCAATCAAAGCTCCACCACAATCAATTATTGCTCTCTCTCTCTCTGCAGTTACACTTAAAAAGGTTAGAGCAGTGCCCATCATCAGAGCGCTCTGCTGGAATGCAGCAATTACTCATATATGAGATCCAAAACAAACAATAATGTCGCAGTTTGATTCTAAATTTATGTTGTTTGTGTGATACTTTTTATCTGTAATGCTTGCAAGTCAGGGCTGTGTAATTATTGACCTCAAATGACATCAATCAAAATTGATTGCAGGACAAAGGCCAGATAATGAGCAAGATATTGAGGGCATTTACAATTGCTGGGGTTTGTTTGACAAGCCCATGCATACTGGTTATAAATTGTTTTGAAAATATAATTTGAGAGGCTTCATAATTATTTGATCAAACCGACTTGGACAGCACATGGTTTGATAAACTTTTCCACTTTTTATTCTTATAACATTTAGAAATAACAGTATCCTTCTTCCTCCTCATTACTTCACTGCGACTGGACAGACCAAATAATTGACATGCAAATAAATACGTAATGTGCAAAGTAAGCGGTCAAGCTGCAATCAGTTTTATGACATCAAATGAAGAAATCAAATGATTTTTGAAGTCTACTTTAAAAATGTGAGTGGTGTAAAGTATTTGATATGATGTAAATGTATTTAGTTACTATACTCAAGTATCTTTTTGGCTTTTTGGCAGTAGTTGTACTGAGTGTCAAAGATATTAGCAACTTTTACTCTCTACTTGACTACATTTTTGAATAAGTACACAGTTTTACTAAGAATTGAAACCCTGGAAAATATGATGGCTGTAAAAATAAATATGCATTTTTTACCCTTTTGAAATTTCATAAAAAAAATTCACAAAAAATGTAACCTTTCATTGAAGTAAAAGAATTGAAAGTGCATTATATTGTCTTAATGCACGGTGAGGGGGAAATTTTGAGAGGCCAAAGACTCTCCAAGGATCACAGATGGAGAATTGCAGAGATTAGTTGAGTCTTGGGGTCAGAAAGCCTAAAAAATAAAATCAAACAACCTCTACATCCCAACATGTTGTTTGGGAGAGTTTCAAGAAAAATCCTCGCTCATCCAAAAACAAACTCCAGCATATTCAGTTGGACTTCAGTTCAGTTCAGACTGGAACTTCAAAAGGGACTGTATTCTATGGTCAGATGAAACTAAAAATAACTTTTTGGCAGAAAACCCACTAGATGAGTTTAGTGGACAACAGGGATAAAAAGTACCTCATGCCCACGGTTAAATAAACTGCTGAATCTTTAATGTTTTGGGCCTATTTCTTTGCCTCAAGGTCCTGGACATCTTGTTCAGATACATGGTATCATGGATTCTATCAAATACCAACAGATACATTTAAAAAAAAAAACCTGACGGCCTCTTATAGAAATCTTATAATGGGCCGTGGTTGGATCTTCCATTAGGACAACGATCCAAAACAAACATCAAAGTCAACACAAATACTGTATGAGTCACTGAGCACAAAATGAAGCTTCTGCCATGACTGTCCCAGTCCCCTGACCTGAACCCTATAGAAAATGAGTGGGGTGAACTGAAGAGAAGAAGCACCAAATTAGATCTGGAAATGGTCATGAAGTCATGAATGGTCTCTGATCTCTTGTCAGGTGTTCTCCAAACTCATCAGGCATTAAAGGAGAAAACTCAGAGCTGTTATCTTGGCAAAAGGAGGTTGCAAAAAGTATTTAATAAAAGGGTGCCAATAATTATGGCCAACATGTTTTGGAGAAAAGCTTTTATTTCATAATGTGATTTCCCCCCACTTTGAATTCTTTTACTTCAATGAAAGGTTAGATTTTTGAATGAATGATCAAAACGATAAACAATGCAGATTTATTTTTACAGCCATCTTTGATCACATTTACCAGGGGTGCCAATAATTCTGACCACAACTGTACAGTATGTACTCTTCACTCCAATACATTTGTGAGTAATGCACTTACTTTGTTACATTTTGCATGCCACCTAACTTTTATCTGCAGCAGTTTATTTCTGCTACAAAAAAAGTGTATCACCACACATAGGGCATTGAAGGTACTATATCTTGTACGTTTCGCTCTTACTCACCCAAACTTGTCAACAAGCTGAGAATACGAGTGCATTAGCAGGTAGTTGTGAGGCGTTTTATATTTGAGATGAGGACATGACTGCAGCCAGTAAAGAGGCAGAAACCAGCACGTTCAGTGCAAGTAGCCTTTGACTATTTCATTTTACCTAACATAATTGTATTTATCCGTTATATTGAACAAACCTTTGTAAAGGATATTACTTTACTTATTCCCTTTTTGAGTCCTTTAGCTTTACTGAGACTTGAGTGTTTGTAGACGTCTAAGAGGCTGTTTTGTCGACCTTGATTTATTGCAATTTTAAGGTGTTCAGTTTTATTTTCGATTTTAGAAAATAAACGTGATTGCTCTCCTCACAAATCAACTGCTTCTTGTTTTTTCACTGGCATGTCTCTTAGGTGTTGAGGACTAATGCATTCTGTGCCTACGTTCAGTACAAGTAAAATACTTAAGTATTGCTAACCCTAACCCCCTGTTTTACAGACAAGGCTTAAGCCTAGTCCAAGACTAAAATGCATGTTTGAGCTGTTTTAACTGAAAGCAACTTGCACTGAGATATCTTAGAATACCACACCAGTAATGATCTTTTTTTCTAAGGTATGTTTACAAAAGATACTTAAATCTCCTAATTGAGCTAAGGCATACTCCTGGCTTAATCTAAGCCCTTGTCTGTGAAACCAGGCCTAAGAATTTTACTCAAGTCGTATTAGAATTGGTGACTTGTAGCTTGTAATGGAGTCACTGTTAGGTATCTTTACTTGTACTCAAGAATGGTTTTCAGGCACTCTTTACACCACACATCCTCAAATAGCAGAAGAATTGTCTCGGAAGAATCTCTTATGTGGTAGAAATGGGCTTTCATAGATATGTATTTAAAGTGGGCAGAGACATTCTGATGAATGATGATGCAAGGTAAACAGTGTTCATAACTATTTGTTTGAAAGCACGAATGTCAGGCCAGTTCCAAATGCTTAAATGTTGACCTCCTACAGAGACTGAAATCAAACACTTCACCTCTGCCTCGATCTGAGCTCGAAGGCTGCAGACATGATGTATCATGTTTTTGTGAACCTTATATCTTCCTGTCACAGGGTAACGAGTTAGTTAACAGCACTAATTATAACATTCTGTATTCATCAGAGATGCTGCTTTCTTCTCCTATCAAACAGACTAATGAAGGTCGCTTCACCATAGCAACACGTTGAAGAAATTACAGAAGACACGAGAGAATCCCAAACAGCATTTTCTGAGTCATTCTTCACATCGCTGTCATTTCTTACACCTTTTGAACTTCTCAGAGAGTGTACCTGTAGGCAGAGCTTATTTTAAACTCCAACATCCAATTACAAACTTCCAGCAGAGATTATTTCCACACAACATATGTACCAGTAACTTGCTTTTCCCCCTCCCACAGTCAGTTTAACACTTCTCTATGAATATCCAGCCAGCTTAACATGTTTGGCTTAGTTAGAGTGACATTGAGTCATACGCATCCACTATCAGCGCATATGACGCCCTGCTGTTCAGAACAAATCCTGCTAAACTGCTGTTCTCACAAAAAAGAGAGAAAGAGAGAGAAAGAAAGAAAGAAAGAAAGAAAGAAAGAAAGAAAGAAAGAAAGAAAGAAAGAAAGAAATTGTAATTCATTAAAGGATGTTTTGTGAAATGGCTTTAAGTATCCATATTGTATTTATTCAAATATAATAAATATATGAAATATTGAATTCATTTATTTACAGTAACAAATGATAGTATGTAATGATATTTTACATTCAGTCTACATTTGGTTAATAAAAATGACTTTACTTTTGTTTTATATTTATATTTCATTTTATAAGATCTATAATAAAAGGCATAATGAAATAAAGACTGTCCGAAATAAAACTTAATTTAGCTTAAACTGTGTTGTCAGCCATATTGATGCCACTACCTTAAATATTTCAGAAAAATCAAACTGATATTTTAATATGAAGAAAAGAATAAAATAAAATAATAGAAACGGTGTCGTTCTGTTTTGTTTTCGTTTTCTTTCTTTCCCCTGTTACGCTGGAGTTGTGTTTGCTTGTTAGTTTCCTAGTTAGTTCCACACCTGTTTCTAGTTCTGTTAATTACCTTTCTCTGTGTATTTAAACCCCGAGTTCTGTCAGTTCCTTGTCCGGCATCATCAATGTTTAACGTGGTTGTGTTTGCTTGTGGATTACTGTTAATCTGATTGCTGGTAGTATTCCTTGGTGGTTTTATTATTAAAGACTTTTCTGTTTATTCTGTTTATTCAGTAACGAATAAGGCTGGTATCCATTCAGCCGACCGCCAGAGGGAGCCCTCTCCCAAATACTAGCCATGAACTGTTTCTTCTATGGTTACTTCCTGTTATCATCAACATCGTCTCTGCCTTGTGTTTTGGATTTGTTTGCTGATTTTTATTAAACTTCCTGCAATTGGATTGTACCTTCGCCTCCCAATTCATTCACACCAACGTTGTGCGCTCATTACTGCAGCCAAACATGACAATAATAATGTCTGATATCAATACATCAGAATTCTAAATACATTCAGAATATATATATTTTTAAACAGTGTCTACTTACACCAAGTGCAAATAGCCCACCTTGTTGGCAGAGGCTATTTACACTAACTCCGTCCACCATTGTTTGATTAAGCCGGAAAATAACAGGATCAGTGGCATGGAGAGTTGACAGGGATAGGGGATTAATAACAGGGATATTTAATGTCCCATTAAGGCAGCATCCATTTATCCATCTATGGTTTCTGGAGGATCATGTGATGCTAAAAATTGGAGTTATGATGCTGAAAATTCAGCTTTTAACTCTTTGTGTCTCTAAGCCCTCACTGTACTGCATGGAAAGAGGAAAGATGCAAACTATTTGCCAGAGATTGGATTTGGAGACTGCCCTTAATAAAATGTGAAAAACAAAGATTGTGAAGAGAAAAATATCAAGATATTTAAGTCTTATGAAACTATCTATAACATTAAGAGTTTCTCCCTTTTTATGTGATTGATTATGATAAAGTATGATGTTAGAAAATTCAATTGTTTATCACACTTGAACAGATGCATGCCATTTCCATCAGTAATAGATAAACAGAGGCAGCGTGTGCAGAATAATTTGGTTCTTTATGACAGCTAATGCGAAGACCATCATAAGTCCACCAAACATAACTCAGACAGTTTTCACTATAATTTCTGGAAGGTTCATTAAAAATAAGTGTATTCCAAATTTTACACCTGAATCTCAAAAGCACCATTCATTCCCCAGAAATCATTTTAAGCAAATGTAATTAAGAGACATTATTAGGGAAAGTCATTAGAAAATCACTCAGAGGTGACAGCAGCAGAAGGCAAATGTTTAAATTTGAGACCATTTCTAAAAAGGGTGAAAAAGAAAGAAGTATTTGGATGGAAATTGTTATTGCTAAAGACCCCCTGTGGTGAAAATCAAGTTTTTAAATGTTGTGTATATGTCTATGTGGTGTTTTTTAATACTTTTTAAACCAACCACATGCAAATTCATAAGTCAACACCATTGCTGAGTATTTTCTCCTTAAAACTGCAGTGGAAAAGAGAAAAGACGCGGTTTAAAATCACAGCATGTTGTAACCAATACTGTCAACGTACGGAGCGAGCTTTAGCATACCATCATTACTATGCAGCGAAGCAGGAGTCTCAAGAGAAGCCAGGTTATCCCGGTATATGTTTCTGTTGATATGAAAAATCATGTGCATTTAAAAATATAGGAGGTGAATTATGTATATGATGTATTACGATATTATGATGAACTACTGACGTTCTAAAATGTTATTTGCTGTTCACTTTATTTAAACCATTTATTTTGATTCAACACCATTGTATCAGGTTTCTGGTTCAAATGTGATTGCTTCATGTTAAATTGACTCGAAACTGTTACTCTTTGACAACTTGATGTTTTTATTTTAAAACCAGGGTGTGTTTCAAGAGCTGTAACATGTAACATGTTCCTTACCCAAGAATGGGAAAATATTTAGTGTAACATAGGCAACACATTATTAGCTGTTTGATAACGTAGTCAAGCCAAAGGCAAATCATATTTATTACAGTTACGTGTCCGACATAGAGAGCGATACATAAAATGCATTACCATTCTGATATATCGACCGGTATGAGCCTGTATAATTCGCTTTTCCACTTCTTCTTCTGAATCAGTTTCTGGTTCAAACATATGGCTAAATTAAACCAGTATTTATTTCCACTTGTCATTGTGTAGTGTTTATTACAGTAAAGCTGACCGAGTGGATCAGGTAATCCAAGTGGAGGCGGGGACTAATATGCATATTTATGGTTATATTCATAGTATACGCAGATCTGCATGATGGATCTGCATACTAAATGAAGCAAGGGTGTACAGTAACATTCAAGCTATTTTAAGGCATGAATAAATTATTCTCACAGGGGGAAAAAAAACTTTTAAATGGGTCATTTTGGTGATCAAAGATGACTTAAAAGGGATACAATTAGGCGGACTTTAATCTAAACATCTCAACAGAAAAAAAGAAAAGGCTATCAAGCTCCAAAAATAACTAATAACTAACCTATATAATTATGGTTTGTGCGAGTGAAAGACGGAAATTGAAGTCGTTGACGTGCTTCGTTTGGTTATGACATATGTAAAAAACAATGTTGTTTTTTCACTCTAAATCTGACTCACTTCAGGGAAGATAATCAGTGCATAAAATGTGTTTTCCACTGATAAATAACAGCATACAGATTTGGAAAAGCATGAGGATGAGTAAATAATTACATAATTATTTTAAATTGAACTTTTCTTCAATAATACAGAACTACAAAAGACATGTCTGATGCTTCTACAAACTTCTAACCACAAATACACAGAATATTCATTTTTTAGTTTTGCTGAGAGCAGTAGCCTACTTGATATTCTCAAAGTTGTTTTTCTAAATAAGGTTTTTCTGTACACAGAAGATCAGCGGGAAGCAATATGAGGATTTGTTATTATAGATCTCCACAGCCAGCGCTGAACAAATGCAGTTTCTCAGAATCCCGTTTGAGATATAAATAGGTCTCAGGACTCTCATGTTCATAGAATATATAAGAGCAATGTGGCATATTGCAATTAGGCTCAGCTTGTTGTCTGCAATGACAGAATCATAAAAAACTGTGAATGAATTTGATGAACCCTGGATTTCCTGAATTCCATTACCAAACATTCTTTTATACAAAAAGCTCAATTTACAGAGGAAAGAGGACAAAAAGACTAATTTTCAGATATATAAGCTACTCACAAAACCGAGGGAGTTTTCTTAACACACTGATTCAATATTTCTTGTCTTTGTTGGGTAAATAATGTGAATCTACAGGTTAATGAGCTAGTGCAATAATCAGATGTGAGTTTCCCTACTTTTGCCTGTATAAACATGAAAATATAGCCTGTCCTGAATCAACAAGAATTGATGACATAACCCATAACCCAAACCCATGACATAGCAGATATTGTTAAAATGGAAAAATGTCATTCCTATTAAAGGAACACTGACATTTTCAGCTTGCATAGTTCACACAAAAATAAACATTCTTGGTTACAGTTTATTTTAAGGGTGTCCTTGTTACAGTGTAATTATACATTTTAGTGCTGAGTAATATTGTACACATTATGAGGTTCGGGTTAGTTGCATAATTTATACATCATTTAGTTATTACTATAGTAAGTGCATGGAACATGTAACAAGGACACTAAAATGTTACCAAATTGTCATCATTTAATCACCCTCATGTTGTTCCAAACCTGTATGACAAAAACAGGGAAGAAAAAAAAAAAAGATATTTAAAAAAAATGTTTTAGCTGTTTATGTCCATATAATGTAAGTCAATTGGGTTACACTTTATTTTAAGGTGTCATTGTTACAGTGAAATTATATATTTAAGTACTGAGTAATATTACATGTACTTACTATAGGGTTAGGGTAGGATTAGGGTTAGTTGCATGTAATTATGCATCATTTATAGTTATTACAATGGTAATGCAACGTAACCAGGACACTGTAAAATAAAGTGTTACCATCAATTGTCCTTTATTATATGAACTTAAACAATCTTCTTTTATGTTCCACATAAGAAAGAAAGTCAAATAGGTTTGGAACAACATGAGGGACAGTAAAACATGACAGAATATTTATGTTTGGGTGAACAATCCCTTTAAAAGAAGAAGGTCCAACATTTCAGGAGGTCAGTAAAGGACTGATATAGGAAAACACTGGACAAACACTCAGAAAAGTGATTTCACTTGTGCTATATGTAGTTCTTAGTTCAAATCTCTTTTTTTTCAATACGACTCTGGCTCTCAGTTTAGATTAAAAGAAAGTGGCTTTGTAAAGATCCATTCTAGGGTCATTTTAGGTGTAAAAAGTTTTGCAGTTAGAACTTTCAGCCCTGAAGTTGCTTCTACAGTGCCTGCAGGCATACCGCAGCAAACTAGCAAAGTTTCGAGCAACACTAAAACTGAAGATGACAATCTGACAGCCAGCACACAAACTCTACTGCATGTAGTTGACATTAAGCAGGTAAATGGCACACAGTCATCTCAAGGGAACCTGAAATTTCCTATATATCATTACGATCTCTCCTGTATGTCTAACAATGTTGCATCATCACCAGTATTTGCAACATCCAGTGACAAGATGTCTGCTAAACTAATTCATTGCAAACAAATTCAGCAGATGGAAGTCTTCAGTGCTTGTTGTGCCAAAAAAATGTGTCAGTCTCATGCATGCATTATAATTTTGTTTAATTTCCCCTCTAAATAATGAGTCACATGTACTTTTCTAAACCTGTTGCATAGGATTTTCCAACGGATCTAAAAGAGGCCCCATTATTTATATCAGTTTCACCTGCAACCCACAGGGACCCCGTCGCCATGGGAACTGCCGAGGTGATTGGGAAAAGATTTCACATCTTAGGCTTATCCAACCTGAAACGTAGGCAGTTGTGTTTCATGAGAAGCCAGACTCAGCCCAGTTTCACTGTCATGCAAACATATCTTCTCAGAAGGAAGCGTAGCATTCTCTCCACGTCACACCAGCGGCAGTCAACCACATCAGCTGATTAGATTTCCCTTCATACACGTATAAGAGAGGAAACCTCATTCATCAGTTTATTTCCGTTATAATCACTTATTAGTTTTAGGTTAATACAATGGCATGTGTTTTATTGTCTAAATATCTAGTTTAGTCATAAAACTCTAGAGAGCAAAGGCTGATGGGTTTACATGCAATCTGCAAGCAATCACATCATTACCGCATGGCACAAGCTGATTGGCCTCTGCTGATCCTGCAGCCAATGAGATTGCTTGCTCAATATTTAAATAGCCTGGTTCAGTGTTTGCTGTAGTCCTGCAGAGAGTTCCTCTGAAACCCTCCACCGCCCCCAGCTCCACCTGCCTAGATCGGTTACAGGATTTATATATGTCTATTTATGCATATGATATAGGCTCACATCGGCAGCTAGTCTGACATATTCAATAACATGCAAAAACTATGTCGAGAGCTGTCTTGATTGAAATATTGTTCCTGTCTTTAAGAAAATTAAAATATATTTCTGATGAATTTTTTTCACTTATTGGTGTTTTATTCATAGGTGACTTTTCAGACATACTGACCTTTGATGATAATGAAATCATCCATCCATCCATCCATCCATTTTTGGGAAAAACTATTCTTTTTGGCAGCTCAAATTTTATTGTATGAACATTTACATATACTGAATAACAGACGTACTCACAGTCAAACAATCTGAACGACATATCAACTTGTCAGAATCTGAATGCAAAAAAACCCCTCAAAATATCATTTGACAACCATCATTTGAATTTAATGGGATAGTTCACCCAAAAATGAAACTTCTGTCATCATCTATGCTTTCTCATGTCAATCTAAACCTGTATGACTGACAGTCTTCTGTGGAACAAAAAAGAAGGTATTCTGAAGAATGATTCAAGAACTGTTTTTGTCCATATAACACAAACAAACTAACATTCAATACACAGATATTTTAAATGGCCACACAAATGTTGAGTTTAAAGCACAATGACAATTTGACAACTATTCCATTAGAGAACTAAAAAGTCCTTTATAAGACCACTCTCTCTCTCTTCTTTTTCCCTGTGTTCCTGCCCTGTTGTGATTTCTTCTTGTATTCCACTGCCATGTAATTTCACTGAGCTTTGGGGGTTCAGCTCAGATTGACGTGAGGTAAATGGTCTGACATGCCAATGACCTGGTACTGTAAGTCATTCTCTCACTTCTCACTTGCTTTAAATGTGATTGGCTATCTCGCAGTGTGTGAAAATAGCTTCATGTGGCGCACTTACAGAAGCAGAAGAATGATGACTATCAAGATTTTGCTCAACTTTTATATTTCAATTTTCAGGTGGCATCCAGTATTTAAAAAGGTAAAACACATTTAAGAAGATTCAGCACAATTTAACAATTTAAGCTATAATACATTTTCATTTACTAGCAAATAACATGCAATTAGTGTCCAAAAACATCAGTTCACACTAAAATAAATTATTTTAAAGTATTAATAACGCAGTACAACTTGACTTATTTTTCACAAAATATCTCAAATGTTTCTCAGTAAGCAGTGTGATAATATCACAAACTTGGGATACACGATATATCAGCCACAATAAGTATCGGACAATATATGTCAATTTTGTATGTAATAAAAGTTGGCCGATATGTTAAAGCTGATGAATTATGGATTATCATCAGATGTGCACTGTTCGCCATGATGGTTTTGAATTGCAGGAAATCACCTCAAAAAGGAAAATATGTATGGTTAAGAGCAACATGTGCAGCACAAGTGTGTCATTTACATAAAATTATAATGAGAACATTATAATTGTGTGCATGGAACATGGCTTTTAATGGTGAGACTTTTGTTTTTGTAACCAGACTCTCAAAAATTATATAAAAATCTGGATTTAGGTTTATCGGTCAATGTATCATATCATATATCTATCATGTCACGCATCTCTATCACAAACTCTGTTCATGTTTGTCTGTTATCCAATATTATAAAAAAATTGTTTTTGATGATACCCTGAGTGTTCCATGAGTTGACGAAAAAAATTATAATAAAATAATTAGGAAAAAATACTATTAAAATAAATAAATTCTTGAAAAATAAACACTTCCTAAAATAAGATATAATATTTCACTTGCTACCTGCACGTTAATGCAAATGTGTTGTTAAATTATTTAAATATTAACCATATAATAGTTTAGTTGTATTGTCCTTTCAGATAAATATTATGGATAATATTCAATATTTAATAAGATTGTCAATATAAAGATTAACCTTAAAATATCAGGAAGCACCTCATGAAAAAGTTTTACATCAAAGGGGTTCGGCTGACAAAAAAGCAGAACTTTTTTAAAGACAAATTTAATATTTGAATGAATTTGAACAAATAATTTCAATTAATTAATAATTTAAAGGAAAACTTTTAAAGGAAAGCTGTTTGAATGTCAGTGTTTGGTAATAACAGTTCAAAATATCATGTTTTATGTTCCACAGAAGAAAGAAAGTCAGTTTGGAACGACATGATGACAGACTTTCGTGAAAAAGCATCCTCTGAGTTATCAAATATTCTTCCGGGATGGAATGCCATTCTCTCTGCTCTCTGATTGGCTTTTGGCTGTGAAAGGAAATGAATCGCTTTCCGCACAGTAGAATAAACACATCCTCATTTACACTCATGCATAGACTGATGAGAAGACCATTCATTCCTCATCTTATACACATCAACCATGTTATAGATCACACCACAGAAACCATTCCATTGACAATGCATATATCTGTGATTCATAAAAAAAAAAAAAGAAGCCATATAGCTATGCAACTCTGCAGCTGTGACAGAGATATGAGAAAACATGTAATTTTATATTTGTGATTTATGATGCTTGTAAAAATAGATTTTCTGAATGACTGTAAATGAAGCCAAATAATGGTTCATAATTAATTATGGTGAACAGCCAGAGCTAACCAGACAAACTTTAAATAAATAAATCTAAAAATCATTGTTAAAACTGTTTGGCTTTCTTGTAATAAAGAAGAAATAAATTCATATTAATAAGAAATGGCATACAGCTCATTCCACATGATAATTGCATTGTGCTTGTAGTGCCGCAGATGGAAGAGATGAATTAAGTCATCTCGTCTGAATCACATTAGCCATCTGAAATGCCAGCAGATTTAACACAAGCCTCTTCACTTTATACCACATCAACACATTTTATTAAAAACTACCTCACATATCGCATTGATTAAATGAGAGCCAACCAGCAAAAACTAATTATTTTCTGTTTAAACAAATTTTAAAATGTAATTTATTCCTGTGACGGTAAAGCTTAATTTTCAGCATCATTACTCCAGTCTTCAGTGTCTCATGATCCTTCAGAAATCATTCTAATATAATCATTTGATGTTTAAGGAATATTTCTTCTTATTATTTATTAATGTTGAAAACTGTTGTGCTGCATAATAGTTTTGTGGAAACCACAATACATTTTAAGCATTTTTTGATGAATGGAAAGTTCAAAAGATCAGCATTTATTTGTAACATTATTATGTCTTTAGAGTTACTTTTGATCAATTTAATGCATCATTGTTTAATAAAAGTAGGCATATATGTAAGGGATAATGTAGAGCGAGGCGGTTGTTATAGCGAATACAACCCCGACAGGCTGATCGGGGTCTTGAATCAGCCTTGAAGGGGTTGTATTCGCTATAACAACCGCCTCGCTCTACATTATCGCGCTTATTACATGGCTACCCACCAAATAAATCAATAATTTGACACAAAATATTGATTTAAAAAGGAGTTTATTGATTTAAAAACGATTGTATTGCTTCTGCTAAAGAAAATAGTCTGTTCCGCCTCCACGGTTAGAATCCTGCGTCCATAGCAACGCTCTGTTTTTCATTGCAACGGTGTGTTATACTTAGCAACAGTCTGTTATCAAGAAATAACAGGCCGCATTCTACATTGGAATTCAACCAAGCCATGTAATAAATATATATAAATTACCTATGATGGAGCCTTTTCAGGTGAACTACCCCTTTAATATATATGTATATATATATATATATATATATATATATATATATATATATATATATATATATATATATATATATATATATATATATATATTGTTGACCTGAAGCTTTTAAAAGGTACTAGAGTAAGTATATTTTAAGGTGAGACACTTCATGCACTTGTCAATTTTGAGATTTTAGGCTTTTTATCTTTTCAAAAAGTGCTTTTTTTCCAGACTAGTTGAAAGAAATCATCCAAAATACACTTTTAAGAACATCTTTTAGCACTATACATCTATTTGCATCTGTAGATTTCAATTACAGCACTTATCTTTAAAGGCCGTTTTCTTAAAATGAGATTTTCTCCTATTCTTGAGTCAGAAATCTCCACTTCAGCAGCACTACATACACCAAACTTTACCGTTTTATTCCTATCTTTATTCTGAATCTGATGGTTTTTACATAGGGGTTTGTTCATATATAATTTGCCTGATTGTATACAACATTTTATTCCTAAAAAAATTGTGAAAATGTTTTTTTTTCCTGACAGTATTCTATGATTTATGGAGTGATAAAAAGATATATCCAAAATCCCATCTGAAAAACCTTTGACTCTAATATACCCCCCCAAAAAAAGAATAATAAACAAACAAATTAAAAGAACTTTGATACCGGCTTTATCCTATGTTCAGGTTTTTTTTTTTGTGCAAATGAGTGCATATTTAATTAGATAATATATCTTTTGCATATTTAAACAACATTTCAGAAAACTTGCAATACATTTTTTTTTTTTTTTTCAATTCTCAATCAACTAGGAAAGTATGGGGAAATCTATTATTTTAAAATGTATTAGTTTGCTATTCGGAGCAAAAATATATAAAAAAGTCACTTAACAACAGGAATGGCTTCAGTCAGTGTTTGCTAAGCTCACGTTGTGAAATGTGCCCATCCTCACATCACACATCCCTTCATCCACACCAGTAAAGGCAGTGCATCAAACGCTGAAGAATTTGCAGTCTGAGCTGACAGCCGTGCTGTCAGAATCTAGCTTTATTTACACTCAGTTGCGATGGCCTTGCGAAGCGGGAGTCCACACAACACTCTGTGGGGTTTGTAAAACTCTTTACATTTGTTTGTGAATCTCAATCTATTTATCTGGAATAATGCAGCAATCCTAACCCCATGACACTCAGGCTGTCCATCTACCATCAGTTCATTAAACCAGTTCTAAACAGGAAGTGAATATAGAACTGATGTCAAGGAGAAAACAGCAGAACATTTTTTTTTTCTCTCTCCTACTTCCAGGTCCATTGGGCTTCCCAATGGTAGTATGATTATGAAGAGTAATATTTGTGTGTCATCTCCACTGGTAAATGCTTCATTTGAGGGTGAAGTGCAGGCAGCACGCTGTGAATGAGAACCGTGCTCCTGAGGTATATCACACATCTGTATCCCCAAACACCTGCTCATGCTGGCAATATCATCTGAAATGAGAGAGAACAGCATCCACTCTGCTCAAATGAATATGAATGCTTTGCTCTCGTTTTTCGTTATTTCAAGATTAAATGTCATTTTTCTCCAGTTGCTGTGGCATGGCAGTCCATGCTGGCACACAAGCGGCTGAAATGTGAGCTAGTGGAGGTGCTTAAGAATGCATAGGCAGACATATTAGGCTTGGATATTCTTTGGCTACAGCTCAGTGTTTCACTTTTAAAGGGTTCAAGACATCAGAAAGGGATTTTTCCTTGATCTTTGACAAGTAAGAGGTCTTTGTATCATTAAAACATCCTGCAAGTTGGCCTGATAACAGTGGCAACGAACAGTCAGCATGATTTAAATAAACAACATATTCCAGCGCTAGATCACCTCTTATTTAACAAATGAACTAAATTAATATTCTGCTAGTCAACTGGTGTTTCCAGTGGTGGGGACAATATCGACTCTGTCACAAATTGGTGGGGACATGTCCCACCTGCAAATTACTCCTATGTCCGAATCCAAATAGCTTCACTTCCTGTCTCCTGAGATACGTTCATTTGATCGATTTTTGAAGGCAGCGTAAATGTATCCTTTGAAAGTCAAGGTCAAAAAGTCAAGTTTTTGACCAACGTTTTCCACTTTTGATGTAATTTATAGTGAGAAATGTTACTGTAGTAATTAAATATTCGCTTAGTTATCGCTTATTTTCTTGTTGATCATTAAACCATTATACTGTCTCAGAAGTCTGTTTGAAATCCATTATGTGAGGTACCTTCGAGCAAACGCTGCCTGCTAGGCACCGAGACAAGAAGTCAGCTGCCTAAGATTTCGGATGCAGCCCAAGTAAAACCCATTATAATCACTGACACTATCTAGACTGGATACAATACAATATACAGATCCCCGTTCAATTTCTGACACGCTTGAATCTGCTGACAGCAGGACAAACTAAGGTGTTAAGGCCACACCAAGAACAATAAAAAGTTCTGTTTATTATATTCAACTGCTGCAGTTCTGTCATATGACATGTGTTAAATGCTTGAGCTCTTTAAAGCAGGATGGATTCTGATTGGCTGTCAATGGTTTTATCGTTCATCAACTGGTGATGCATTTTATGACCGTGTTCAGAGTAAAAAAGACAACTGCTCATGTCTTAGGCACATTAATGCTGTGATTAGTAGTTAACACTTTCCTCGCCATTGACATGATTTCCCATAATTTATGACACAATAAAGTACTAGCAGAACGCCTGAGAATGCCATGGGCACCTTTCTGCTGCTGTTTACCTTCTCAACTTTTTCCTTTCCTCTTGTTCGTTTTTTGTTGTTGTTGTTGTTGTTGCAGGGTGGCCTGGCTGCTGCCTACCACAGCATTTCAGTAAAGACTGTTGATTTTTATGAGACTTTGACTTTTGAAAATGTAGTTCTCAAAATTTTCGTTTTGGCTCTAATGCTTATTATTCCCCTGTATCGTCCACCAAAATCTCTATTTTCTTTCAGTGAACTGAATGAACTGTTAAATCTTGCCTGTGCTATGTCCTCTTCTGTTTTACTACTTGGTGATTTCAATATACACGTTGATACTGATTATGCAGAATCCCGCAAACTTTTCACAGTGTTTGAATATTTAAATTTTGTACAGCAAGTTGATTTTCCTACACAGTCAAAAGGTCACACATTTGACTTGTTTTGTACTGTTGGTTTACATAATGTTTTCTTGCCTGGTTCTCAAATTGGTCTGTCTGATCTTTTCATTGAAGTCAACTAGTAAACTGTGAATTGCCTCTTCCTTGCCCTAGGTTGAAATCCATCATAACTTAACATTACTCTGTGAATCCATTACTGTTTTCCATAGTCAGAAAACGTACTAACCCTCCTGCACCTGACATGAGTCTACAACTCATCTGAGATCTGCGAGTCATTTCTACACTTCTTTCAAGATAAAATAGTATATATAATCTCTTCCCGTCTATGTCCTATCCTACTAGCAATAACTTCCATTCTACATTCGTTCCCAACACACTGCTCCTTTCCCCACTCACTCCATTTCAGCGTAGGAAAACCGCCCACCTCGTAAGCTGTAGATATTGCCTTGACAATCCATTTACTAATTGTCTGCTTTGATTCCTTCCTATGTGACCCAAAACACACTAATAGCTGGTCTGACTTCCTCCATTGAGAGGACTTATGCACATAGATTCCATAGATCACATAGAGCCCTGACCAGAAAAAATAAATGCATCTTCTCCTGGTCCCCTGACACATGAGGTGGAGGATGGAAGGCCTGCAGGACTGTAGACTGAGCCACGTTAGTTGGCACCTTGGGCACATAACCCGGCCTAGGGTGGAGAATGGCTTTCACCCTCCCCGGAGCAAACTCCAGACAGGAGAGAGAAACAGAAAGGACCTGTAAGTCCCCCACTCTTTTAAGGGACGTAATGTCCAGCAGGAAACACATCTTAAAGGTCAAGAACTTCTCCGCCACTGAGTCAGTGGATTTGTGTGTGTGTGTGGGGGGGGGGGGGCCAGGGATAACCATTCCAGAACCACAGCTAGATCCCAGGCTGAGACCCTGACACAAGCTGCAGGCCTCATCCTCAATGCACCACGAAGGAAACGCACAACCAAGTTGTGCCTCCCCAAAGATCCATCGTTTAACAGTGCATGGAAGGCAGATATGGCCGCTGCTTTAACACCTGACGACACCTTAAGCATGGACGGGGCATATAGTTTCCTCATGGAGGGAGTGCTGGAGTTTAGGATGCTCTCAACAACCTCAGCTGAGAGACCAACACCTAAGAGCTGGTTCCCCTCATTTCCCATGGCTGACCTTCCAGGAGCGCTATGAGATCTGAGAATCAGACTCGGGCCGGCCAGAATGTGGCTCCCAATTGTAGACTGAAATCATCTTGCCTGACCCTCTCAAGAACTCACGGAAGTAGAGCAATCAGGGGAAAGGCATATAGGCGCATCCTCGGTCACACCTGTGGTTAATCTCTTGAGAAGCAAACAGATCCACTTCAGCTTGGCCAAACTCTTGATCCAAATCATCTCCACAGTCTCGGGGTGGAGTCTCCATTCCCCGGGCCTCAATCCCTGCCTCAACAGGACGTCTGCTCCCAGAATCTGGTTCCCAGGGATGTACATTGCTTTGAGAGACAGCAACTTGCCACTGGTCCACAAGAGGACCTGATGAGCCAGTCTGCACAGAGGGCGCAAGCTCAGGCCCTCCTGATGATTTATTTAGGAGACATTGACATGTTGTCTGTTCATAGCAGAACAGGAAGGGAAGCAGTATCTCAGCACTAGAAGTACAGCCATCATTTCCAGGCAATTTATGTGCCAAGAGAGAAACCCCTTGTGAAGCGGCCCTCTATGGCCGCTCCCCAGCCTGTGAGGGACATCATCAGTGGTCACTACTTTTTGCTGACAAGGCGACCCCAACACAGATCCATGGGACAGGAACAATGGTTTCTTTTATATGACAAGGGTACGAAGGCATCTGCATGTAACCTTGATCATACAGAATGGGTTTCCCCTCAGGGAGAACCCCCTGGTTCTGAGCCACCACTGCAGAGGTCTCATGTACAGCAGGCCAAAAGGTATTATGATGGATGCTGCTGCCATAAGCCCCAACAATCTCTGGAATTTTTTTACAGTGATGGCCTGGCCTAGCTTGATCCTGTTAATTGCAGTCAGGATATACTTGATATGAGTGAGAGACAATTGTGCCTACATCATAGTCAAGTCCATCACACCCCCAGAAATGTTGTTCTCTGCAGGGGGGGATAACACACTTTTCTTAGCATTGAGTCTCAACTCCAAGCACCATATATGGCCAAGAATGACATCTCGATGCCGAACCGCCATCTCCTGTGACTGAGCTAGAATTAACCAGTCGTCTATGTAATTGAGGACAAATACCCTGGAGTCTCAATGGAGCCAGTACTGCATCCATGCATTTCGTTAAGTTGTGAGGGGATAATGCTAGGCCGAATGGAAGAGTCTGTTGACAGAAGAACGCTTTGCCCCCAAAAGCGAACCTCAGGTACTTCCTGAGTTGTGAAAGGATGTGGAAGTATGCGTCCCTCATTTCTTTCATGACAAACCAGTCCTCTGACTTGATTTGACTCATGATCAAGGGGTTTGTTAACATCTTGAACCTGAATCTCCTCAGAGACCGCTTTAAGTGCCACAGCTCTAGAATGGGAAACAACCCCCGATCCTTCTTTGGAACAATGAAACACTGGACAACGAAGTAAGAATTTGGACTGACTTCTCGAGAGGAGGAATGTGCTCTATTTTCATTTGCCAAGAGGGACTGTACTTTTCTTTTCTGTACACAACAGTTTTTAAGATACCATTGAACCTTGGTGGACGGGACCCAAACTGGATCCTGCATCCTTTTCCCACCGTACGCAGGACCCACTGAGACACATTGTGTAGAAGTTTCCATGATTCTATGTAATCAACTAGGAGAACCAGTCTCTCGATACTAACCTCGGATACTTTGCAGATACTGAGTTCAGTGCCCTGCAAACTCCATGGAGCAGCTCTTTAATATCGTTGAGACTGGCATCTTCGCCATTACTGTATGTCTTGGTATGTCTGCATGATGGCCATAGTGTGCAGACATGCACCAGCCTGACCTGCCACCATATAACGTCACAAATGCTACATCAAGATTGGACTAGTTTCACACATACTGTACTTCAGACGCAATTACACAGAGGCGTTCCCTGTTGTATCTTCTTTGATTCACTGCAAGTTCACTCAAAAGGGAATCATTTTGCTTTTCACTATCCCTCAAAAAAGGTATGCTCCTTTCAAAAATAGTTAATTTCTATTTTTCTAAATGTCTGTTAAAGATCCATTTAGTAACATAATATTTTGGTTTACATGTTTTAGCTTCAATCAAATTTTGAGTAAGAACCTTTACCATGCAGCCATTTTAAGACAAAAAATAATAAAGTACAAAGTGACACATTCAGTATTTCCCAAATGAACCCTCGGAATGAAACTTTGATTTGAAATTTATTGCATTGCTCCTTTCTCAATACCCTCGCTCCTTGTATTTTTATAGGCGTCTCCTAAATCTTATCTGTTTCCTGAAAATTCCAGGTTGAAGTCCTGATTAAAATTTTTTTACCCATTTGTAATAACACATCCTCATCACCTTTGTTTAGTAACTGAGAAGAGCTCCAGTTTGTTAAATAAGTTACTCCATTGGGATCCTGACACATGCTGGATCTAACTGCCTTTAATTTCCGCCCTGTCCCAGATCACCCTATTTGTCTGTATTAATTACTCAGAGTGATAAAGAGCATGTCTTAATGAAACTGACTGCACTGGGATGATGTGGTGGTCTATATGCTGCTGGGATTGCCAGACATCAATCTTGAAATGTGCACAGGTGTATTATAGATGTCAAATGATACCAGTTTAATATGAAAGATAAATGCACATAATCCACATCACTGTAAACCCTAACACTCAAAATAATTAATTGGTTTGAGTAGGACAAACTTAAATTAAACAAATTAGTTGAGTATGAGTATTTAGCACTTTCTTTTTCTTTCAAGTTCACAGAACTGATATATTTTAAGTAAACTGAACTGTTTCATTGTTTTGAGTTTTATGAAATTGTTTATTTTAATTTAGACAAACTTAAGTTTAACTGAAACGGCTGGGATGTCTATTTGCCAGCATGCTTTGCCGATGGCACTCGAAAGGGAGATTAAATGCTAAAATTAAGTGTAATATAATGTTTTTTTGTGTGTGTAAGATTAATGTTAAGTGTGAGATTTAGTAGTGATTCATGTTTTGTTATGCTAATTTAGAAGCATTTCTGTTAATGTTGGCTTTAGGATAGTTACCATCACCAAGTGGTGCATGCAGCTTGATTTGAGAGCAAATAATCCCTTTATATAGTTGCGCTCTACAGCGAGTGCTTCTGTATAACATACTATTGCTAATATGTTAGCAAATTAGTATGTTAGCAGATTAGCTTTTTAAAGCTAACTAAGTTTATACTAATAAAAGTGTTCACATTGAGATTACATGAAAGTTTTAAGTTAATTGTATGAATTAATGTATTCATACATTTTAATTGTTCTTAACTTGAAATGTTTAAGTACAAAATAAAAATCTGCTAGTTCTGCTTACTTAAACAATTGATTGCCTTAAATGTTTTGAGTTCTGCCAACTTATTCGGGTTTACAGTGTACTTCATAGATTTAAGTTATATTAACTGAATGGAATTAGTACTATTAACTTTATTTACCCACGTTATCTTAACAATAAGTTATTGAGTTACTTGGACACAAATCAAAAATATTTTTTTATGCTTAAATTGTTTAAGTTAATAAACTTAAATGATTTAAGGCAATCGGTTTCCTCAAACGGTTTGAGTTGAACTAACTCATCAGGTTCTACAGTGTGATGCATGCCATTATCTACACTAATTTGCAAGATAAATGCACATAATCCACATGATGCATGCCATTATCTACACTAATTTGCAAGATAAATGCACATGATCCACATGATGCATGACATTATCAACACAATAGCCTGAAATTATGCACTTTTAATGAACACATTTATAAAGTATATAATATAGGAATAATGTATGGCTCTATTTACAGCAATTGCTGTGTTCAGCCTTCATTGCAAAATGCATTAAATGGTATTCTACAAGTTACAAATGGTTAAAAAGAGGTTTCGTTTTTCAGATCCAATCCTATCCTATACTATCATCAGTTACTCGCACTCATGTCATTCCATGAACAATATTTATATGTTAATAAGACTGATCAATGTTTGTATGTGCATAAAAGCCTAAATGAAATATATTCATCATATAAAGTGACCATGTCCCTTCAAGAGACTTGGATTTAACTTAATTCATATGGATTACTTTTACGATGTCATTAAAAACTTTTTTAAGAATGAAAGTTTAGGTGGAATGGACTTTGAATGGAGGGACATATCTTCATTTGATTTTCAAAGATGAACAAAAGTCTTAAGGCTTTGGAGCAACATGAGGGCAAACAAATGACAGATTTTTTTGTGTGAACTATAAGTGTGCTTAATACATTATATACTTGCAGTTAATATAATATTAATGAATTAAAAGGCTAATTAAGTGTACTTAAAGAGAGTTTTCCTGACTGTTTAACACCTATAAGTACACTTTTAAGTTTTTTAAGTTTTACTTTATTTTTTAAAACATTTTAAATCATAATGTTTTAATAATCTTTTGTCATGCTATAAAGAAGTACACTTATTTTGATGTGTTGACTAACATACTAAAGCAAATGTAAAGTACTTGATAATAATTTTAACTGTAGTGTGTTGTTTGATATTAGATGTAAAGTTAATATATTTTAAATGAACTAAATTGCAACATCATTACAAATGTGTAATTACAAATTTAAATACATGGCATACAAGTTTCCATGGAAATGGCATTGAAATATATTTTAGTTTGCATAATTGCATGTCAGTACATTCACAGTAGGCTACACTTTTTTTAAAAATTAACTGAATTTAATGTGACTTTAAACTATAATGTCAGTTTGCAAGTATATTATGTTATATATTGCAAGTATATTATGTCTGTAATGAGTACTCTTTTTAAAAGTATGCTAAATTGTACTTCTTTTTCTCAAGGGAACCCTTAAATTCTGTCAATATATTACTTGATTAAGAAGTCCTATCCAATTCCAAGTCTCCCATTTGAGTCTTACAAACTTTCGAGTAATATACCCAAAAATATTCCTTACTGTGATGATGAGGCCTTTTTCTTGGAAGTATTTGACCAGGGGGATGGCATTCTGTTTGAAATTAGTCAAGCGTCGATCGATAGCTTTAGGGTTGTCATCTGGGCGACCCTGCTGCTCCTCACGCTTCTCCAGACGCTCCTTCAGACGCTGGTTAGAGCAGGATAGAAACACCACCAGGTCTGGAGTACAGATCTACAGAGACAGAACAAAGGAGGTGAGTGTCTCCTAACTAGTAATGTCTCAGTTTAAGTTGATACTCATGGGTTCATTCACCTTCTGGCAGTCAAGTTCAAAGTGATTGGCAGTGGTGATCAGTGAAGATGTAGCTATTAAGTACCACTCTGCTCTCATACGTCTAACGCATAAGAGGCAAATAAGCATAGGCTACATCAGGTGTCTTAGTCGTAACATTCACACGTGAAACCACAGGAAATGCTCAGTATTTTGTATGACTGAGGCCTTACAGAAATCTCACAGTCTTATTTACATTGAAGGCTTTATTGTGCACAACAATATTGTTCAGTTGAAAAGAAATCTGGTAGAGAAAATAAAAAACAAGAGTCGGTTGTTATGGTTACTGACACAGTTAAACATTTGATAACACAACTGATGTTCAATATACACATCCACAATATCCACATATCAGCCGTTTAAACAATGGCAATGTTTATATATGTTTTTATATGTTTATATATATATATATATATATATATATATATATATATATATATATATATATATATATATATATATATATACCCTATATATATTTTTTAGTTTAATAAATTAAACTATATATTTTTTAGTTTAAATATATTTTACAGTTTAATAAATTCACAGTTAATCTCCACATTAATGTAAAAATAACATAAAGACCATTTATTTTAAATACTTTAATGGAGTCTTTTTATTAATGAAGGCCAGTATCACTGATACTAATACAGCTACGTCTCAATGAAATTTATTGTTGTTGTTTTTTTTCAATTTAAAACATGAATTATAGCCAATGAACATTACAGTGTAATTGAAAGCTATAATTTTTGTTTTACATTTATTAGGCTTCAAAAAATACAACAACTTCTCATTTAAGTGAACTTAAAACAATCCTCACATAAACCCGAAATAAATGTCTAACAGGAAATATACAAACATTTAATAAAGTTATCAAAAAGTCTGCACTGCATAAATTAGAAATGAAATATAGATTAATCCTTAGGTTAATGTTTTTGGTCGTTCAAGCAAGAAAGAGAACTTGATTCTGGCGCACTGTCTGTGCGCACGCTACTGGCGTGCGTTTTTTTTTGGTGCGTCTTTCTGTGCGTGTGCGTCAGGACATTCACAGCCACCGCGTTCTCTTTTGTTTTGTCGCACTTGAATGGTTTAAAAGCATTGGCATGAATAAGAGTGTGATCATATAATGTAACGCTAGCCAAAGGATGACGCAAAAAAACGGATGCTGCGTTAATTGCGTTAAATATTGTTTAACGTTAATTGAGTCTCTGCTTGTCATTCAACTAATTGAAGACTGGGAATATTAAAAAAAAAAAAAAAAAAAAATTCACTGGATGCTTTAACTAAAACCTTGGACTTTATCTTTTGTCTATGTGCCAAACTGGCAGCAGTTTATGTGCAATAAGTCTTAACAAAATGATGACCTCAAAAGGCAGATATTTGATGAAATACACTGCCATACTCTTAACCAGTTCTCTGCTGGGAAGCCTTTTGGGAATGTGTACTTAAAAAGTCACTGGAGGGGGAAAAAAAAGACTACAAATGTCAGTTCATAAATGCCTTAAAGCCTGTCACAAAAAAGAAAAGCATGATGATTATCTCAACAGAAGCATGGCAGGCAAAATGTCAGTGAAAGCTAAGACATTGAAATATATTTTTGCCATTTATACTAGAATCTGTTCCCGCCATTCACTCCAAACTTATCTTTAAAAACAGACAGATCTGTATATAGCGGAGGTCACATCATCAGTAAAACGTCAACTGATTGATAACTAAGGTGGGAAAATTGGTCAGTCATGTTGATTTTTTAAATAAAAAACATTACACTTAATGAAATGTGTAAATGTATTAATTATAATCTAAATTATGATACGTTAAAAATTTGCTAAGCTAAATGACAGCTATGTTGGTTTTTCAGGTAAACTACAGTATGTGTTTTGTGGGTTGCTTCCATGGAACCTGGTTAGCAGAATATCTAGGCTGTTCTTTTCCATGCAACCAAAGCTAAGAATGATACAATTCAAATGTGGAAATTAACAAAGTAAAAAATAATAATAATAATAATGTAACAAGTGTTTTATATGGCTTATAAAATATTTAAGATATATTTGATATTCTGAACTATTTCTAGGTCACTTTTCATATTTGTGTCATTGAGCATGTGAACTCTTTATACGAAAGGTCTTTATACAAACTGTATATAAAAGGTCAGATGTTCTGGATTCCTTTGAAGCACATACGTTTCATCCTGAATCAATTCATAAAGCAGTGCAAGCTAAATCAAAAGAAGCTGGATATGGTCTCGTGGGACGCTGTGAAGTGAAGATAAAAATGGCGCTTTAAGGGTTGTTAGAAAATGTCTGACGTTTTGTTTTAAAGGGTATTACACCTAGAAGAACCCTCAGAGCCCCCGTCAATTATACCTCCCGATGCGTAGGCTAATACACAAGACAGACTGCCAATCTACCTGTGATCATAACCCTCTGAGAAATGCTCCTGTCCCGCTCTTCTCACTTGTCTCTCTGCGGAGTTACCTTTTTGCTAATCTTCAAAATCTATTAATAGTGTTCTGTTTTATCTTCTAGTTTCCACTTGTTTTTACCACCTCATTCATTCCAGTCAGTCACTATCATGCTTCTGTAAATTTCACCTATTGTTAGATCCAACTATTGTAAAGAATAATTCCCCTCAAACATGAAAATTCAGTATTTACTCACCCTCATGTTGTTCCAAACATGTATGAATTTCATAGAGATCTGGGACAACATGACAGAATTTTTATTTTGTACTAGCCCTTTAAGTAAACAGAGCTGAGGTCTTGCTAATTCCTGTCAGTGCAGAGCGTTAGTATTTCGCCCTCAGTTAAAACTCTGTGCTACTACAGTACATGCCAACTGCATTCAGAAAACAGCTTGTTGAAACAACCTCGAGCTTGCAACGCCACATTAGCAAAGGCCCTTTAGTGCCGAAAAGAATGAAAACCATTATGAGCACATAGTATTTTATTAATTTGACAGTAAAGGCCACTAAAACAACAAACTAAGTCAACCGAAAAACTCTGGTGTCCAAAAGAATAAGTCTCTATGGCTTGTCTCTCACCCTAAAAGTGAGTCTACAAATTTTCCGTCTGCCAGTCGGAAATCGGAAGTTGTTGTTTAAAAAAGTAACAGTAGTAGAATTAGTATTTAATTAGCTAAAACCAGTCCAAAATGTCTCCAGTGTTGTTTTAGACCCCACTGGTTTTCACTGTACGGACAAAACAGCTGATTTTATTTTATTTATTTATTTTTTCACAAAGGAAAGAAAGTCAAACAGATTTACCAAAATGTGAGGGCAAGCAGCTGTGGTCTTTAGCAAAGTAATTTACATTTTTCAAGTATCTGTACTTTGTCAGAGTATTTTTATGTTCTGAAATGTTTAAGTTTACTTCATTACATTCCAAGGCATAATGTACTTTTTATTCCACTGCATTTGATAAGAACACTGCTTCTTATTTTGTTCTGAATAAATCCATTTCCACTAAGAAATTTTCACAGTTATGCTCTGCATGGGTTCACCAGAAATGCGTCTCCTACTCCTACCCAAACAGAGGAGTTGGTTGGAGTATTTGGGCTGGGTTCTCCAGCATGGTGGCTTATTCATCACAGCCTGCAACCCAAAGCCCAGCCAGATGACCCTTATAGATGAAACCCCTGAGCCAACCGTAGACGAAGAGCTCGAGCGAGCCACGATGTATGAGTCAAAGTCTAAAAGGAGGACAGAGCCAAACATTGCCCCGGAGGCCTAGTGTCATGAAATGTCTGATCACATCCAGCCGCTGATCCCATCACTCCACCTCGTTCCGTCGACCCGATGGCTCCACCATGGCACCTCCCTACCTTGGCTCCACCAGATACCATCATCCTTATGGCTTCACCGGGTTCTCTCACCCCTCTGGCTCCACCTTGGTCAGATGTCACCCTGTCTGCACCACAGACTTACTGCTGCGCTCCGTCTCTCCACCCCTTTGGCTCCACTGGGCTCCGCCTTCCCTCTGGCTCCGCCTTGGTCCTCAGTCACACTGGCTTCACCTCAGTCCTCTGGCACTTTGACTCCACATCTCCGTCTGCGCCTAGGGCTCCACTTCCATCAGATCCATCTCCATCAGTCGTCCACCGGGTGTTGTCAGCCAAGTCTCCACCATGGCTCCTCGATCCGTAGACTCAGCTGTGTGCTTTCATCCTCATTGTAATCTGGATCACCACCCGGCTACTCCTCATTCTCGTCTCCCTGGCTCTTCCAATCATCATCACCACCTTGGCTTCTCCTGCTGGCACTTGTTCCTGTCTCCCCTCCTTCTCCAGCCCCTCGTCCACCTCCAGAACTACCTCCTTGGCTGCGCCTTCCAGGAGGGGGGAATTCTGTCACAGCTATACTCTATTTTGGTTTCATTTTCATTGTGTTCAGTTCCTGTTTGTGTCAATTTATATGTGGTTGTGTTACAAGTTTATCTCCTGAGTGTTCTGTTTGGATTAATCTTAAAGACTATTTTTGTTCTTACTACATCGATGTGAGCTTCTCTAAAGCCACCAAACCATGACAGAAATTTAATAGCAATTATTTTAAATGAACCTGTTGAGTTGGTTTGAAAATCGCTGAACCAATTGAATGGACTCCAGTGACTGAACGGACTGCAGCTGGTCTTGAGTCAACAACTCACTGATTCAATGATCCGGTCAAAGCGAGTCTCCAGTTAACAATTCACTCAACTGTTTATGTCTGACTCAAAATGAGTCAAGACTGGAGATCCTTGGAGCTTAAGTGTGTGTGCAACTGAAGGCATAAAAAATTGATTACTAATGCAAATGAAAAACACATTTAGGTCATGACTGTCATTTGTGATCTAAACTTTCTTTAAAAGGGGAGCTGTTTAAGCTCATGTATGAAATTCTTGAATGTGGACATGTGACTCTGTAGAGGGCTACTCTAGGTAAAAAAATAATATATAATGTTAAATTAATCATGCAAAACTAATAATTAATACAAAATTTCTGTTGCTGTAATTTCTATAAAACTAGTCTGTGTGCACAGGGCTCTTTGTAACACATTTGACTCCATGTAATGCCTGTTTCATTTTGTGTTTTTACTGTTTGTCTTCACACATTTACGCACATTTTGTTTTTCCTAATTTTACTATATGGTATTTTTTCCTAATAACTATATGGTGTATATATATATATATATATACATTTTTTTTTTTTTTTTTTTTCACAAGTTGCACCCTTGAATTAACAGTAACTTAAATTGATATTTTATAGATATATTAAAGTTTAATGTTTTGCAACAGATCAATACATATTAAATGTCTCCGTTATGTCACTAATCTTCATTGACTAATGCTAGCTAATTGGTAATTCTTAATCATTTCTAATAATGTTAGACTGAGCTCTATCAGCCTAGATATTTTGAACAGTATGATGGAGTAAATCAAATTGCAAAATAAAAAACATGATATATTGACCAGTGTTTTTTATAAAAACTAAAACTATAAACAAAATAAAAATACTGAGTGTTACACTAGTGCAAATGGTGCCCACCAATGTCTGGTTGGAACAGAAAAATTACAAAAGAAACGCATCTAATAACAGTGACAGCTCGTGGACAGCTCAGAGATCAACTTTCATTCTGAGTGAGTGAGTGGAGGCGGGTCTAATTTGCATATTCATAGAACTGCATATACTAAATTAAGCAAGGGTATAGAGTTACATTCAAGCTATTTTAAATCTTTCTTGTCTTCAAATCGCGTTCTTCTTCTTCTGAGGTAGCCTAAATCCAATGTAAGCTCTGGCGCGTCTTTCAAACACAGTAAGGAGTAAGTTACGAAGTCTCTGCTTCTTTGTTTTGAGGTGATGAGGGCGTTTACAGGTCTGCGTTTCTCCGCATGGATCATTTGCATGTCAATCGCTCGTGCGCTCGTAGGCGTGTTCAAATTAAATTTAATGAGGACGCGTTTGAGAAACTGTACATGCCGCTGCTTTCGTATGGATTACTTAAAAATAGAATATTTGTTTTTTATATTATTTACATACTTTAAAAATAGAGATTCCAAGCGTTGTATAGACATGCGTTTCAAGTCTGCGTGACAAACATTCGCTGAGTTACAGGTCATTTTCTGTCGCGTTTCAGAATGAGTTTCACATTGAGAGAGACGGCAGAACGCGCATCATGTTTATTTTCTTTGTTTTACGGAAAACACAACATTTTGTTTTTATTATGAGTGTACACAAATAAAAGACGACATTTAACAGCTTTGAATGATGTACAACACAAGTATGTAAAATCAAAATCAACAGAGTATTTTGCACTGATAAAAAAAAAAAAACGAGTAGATCACGCCGGCGTGATTGCCGACCTCAGGGGGTTAAGGCATGAAGATTTTTTAAATATCTTCAGATATCTTAAATATCTGAAAAAAGTTTAAATATGTCATTTTGGTGATCAAAGATGAGTTTTAAGGGTTAAAATGATTGACTACATGGGGACTTTAAGTCATTAGTCTGTGTATATATAGCCCTCATGTTCTCATTGTCTGGTGTCTTGCTTTGTTTGTGTAAACGCTGCTGGTGAGTTTATTTCATGGTTCTAGTCAAGTCAAATCTTTGTTTATTTTGCATTTGATTAGTCTCAAATTGATTTGTGGCAGCCTCGTTACATCATGGCTGACACAACAGAGTCTGGTGACGTCATGGCCATCACAGAAATTGCTCATGCCATGGCCACCACACCAGAGACTTCTCCTGCCTTAACCCCTTTCCTGGCCAGGGAGGCCAGTCTCATGCCCGCCACAGCCCATGAGCCAGTGGTCTCAGCACTCTCAAGTCCGGTGGTCTCAGCTCTCTCTAGGACAGTGGTCCCAGCATTCGTTTGCCCGGTGATCCCGGAGTTATTTCCCTTGTCCTCAGAGCTCCCAGTGTTGGTAGCCACCATTTTGTGTGTCTGGGCCATACACCCTTCACCCGAGGCGAGGGTACGGAGGCTGTCTACAAACTCACTATGCCACGTGTCACAGCCACTGAGGCTATCTACGATGTTTCTGTGTCTCCATGTCATGGCATCGGAGGCCATCCATGAACTTTCTGTGTTGGACATGGACATGGACACGGTCTTATGCTCTGCCGAGGAGGTCATCTGCCGGCTCCACCCTGGTGCTCTCCATCTGCACTAGCTTCACCACGTCCACCTGATCCTCCATGGTCCAGGCCCGCCTCTGCTCCAGGATCCATGGTCTTGTTCCCTGCATCATGGTCCAGGTCCACCGCCATGCTATAATCCTGCCCCCCTTCTTCTTCATGTGCCTGAACCTCCACACCTCCCCCTTCTCATCCACCCTCCAGAACTGTATTGTTATAATTGGCTGTATCCTCCCTTTGAGGGGGGATATGTCATGTCTGGTTAGATTTTTGTCTCAGTTCCTGTTTTCATGTCTTTTATTTTGAAGTTTATTTGGTGCATCTGTTTATGCCATGAATAAGTTAAGTCTAATCATCATCTTGTTTTTGTATTTGTTCACTGCACATGAGTTCGTTCAACCTGCCACTCAGTGGATGACTCGTTACAAGTATCCCTATAACATATGATATATATGACAGCTTTTTACTGAATAGTCAATCTTTTGTAATGCTCAGCACATATATGGATATGGCTGAGTAAGTCCATGCCACCTTCTCCAGGACTGACATACGGGAATAATATTTAGCTGACATTTGAAAAGGCTGGAAAGACAGTGTCTCTCAGGTTTGCTCACTGTGTAGATATTTGGTAATCCTATAATGATCCCTGTTTAAGCTGTGGTCTGATCCCCTCTCATTCAGTGCTCATCTCATAATTGGGTTTTAAATCCCTTCATTGCTGCTGCTCATCTCTATTCTGTGAGAGTCAAAGCTAATTCAGTTACTGAGGTTAGCTGTGGTGACACCGTTATTGGTTGCCTGGTCACCGAACACACTGTCGCACAACACATAGTCTAGAGCCTGTTCAAACCTTTCTCCATCCCACAAACACACAATAATAATAAAAAAAGACTCATTGTTATTCATATAATCTCCTGCATTGGTAAATGTTTTGTCCATCTTCTCTGATCTGGCTTCATTGTATTCTATGCTTTCATTAAATCTAGCTAATCTCACACCCTTCATATTTGTTCCATAAGGATCCCTCAAAGTTTAGCCATCAGAATCAAATGAAAACCTTGTTTTTCTTTTTTTTTGTCGTTGTCAATGTATTTTGCTAAATTCTTATTTTATTTCAAGTTATTTTGTTGTCTTTTTGGCGGTTGGTACCTTAAAATTAAATTTAATCCAAAAATGATTTTGTCATTACCCTCATGTTGTTCCAAACATGTGACTTTCTTCTGTGGATAAAAAAAAAGAATATATTTTGACATTTTGAATGCCCATACAATAAAGGTCCAACGCTGTTTGGATAGATATTTTTGTTGAAAGATCTTCATTTGTGTCCCACTGAAGAATGACAGTCATTCAGGTTTGGGACAGCATGGGTGTGAGTAAATAAATAAATAATAATTGAATTTTCATTTTTTTATTAAAATATATGTTTAACCATAATCCTAAGGATAGAATATTTTTCCCATTTGAGTTTAACTTAAAAAGTAACAATTTCCCCTGTAATTTCAAATTTTCTTGTTAACTCAGAAACTTACACTGAGAAAATCATTATAATATATATATATATATATATATATATATATATATATATATATATATATATGAATTATCCTCATTAAAATGTGCACTCTTCTTCTTGGACACTTCTTGTTGCATACTGTGCATTTTTTTTAAACAAAACACATAAAACAAATTCATAATTAAAATAATTTAAATGTTTAATTATATTATGCTCCTAAAAACTTCAATCAATCTATGTATCTATATATGTATGTTTGCATCTATTTATATATGTATCTATGTATGTATGTACTATATATATATGTATGTGTCTATCTATCTATCTATCTATCTATCTATCTATCTATCTATCTATCTATCTATCTATCTATCTATCTATCTATCTATCTATCTATCTATCTATCTATCTATCTATCTATCTATCTATGCCATCCATGTGACAGTGTCAAAGTGTAACCTACTGTAATGTATTTGGTTTAATCTGTCATATTACATTTTTGACATTTTAGTTTCAAGTCTCAAGTGGTTATGAATTAAACTATAATAGACAATATTACATTAAGTACATGTAGCCTACTGGATAAAACATGTTGTGCAATAAAGTGCTGAGAAAAGCTGAAAGACTGTGCTGAATGATTGATGTTGTGCTGGTGACTGCTGTCTGTTCCCCGGAAGGCTTGCGAGGTGCAGCCTGTCACACAAAATTCAAGATTTTTTTTGGCATGCTATCACTCATAAATTCTCTCACTGACTGTTCCGGCACCTCCAGGAAAAGGCACAGATAGAGAGAATAAGGATGCTCACAGGGGAATCTATGCCTGAATCTGGGTCCCCATTAAACCATGACAGCCAGCAGACAGGAAGTAAACTAATTAAAGGATCGGTAAAGCCAGCCATCACTTAACATTTACTTTGGTAATATACAGGAATGTGCCATATATGAGCTTGTATCATGTAAAAATGCAAGTGACGGAAATTAGCTTTTCCATAAAGAGGTAATACTTTCCCCCTTCAAGTGATTTCCAGGGCATCATCTTTTGTATCAGATTGAATCAAGTTTTGACAATTGCAACCATAAAACACTTTTACCAATCAAATAAAATAAGTATTAACAAAATCCATCTTTGCATTGCAGTGGTGACAGATGTTGAATCTTAAGTGGCATTTAGTCTGTATTTAATCAGACAGTTTATGTGCCATGAATGCATTTACATTGCAATTACAATTGAATTAATAATGATATGAGACTTATTTTTTTCATATTATATTTTAAATATAGAAATATGAAATTATTGGAAAAATAAGTTTAAATTGAAACTAAAATCGCCTGTTGGTGGTGACAAGTCATTGTCACTGAATCATTCCTTAATATGACTGAGTCACTGAATCATTCCTTAAAACCTGCTGACTCTTTTGAGAAAGGAGCAAGTGACTGACTGCATCCAAAATTGCATATTTCCCTACTATATAGTAGGTGAAAAACTCAAAAAATTGGATGACCTAATACTTTCGGCGAGATTTTGAAGTGTGCATACGATGGACACTTTACTATCCCGTGAGGCCACGGGAGAGGATTTATGAATGATAGTGAAGCGATACAACTGACGCTGGTAGTTCACATGATATTGACAACATGGCGAATGCAGTACGTCCAGTTTAATTCATACTACACACATTCATACTATATAGAACATACTTTTTTAGCGACCGTGAAGTAATTACTTATTCAAAATAAGTACATACTCCTACCTAAGAGAGATGTGATTTCGGACGCAGCCACTGTCTTTATGAATGGGTCATTGAATAATTCACTCAACTGATTCATTCACAATGGTTGATTTATTCAGGAACAAAGCAAGTGAATGTCTTAATGAATCAATGACCTTGAACCATTCATAATTTAACCAATTCATTCAAAAACGCATATTCATTCAGTAATAAAACACTAGTGTGTTGTTTATAGATGCACAACAGTTCTGTTGTAGCTTTGTTTTGAACTATTTTTGTTGACTAAAAAAAGAGCAAAAACTGACCAAATTATGTTTAAAGCTACACTGTGTAACTTTTTTAGTTGATTCTTAGCAAAAAACACTTAGTTCTTTCAAAAATATATGTGCTCATTAATGTATATTTAGCCTACTTCTTTCAAGTAATAAAGTATTCTCTTAAGTTTATAATCTGCCATTGAAAGTACATACGGGTGAGGGGTTCGAATGCCGGTCGCCATGTTGCCCCTCCATCTTGAAACTACATTAGCCAAAGAGGGACATGCCTGTAAATTCAAGCTTCGCCTTTTGCGTTTTTCACTCAGAGACACCGTGACGAATGCGAGGGGGAGATTACTCGCGAGCGCCGGCAGATTTGAAAGATAGTGTGGTGTGTGTGTGTGTGTGTGTGTGTGTGTGTGTGTGTGTGTGCGTGCGTGCGTACGTACTCACATTTGAAAGAGAGAATTAAAACGTCAACGCGACAGACAAATCAGCAAGACCATAGTCAATATTGGAGTAACTTTTCCCAGATGGAAAGAGCTCATGAGGAGAAGATTTTAAAACGGACGCCGAGGTTGCCTGCTTTCTTCTCGACAGGTAATTCAGCCTGTTGTAATTAATTTGTGTAAATTCGAAGTTTTATAGTTGCTTGTCTAACCATAGCATGGTTGTGCATAACGCCAGAACGACCTCTAGTATAATTTGCGTTACTTTTCCTCGCGTCGATGGTGAAAAAGTATTGTTTACCTTGTAACATAAATCTGTGCTGCGACGGATCACAGGTGATGAATAGTTTTAAAGGCGCAATTTTTTAAGCTATATAAAAAAAAGGACACTGTAAATTTTAGTTATTTTTAATTGCTTTTACTTTGTACACATTGTAACGTTAGCCTAATCTGATTATGCTGGGATAGCCGATTCCAAGGGTGACATTTACCTCCTGACATCTGTCCTGTAGTTTTATTCATTTTAGACGTATTGTTTATTATTGTCATGGACGAAGTCGATAACTGGAAGCCATGTTAATCTTGGAATAATACGGCCACCGTAGGAGTTAAAACGCCCTCGGAATTGAGAGGAACAGAAACTAATATTCACTGGGTAGTCATATACAATTTCACCGCTAGATGGGGGTAAAAATCACACAGTGTAGCTTTAACAAATCCCTCTGAAAATATCTTCAGAATACTGCTAAGTGTATAACTGGAAAGTTTGGTGTACATAGGTGCTACATAGGCTGAGATGTTTGTACTGGAGAATGACAAAAAACTCATTTTGAGAAAACGGCAGTTAAAGATTCAAATAGCTCTAAATGACATTTCGTCGTTAGATTTAAATCCCCCTTTGGACATTCACGATTGGTTACTGATAGAAAAGAAATGCCCATATTTGGGTTACATAGCGTTGTGCAGGAGACTCTGAGCTTTACAATGATACCGGTCACGACAGACTTCAGTAAACAGACGGAACTCGGCATGTCGTGTTGGAATGCTAACTTCTTGGTAAATTCAGGAGAAACTTACTGCCGCAAGTAAACAAAATGTAATAAAATAAACATCTTAATGTATATTTTCAACGTTTTCTTTATAGCAGCTTGAAAGAACACATATTGAAGGAGTAAACTAGCCCAAAATCTCAAAACTGACCACTGCAATGTTTTTGCCTGCCGTGTCTCGCCTTAAAAAGTAATCCACTTCAGATTAACGTCTTGTTTATTGGATACAATCATTGGCATTTTTGTTTCAAGTCACCATTAATTTCTGACACTTAAAAAAATGTGAGAAATTTCCCCCCACCAGCCAGAGTAGCTGGAGTTTTTATATATTTTATAATATAATTTTATAATTGTATTAATTCAATTAATCAAACTTGTGCAATTTTTAGCTTAAGGATCTATTTCTACTTCACCTGACTGGACTGAAAAAGTACTATTGAAATTCAAATTGGTAGTGTAACCTAATGTAATTGTAACATGTAGTTCTATGTCTGTTTAGTTTCATGGTGTTTTGGTTCTGTTTTCCCTATTCTTGTTTTGCCTGTGTTCCTGATCATTATTAGTCTCCCTGGTAGTTAATCAGTTCATGCACCTGTTCTTTTTTACTTTGATTACTCCCTTTGTATTTAAGCCCTCAGTTCCCTATCGTCCGGTCACTACGACGTACGTCGTGGTGAACGACGAATAGGAATCTTGCTAGAGAGGCCAATCTACTTCGAGTGAAACTAAAACAAGCCAATACACATTGGCGTGCAATCATTTGCATCAGCTGCGCAGCCTCGCAACGCGGGTATTTAACGAGCAGCTGGTGCGATTGCACTTCAGCTTTTTGCTTCGGAGCCAAGCACTTCGATGTGTTCTACAGAGAGTGTGACGTCAAAGACGAGCCTTTTTTGGACCTCTCCTTCCCGGTGCGGGCGTTACAGTACGGCAGCGCGAGCAGTCTTCTTTTCTTTCTCTCTTCTTTTTCTAGGTCTTTTTTTTTGTTTTACATACTGAGCAAACAAAAAAGCTGTTATAACAGCTGCTAAGGTGCGCCATCAGAGTGCTCAAAAGCTGTTCTTACAGCTGGTAAGACCTGCCAGCAAGAGAGAGAGACAGCGCACAGACAGGTGCACATTCCTGTCTGTGTTCGCAGTGACTGTTCCCCTGTGTGTTTCAGCACCAGTGAGAGCAGTCCCTAAAAGAGCTTACACAGATAGAGAGCGTCTTTTTAAAGATTACTTTCTATCTGTGTGTTTCTGGATGCGGTCGTTAGCCCCGTGCGGGCTCACGGGATGGTCACGAACGCTGCCTCGTGTGTCTGGGCATTAAACACGCTGAGGCAGCGTTTATGGATGAGTCATGTACCCATTGTGGGAAGATGACCGTCGCGGAGCTGCAGTCGAGACTCACGTTCCTGCAAAGGGGCGGAGTCCCCATGCCTCTGCCTCGATCCAATCCTCCTCAGAGGGTTGCTTCGGGCAGTGACATGGTGACCTGAGGATCACGGTGAGTGCGTCTCCTTCGGGGAACCAACCCCCTAGGAGCCCTCACCCCTCTCACGCTCCGCAGCCAGTTGAGCCCCCATTGGAGAAAGCTAGACCATCCTCGCGGTGTGTACCGGTTGTCTCCTTTGGGGCTCCCTGTGAAGATCAGATGTCGATCGCTGCATCGGAGGGTGGGTCAGACTTCTCCGCGGATGACGACTTGACACCGTTACCTCCTTCGGGTGTGTCAACGGTGCCTGAGACGGACCCGGAGATGATGGACATGCTTTCCCGGGCCGCCAACGGGGTCGGGCTCGTGTGGAATCCTCCACCTTGTCCCGAACCCTCGAGGTTGGACGATTGGTGTCTTGGGGTGGCGCGCGCTGGTTCTCAGCAACCCACCCCAGTGCCTTTCTTCCCAGAAGTGCATGAGGAGCTAAAGGGAAGTGGACGGCACCTTTTACTGCCAGAAACCGTTCCGGTGGCTCCTCCTCCCTCACCACCCTTGATGGCGGGGCAGCTAAGGGATACACGCGTATCCCGCCAGTGGAACGGGCCGTTGCCATGCAACTGTGAACCATGTCTTCCTTCCCGGGCCTGTAAGTACTCGTCGGATCTAACCGGCAAGGCTTACAAAGCCTGTGGGGAAGCTGCCTCTGCTGTGCACGCCATGGCATTGCTGCAGGTACATCAGGCCAAGGCACTGAAGAACCTGCACGAGGGTGGTCACGATCCCCAAGTTCTTCAGGAACTTCCCAGACCGGCCTCTTCAGCGACGCGGTCGAGAACTTCGCCCAGCAGTTCTCGGCTGTACAAAAGCAGACTGAGGCCATTAGACGTATCCTGCCGCGGCGGCCAGCTGCTGCCCCCACCCCACCACTGCTCGTCGCCAAGGGCGACCTCCTGCGTCTGCCCCTGTTCCCGCACCGCAGCAGCAGCCTCCATCTAAACAGCGCCGTGGAGCCAGTCGCAGGCGGGCCGCCCCGCCCGTCCAGGACCCCGCTAAGAAGGGCGGCAAAGCCAGGAACAAGCGGCCCTAGGACGGGCGACCCAGAGTTGGCAGGGACTGCTCTCCAGGAGACGATGACTGCATCGCTCCATCCCCCGGAAGAGGGCCGGGTGGAAAATCCTTGTTTTCCTTTTGTTTTTGTTCCGCCGCTGGCCTCAAAACTAGCGGTACCCAAATTTTCAATAAAAGAGCAGTTTCTTTTGTCTCTGGGTCCGAAGGCGGCGAACAGTGGGGGGAGAGAATCCTCACCACTCTCATCCGCCTCTTCTATCGCCAGCAGGCAGCAGTGTGCAGTTCGAGAACGCAACCAAGCCGCCTCCTGCACCTCCGGCCTCGTGGAACCAGGTAAGTGTTGCACAGCACACTCAGACTCCGCTACGGGCCGCCTCCCAGAGAGAGCCTCCCGAGCCGAGGCCCTGTGTTCCACCTCGTTGCCCCACTCTGGGTACGCCTACGGTCCCTTTGGTCCCGCTTGTACGGTCTCTGCGAGCCTGGCTAGCGCTCCCCAGTAGGTCTTGCTGGCTCATTCGGACCATCAGGCTCGGCTATGCGATTCAGTTCGCCCGGCGTCCCCCCAAGTTTCGGGCCATCCACTCCACTACAGTGAGAGCAGCCAATGCCCATGTCTTGCACGTGGAGATCGCAGTCCTACTGGCGAAGGACGCGATAGAGTCGGTCCCTCCAGCCGATATGAGGTAGGGCACTACAGTCCCTACTTCATTGTACCCAAGAAAGGTGGTGGGTTACGACCGATCTTGGACCTGCCAGTTTTAAATCGGAGCCTACACAAGCTACCGTTCAAAATGCTCACGCAGAAACGCATTTTCGAATGCATCCGTCCCCAAGATTGGTTTGCAGCGATCGACCTGAAGGACGCGTACTTTCATGTCTCGGTTTCTGCGCTTTGCGTTCGAGGGTCGAGCATATCAGTACAAGGTCCTGCCCTTCGGGCTGGCCCTGTCTCCCCGTGTCTTCATGAAAGTCACGGAGGGGGCCCTTGTTCCCATGAGAACAGGGCGTTCGCATTCTCAACTATCTCGAAGACTGGCTCATACTAGCACACTCACGAGATCAGTTATGCGAACACAGGGACCTCGTGCTCAGGCACCTCAGCCAGCTGGGCCTTCAGGTCAACTGGGAAAAGAGCAAACTCCCCCCCATGCAGAGGATCTCTTTTCTCGGTATGGAGTTGGATTCGGTCACAAAGACAGCGAGCCTCACAGAGCAACGCGCTCAGTCGGTGCTGAACTGCTTGAACACGTTCAAAGGCAGGACGGCAGTCCCAATGAAATTCTTTCAGAGGCTCCTGGGGCATATGGCAGTGGCAGCAGCGGTAACTCCGCTCGGGCTGCTTCATATGAGACCGCTTCAGCACTGGCTTCACGGCCGAGTCCCGAGATGGGCGTGGCATCACGGCACTTACCGGGTGGCAATCACACCGGAGTGCCACCAGACCTTCAGTCCATGGTCAGACCCCTCGTTCCTTCGGGCAGGAGTCCCCTTGGAACAGGTGTCCAGGCATGCTGTGGTGTTCACAGAGGCCTCTGCCACCGGCTGGGGTGCCACGTACAACGGGCTGCAGTGTCAGGGGTGTGGACGGACCCCCAACTGCATTGGCACATCAACTGCCTCGAGTTGCTTGCAGTACGTCTCGCTCTGAGCCGCTTAACCTGTTAAGCTGCAACCCCACTTTTGAAAAATCCCCAGAAATGACATACCCAAACTGAAACAGATACAGTTCATGATCCCTTTGCACTAAAAGCACAAGTATGATCTCATTTGAAAGCTGACACCTGGCAGTTTATTGTAAATGTAGAATTAATTATTGTCATAATGAAAAAAAAAAAATAGTTATAAATAGCTTCAAAATTTTGTAAAGTTATTAGAAATGTATTTTTATGAAACATTTTCATGAAAATAAAATTGAAGTTGACACTGTAGCAATCTAGAAATGCACTGCAGCTAAAGCCACATGTCTGACCATGTTATATGTACAATATGAAGATGATAAGTCTAAAACTCTGTATTTAGTTAAATGTTTTTCAAGATCATGTCATGACTTTATTTTGATTAGACTCTAAAAATGCTACTGATGTTTAGTCATCTTCTAAGTCATCTATTCAGTCTTTTGTCTCTATTGTTTTGTGGTGCAAACGAGCCCCATTCAGTCTCAGTCTCCCCCTGCACACATTCACACCTCTCCAGCCTGGTTATGGCTCTAAATATGCATTTCTTTTGTCTGCATTATAGCTACTAACGACTGGCTATTCACAGGCTATTCATAGGGTTTCAATCCCTAAATTCTTTTATCAAAGTTCTCACTGTATCTAACTGTATAAAATGCCCTTCTGGAATAAAGAAACATTTCAGCAAGCATTCCTATTTAGAAACAAAATCATAAAAGATAACTTCTAGGTTGCAGGTGCACCTAGGCTAGCTAGCATGTTAGCTTAGCACACCATCAATACACGACAATTTATGAGATTAAAACCATGTTTGTGCTCCTTAAAACCATGTTTGTGCTCCAAACTTACTTTATAACGCAAGCTGAGTGTTTTAAATAATCTTCTGTGATCTAATTTGGCTTCAGATAAAAAAAACAGACAGAAAATATACTATTGTATGGTGTTCTGCACAATGATATTCTATATAGATTAGCATTACATTATAAATATAATCTATTATTATGAAAATACCTGGCATGGCTTGAAAAACACAGGTAACTCAAATATCATTGCAATCATGTTTATTATCTTCAAAACATCTTTATCTGCATGTTACAGCGCGAACTCTGTAGCTTTGTGTGTATCAGTGACGTCCTGGAATGTCACATGATCATGGCTCTTCTTCATGTTCCATATATGGACAATTATTGTGCATAATAGCGCCCTCAGGCTGTTGGTATGGATTGAAAACACAGTATCAGAGTATCCAATCGCTCATAATGATTACATCGACGCATTTGGGTATAAATTCAATAAATATTATTCCTGTCTATAGAAATCTGATGTAAACCTTTGAGAATATATCAATATTTCTCCAAATCTGCACATTTTTGAGCTAAAGCCCTGAGGGACGTTGTTTTGTGTATCGCTGTCATGACGACAGCACGGGAGTTTTTTATGAATGGAACAGGCTGACGCGCATAATTCATATTAAAGGTATCGACTCATTTTTTCATTTCATAACTCCTGACACAAATTAAGAAATAACTGTCGCTATAAGTTTTTCAGAATACAATAGTGGTCAAATACTGAAACTTGAGTCTTATATCTTTTTAATGATGTATAGTTTGTCAAGGTATAACATTAAATCTGATAGTAACTTTGAACTATATATATAAAAAAACGCTTCAGTGTGCCGACGCACTGGTGAGGCTTAACAGGTTAAAAAGGCCGCTGCAGGGCAGAGACGTGCTGGTCCGAACGGACAACACTGCGACCGTTGCGTACATCAACCGTCAAAGGTGGTCTACGCTCCCGTCGCATGTCGCAACTCGCCCGCCATCTCCTCCTTTGGAGTCAGAAGCATCTGAGGTCGCTTCGAGCCATGTATGTCCCCGGTGTGCTCAACCGTGTGGCTGACGAGCTATCATGAGCTGTGCTCCCGGGAGAATGGCGACTCCACCCCCAGGCGGTTCAGCTGATCTGGAGAGAGTTCGGAGAGGCTCAGGTAGACCTGTTTGCCTCCTCAGAGACCTCCCACTGCCAGTTGTTTTACTCCCTGACCGAGCGAACACTCGGCACGGATGCACTGGCACACAGCTGGCCCCGGGGACTCCGCAAATATGCATTTCCCCCAGTGAGCCTACTTGCACAGATCCTGTGCAAAGTCAGGGAGGACGAGGAGCAGGTCCTTCTGGTGGCTCCCTATTGGCCCACCCGGACTTGGTTCCCAGAACTCATGCTCCTCGTGACAGTCCCTCCCTGGCCCATTCCTCTGAGGAAGGATCTTCTGACTCAGAGACGGGCCACCCTATGGCACCCGCGTCCAGAACTCTGGAAACTCCATGTCTGGTCCCTGGACGGGACGCAGAGGTTCTAGGTGACTTACCCCCAGAGGTACTTAACACCATCACTTCTGCGTAAGCGCCATCTACGAGATGTGCGTACGCCTTGAAGTGGAACCTGTTCGTCGAGTGGTGTTCCTCCCACAGATAGGACCCCCGAAGATGTTCGATAGGGTCAGTGCTTTCCTTGTTGCAGCAAGGGTTGGAGTGAAAGCTGTCTCCCTCCACCCTTAAAGTACATGCTGCTGCTATTTCAGCATATCATGACCACATAGATGGCAAAACAGTTGGAAAGCACGACCTGGTCGTCAAGTTCCTTAGGGGGGCGAGACGATTAAATCCTCCTTGTCCCCCCTCCATACCCTCTTGGGACCTTTCCCTGGTGCTCCGAGGACTTCAGGATGCTCCCTTTGAGCCTTTGCAGTCAGCAGACTTAAAGCTTCTCTCCTTGAAGACTTTGCTGCTCATTGCACTGGCCTCGATCAAGAGGTTAGGGGACCTGCAAGCATTTACGGTCAACGAATCGTGCCTAGATTTCGGGCCAGGTGACAACCATGTTGTACTGAGACCCCGGCCTGGCTATATGCCCAAGGTTCCTACCACTACCTTTAGAGATCAGGTAGTGAACCTGCAAGCGCTGCCCCTGGAGGAGGCAGACCCAGCCCTGGCTTTGCTTTGTCCCGTTCGCGCTCTGCGTATGTACGTGGACAGAACTCAAAGCGTCAGGACCTCAGACCAGCTCTTTGTCTGTTACGGAGGCCAGCAGAAGGGAAAGGCTGTCTCCAAGCAGAGGATGGCCCACTGGATAGTGGATGCCATCGCCTTGACTTACCAAGCTCAAGGTGTGCCCTGCCCGCTCAGGTTGCATGCACACTCCACGAGAGGCGTTGCATCCTCCTGGGCGCTGGCACGTGGATCCTAGCTAACAGATATCTGTAGAGCTGCGGGCTGGGTGACACCTAACACGTTCGCTAGATTCTATAGCCTACGTGTAGAGCCTGTGTCCTCCCGTGTTCTCGCCCTAAACGGGTAGAAGCACTGTGAGTACCGGTTCTGTCGGCTTGCTGCACCCTACTGTGCACCCTTATTGCTCCAGAGTCAAAACCTGTTGAGTCCTCCAAACACCCTCGGCCCGGACATGGCGGAGCGTCTGGTGCCAGGCCTTTATCCGCTGAATCCTTGAGAACTGGGTCTAGGCTGGGTCCCATATGTGTGACCCTACAGGGATTCCATATGTGTATATTCTCCACAGCTGCTCCTAAACGGAAGCCCGTGCCTTTCCCTTGGTCTAAGTCACCCATTATTCATATGCAGTACAACCCTCGGGTTAGTCCATATGTCTATTCCCACATAACTCTCCTTAAGAATGTGGCTCCCGCAGCGTTCCCCTCCCTCAGATCGGGCACGCTTTCCCAGTGTTATCCAATAATCTCACTGTATGGGTTATCACGGAACAACAGTGACGGGTACTCTCTGTGTAAGCCCTCTCCTGTTGTCCTTCCAGGCAAGAAGGTGTGGAGGCTTACACAGGGCACTGGATGGGGTGCAGCAGCTGTGGTGCTTTGGTAGGGATTCCTATTCGTCGTTCACCACGACGTACGTCGTAGTGACCGGATGATAGGGAACGTCTCGGTTACATATGGATGTGGATCTTTGCTTTATGTGGTTGTTCATAAGTTTGCTCATGCAAGCCATATAATCGCATATTATACATGAAATATCCACTTATTGCCGGGTGATTGTGACTTCACACATCATTTTCACATGGAAACGAGCCTGGTTAGGACACAGTGTGACATTTTGTCTGCCAGTGCGATCAGCAAGATGAGGCAAAATTGCCCGCCACTGCGCAAAAATACCTGCATGCCATTACATGCTGTACCTGCAAAAGGAAATCAACAGATAATGTGACATCACGAGTTCATTTCTGAGATAAGCATCTGGAAAAAATCTGATCTCTGTCTATGAGGATCATTGATGTGAAATAAGGAAGGCTGTAAAGAGACGGAGAGAGAGACGAAAGCATATCTGATTCTTGGTGCTCATTAAATTTTACTGCTCATGTCGACAGACTGAACTCGGTGATCGCTTATTTCGCAGCCTAGAAAACGCACTGTGTGACATTTGCAGGTGGTGACTTATGCAATTTTCAAACCTGGACTAGCAATCTTGTGTTTATGTAAAACTTGAAGGTTAATTTGAGAATGACAGCAAGTGCGGTGACTAGCAAGGGGCAGCTGAATTTTTATTTAGCCGTAATAGCTAACATACTATCTTTTAAGCCCACTGACTTACAGGAAATAGAAAAAAAAAAAAAAAATGAGAGAGAAAGCTAAATAGCCATGATGAAACGGGAAGGAATAGGCTCTAATCTAGAGATGACCGTGCATTGAGACATGCAATTGAGAACTGTCATGTGATTTCCTTTTAGCAAAGCTGACATTAGCTCCTTTTTGACAGGTTTATAGACATTAATATACGACTGTCACTGCCCGAGTCTCATCTCTTGATGTTGTCAAGTGGTTCCTGTCAAAAACACAGGAAATAGAGAGTTTCAAGTATACGTTAGAGATCTGACGTGTGTTACACAGACAAGTCACTCACGCAGATGCGAATCAACAGGGTGTGAAATTTTAGATCTCAACCCATTCTCCCATCGCAGATTGACAAAATTGTCCCAATGTTTTGTCAGGGGCAGAGATCTTTCTGTGATCACTCCCCATTAAAGCAACCCCTTGTGAAAATAGGAGCATTTGACTGTATTTAATGTGCACTTGTAGTGTACTTAAAATCTTATAAAAGCTTTTTTAAGTACATTTAAAAAATTAAATAAAATTCAATTTATCATAAATGCTTGTCAGCATTTGGCAGTACACTAACTATATTTCAGAGATAATATTATGAAATATAAAGATGTACAGTACTTAAATCCTACTTAAGTTGGTAAAAAAAAAAAAAAAAAAACACTTTTCAACTAATTCATATAAATTTAAATAGTTTATTTAATTGAAAATAACATGCAATAAAGTATCCGAAAACATTACATTCAGTTTGCAGTTTTCACTTGCAAGTTCTCTTTTTAAAAGTATGCTAAAGTGCACTTCTCTTTCACAATTTCTTTTTTCATACTGAGTCTTTTTTAAAGCTAAAGAAGACTCCAGCAGGGTAAACACAGTAACGACAGTCCTGTCTACGCAACTGTATTGTCCACTTGCGCAATTACCCACTCGACTGTGACAATCTAGTCTATTAGGTATTTGCTGATTCTGACATGTTACACTGGGTCCTCAGTGATGCCTTATTTTTGAACACACAGCAGACTAGGGGCGCTGTGACAAGCCCCTGAACGTGATTGGAGAAAAGCTAACTTGTTAACTAATGCTTCAGAGTTATTCATGCTGCAGGCTCTAGTCGTGACAAAATTGGTTTTGGAAGTTAATAAATCTGGACTAGATGGCTTACAGTGATTTTCTACAAAAGTGCATCTCATCTAGGAGATGTGTCCTATTTATACTTGCAGTACACTATGTAGCCACGTTTACATTTATATATTTTCAGAGGAATGTTTCTAACTCACATTAGAAAGGTTGCTAGGCCCTTGCTAGGGTGTTCTGGGTAGGGTGGTTGTTAGGGTGTTATGGGTGGCGGCTAGGATGTTGCTAGAATGTTCTAAATAAGGCATTGCTAAGGCATTGTTAGGGTGTTATGTGTGGTTGCTAGGGCTTTGCTAGGTTTTTATGAATAGGCTAATAGCCTATATGTGGTTGGTAGAGCATCAAGGGTGGTCGCTAGAGTATTGTTAGGGTGTTCTTGTTGTTGCTAGGGTTTTTTGGGTGTTTTTTTTTATGGCTTAATATGGTGTTATGAGAAGGATGTTATACATTAGGTGGTTGCTAGATTGTTATGAGGAAGGTGTTATAGGTGGTTGGTAGAGTGTTAAGGGTGGTTGCTAGAGTGTTGCTATAGGGTGTTCATGTTGTTGCTAGGGTGTGTTGTGTGGTTGCTCTGGCATTACTAGGGTGTTATGAGAAGGATGTTATACATTAGGTGGTTGCTAGATTGTTATGAGTAATGTGTAATAGGTGGTCGCTAGAGTGTTGCTATAGGGTGTTCATGTTGTTTCTAGGGTGTGTTGTGTGGTTGCTATGGCATTAATAGGGTGTTATGAGAAGAATGTTATACATTAGGTGGTTGCTAGATTGTCATGATTAAAGTGTTATAGGTGGTCGCTAGAGTGTTGCTAGGGTGTTCTTGTTGTTGCTAGGGTGTGTTGTGTGGTTGCTCTGGCATTACTAGGGTGTTATGAGAAGGATGCTATACATTAGGTGGTTGATAGATTGTTATGAGTAAGGTGTTATATAGGTGGTTGGTAGAGTGTTGCTAGGCTGTTCTTGTTGTTGCTAGGGTGTTTTGGGTGGTTGCTATGGCATTAACAGGGTGTTATGAGAAGGATGTTATACATTAGGTGGTTGTTAGATTGTTATGAGTAATGTGTAATAGGTGGAGTGTTGCTCGGGTGCTCTTGTTGTTGCTAGGGTGTGTTATGTGGTTGCTCTGGCATTTACTAGGGTATTATGAGAAGGATGTTATACTTTAGGTGGTTTCTAGATTGTTATGAGTAAGGTGTTATGTGTTGTGTTGTAAAGTGGTTGGTAGAGTGTTCAGGGTGGTCGCAAGAGTATTGCTAGGGTGTTCTTGTTGTTGCTAGGGTCTTATGAGAAGGATGTTATACTGTACATTGGGTGGATTCTATGGAATTGCAATGGTGTTGGTCAGATGGCTTCAACTCTGGGGACCAACAGTCCCTGTGTCCAAGGGGCCCACAGTCATGCAGAGTTCAGTTCCAACCCTGATCAAACAAGCCTGAAGCAGCTAATCAAGCTCATCAGGATCACTTGAAAATAGGTTGGAAATAAACTTTGCAGGACAGTGGGTCTCCAGGAGCAATGTAGAAAATGAGTCGAAATGAGAGGGTGTTTTCAGTACATTCTCTATGAGAGCTGAGTGGCATATCTTACACAGGTGATTGTGGGATCGCCAGTGAAGCAAAGTGACAAGTCAAAAATGTATAAAAATTCATGCAAATGAGAGGCAAAAACATAGGTTTCAGCCAGTCGCTATGGTGAAGGCAGTGAGGTTTGTCGTATACATTTCACGTCATTGCATAGCAGATTACAATGTTAAATTCAGATCTCAAGATTATAACTCGTTGCTAGTGGATCCACAAGGTAATAGACTTGCTCTATCAAGCACCACAAGTAAAATGCACTCACCTGGTCCTCAAAAGAAAGTGCTTGTCCCACATCTCGAGGGAAACCATCTATAACAATACCGCTGGCCTCTGAGATCTTCATGATCTTCTGCTTGATCTCAGTTATGGTAGTTTCCTAATGGGAATGAATAAACGTACTCAGGTAAAAATAATGCAAATAATAAAAAAATAAAGAAAAATGCTGTAGCAACATTGAAATTTTTACAGACTGAAACTAAATTGGCAGTAATAAACCTCATTTCTGTAGCAATTTTGTCCTCATAGATCAAGTACCTGCTTTGTAATTCTGGGCTATTTTAAACAGCACAGTGAATCAGCTTGTATGAAAGATGGTGGCATGACTTTTTAGATGATTTGGTCTTCAAAGGCAGTTATTCCATAATTCACAAGAGTATTTTAGATCTTTCCCTGAATTTCTTTAAGCATCTTTCTGAAAGGGTTAAATTAATAAATAATACATATCAACTTGGTGACATATCCCATTATGTGTGATTTCTAGTGTAATGGAGGAGTGCAGCGACATTTTCAGATAATTTTAATGTTCCTAAGCGCTGGAGGGAGAATATATTCAAGCGCAGCAAATCGAATGATGGCATTATTTACGACTGAGATCTAGCGTCAGTACCAGATTGTTCTAAAAATAAGTCTTACATCAGTCATCATTTGTTGCTCAGTATGGAATGTAATTTGCATGACCAAATGCTATTTTTTACAGTTTTCTGTCACTATATGAAGCGATCCAGGCACGGTTCAAAGCAGAGGATATTTTTAGAATGCAAGACGACCGCCAACCACATGATATCATTATGACATCAAATCCATCCAGAAATACAGCCAGTTATCCTAATTTGCAAATCTGTTTGTGGTTTTGATAGAGTTGATGATAAAATGCATGAAAGTTCTGTTCGGTCTGCTGTGCATCTGAATCAGTAATCGACATTAGATTACATGATATGTGTCTGTGTGGCATCAAAGGTAAACAAACTGTATATTTGCTGCTTTGATTCACCATTTACACATAGTAAAATTGCTCTGAATTGCCGAATTCATCAATAAGCTTACCCATACCGAGTGAAAGTTCCCTGCATGGGTGTTTAATTCAACAGTATAGTGCAATAAACTCTAAAAATCCCCCAAAAATCATGGAAAACGATTAATCCAAATATGTATTTAAAAGTATAGTTTTCGTGAAGTATAATAATCTAAAGTTTTCACCTTGGACTTAATTCAAATTAAACTCTCCTTTTTTGCTGCTGGACCTCTAAGATTTCAATTATTTCCTGAAATGAAAAAGAGATCTTCACAATTTACTCACAGCTGCATCTTAATGTTTTTTCCTTGCAAGTTTAGTGGTCTTTCCTGTATTTTAATCTTATCATTTGTTTTTCTGGTATTCAGAAATAATCCCAGCAAACACAGAACATTCCCCTAATGTTATAGCGTATGATTCCCATATGATTTTTTTTTTTTTTTTCAGGAAACAATTCCAAACATTCTCAACATTCTCTTTAGGTTCTATTTTTGCAACCATAAACTTGCAGGAAAGTTTTGTGTGACAAACTAAAAACTGACACGGAACATCTAATTAATATTTTTTATTTATTTATTTATTTAACCATAAATTAACCTTAATGTTAGAGGAACGCTCTCCAAACCTAAAATGAACATTCAATTTATTAAAACCAATTTCCTGGCAAGGAAGGAATGCTATCTGATACATTGCGTTTCTCTACTTTAGAAAAATTCAGAAAGAGATGCTTACAGAAGTTAGAAAGTAAGAAAAGGGAAGTAAATAATTGCCTGAAGAGATGTGAGAGAAGATTTGCCACAGTGAATTTATTTTTCACACTGTGAGAGCAGAATAAAAAGAAAAAAAGCCAAGAACCCACGACACGAAGCTTGGTAAGACGAAAGGGTCTGATATCAATACCACATGCATTATAATATTTTACTGACGAATAAAAATAGCATGTCACAGTCTGTCAAAATGATGTATAAATAATTATTCATAGCGCAAACTCAGATAGCATCATCAACATGATTCCTGCGTATTGCTTTACTGAGACTAGACTGGCCAAGTTGCTGACAAAAAGATGTTTAGAACAAATTGTTTTCATTGCTTAGTTTCAATATATTTTAGCACTGGTAAAGAAGTTTGGAGATTTAAAAGAAAGCTTTATCATGATACAAACCTAACAATAAATCTGATTTGCGACGTTTCCGCTTATACGTTCCCTTTTACAGTCTGGGAAAAGTCTCCTTTGCTTCCCTAATCCAGGATGGCATTAGTGGAAAGTGGCTTTATTTCTCTGGCTGTGTCAAGAAGCTCGACTCAACCTGTGTCTCAGTACAAAGGTGCATTTAATGCAGCTAAGGATTAAATGACATTGGGTTGGTCATTTTATCCCCAAGTCAATAATCTTTGCAGATAGACTGCCCCCTCTAAAAACGTACAAAGCATTTCTGGAGTTCCTCAGGGAATCAACACCCAGTAGGAGGTCTTCTGTTTCTCTTTCAAAAGCCTCCTCGCTAAAATATGGTGCCCTCATTTCCAGAGCCACACACTTCTGTGCTCAGTTCTCAAATGGAACTTAACATGCAGGAAAGGGTGTGTGGGTACATTGCTATAGAGAGGGAATTTAGGAAGTGCTGCTATTGTCAGGTCTGGTAATATAAACAGAATGACGAAATGCAGTAAGCTCTTTAAAAACAGTCACTTTATTCATAGAGTCCGAAAATAGCTATTTTGGATTCGTGTTAAAAAGTCTACAAGCCACTTTAAACCCACTCTTAATTTTGATTCTACTGTACAGGTATCAGTGTAAATGAGGCCTAAGTTACTTTGTTCATTCTAATGCCTGATCTGTGCCCAGTGATTTCTGATATGTAATGATTAATGTAGGCTAGTCAGATGTTCTTTGTATATGTGTCAGTAAATCAAACCAGTGACTAAACGGTCAACTTCACATTGTTTCTCTTAGTAGGATGGAAATAATCTGTTATTTAAACTGTGAATAAATTATATATAGAAAGCTATCAAAAAAACGCTCCCTTTACTGGAGCTGTCAATCAAATGAATTAAAGCAAAAATATGATTAAAATGGTGAAAACAGGTCCTACAATATAATTTTTTCCTTATACAGATATGTATTTTAACCTAAAATGTTGATGTTAAAAAGTCATGAATCATGGACATATCACCTAACTATTTGTTAATGGGCAATTTCAATGGTAATTTAAAAAAATAAAATAAATAAAATACTGTAAATAACATTACAGGACAGTGGAAAGATGTGTACCCTCTCAAAACATATTCAATTACCGGTGTGAGTTTTTGACCTTTACATACTGTCTTTATGTACAGTACATACTGTACCTGTGGTGCCAGTTCCCCATTGGTGATGATCCTGGCAATCAGACTCCATTTTCTGTTGCTGGTGGCGTTATGGATCATCTTCTTTCTGAGAAGCTCGCCCACTGAGACATATTCAAAGCCATAGCGCTCGGCAATCTTCAGACACTGTGTACCTTTACCGCTGCCTGGGCCACCTGTTTGGGAAGACAGCAGAGAGACATTTGAACCTGTACTGACTCACTCGCATATATGCAATGTAGGTATTTGAAAGATAACTTTCATATTTGGTAAAGTAATATTCAGATAAACAACACAATTTCATACTGCTTTAAAAAAAAACATTTCATTAAAGAAGTTAATGTTAAGTAACTTAAATATTAGTGGTTTTAACCAGTGTTTTGAACAAATCGGTTGAGTGAATTATTCAACGACACTCATACAGACAGTTAATTGTTTTAATCCTGAATGAATTATTGCTTTTTAACAAATCTGTTAGACCTATCATTCATAAAGACAGTCACTTATCACCACCTTTGGGCGTAACAATCTAACCTGCATAAAGAATCACTGAAAAATATATGTACCACCTATTTCACTCATATTCCCTTTTCAGTGAGTATGCAGTTAGTATGCGGGTATGTATGCATTGTGGAAGCAGGATGGGCTCATAGGCGGAAAACTTCCTTGCTTTACCCAGGGCAGAAAGTCATATGTCGACGGTAGTAGATGATGCACTGTCATGTCAATCCATGTTCGGTTTGACCACGAGTTATCACTTTAATTCAGCGTGTGTGCAGCACAGGAAAATTAGACCCGGTAAGGAAACATTCTCTGGGATCCTGCAATGCACTTGCCGCGCCACATCCGTGTGCTAATGAATGAATGTTCTAACCCAGGGGTGTCCAATCCTGCTCTTGGAGCGCCACTGTCCTGCAGAGTTCATGCTGCATTCACGCCATGTCGTAATTACCGTAGTATCAAGATGACAACGCATGACATTATATTTGGAGCTGTTCACATTCTCGTACTGGAAATTATGAATTTCCATGACAACACTAGCAACACCTAAATTTAGGAAAAGTAGGAGCTCTCAAAGAATTCCCATCTTACAAGCTGTAATTAAGAGCTCTACAAGCACACGTTTTACAAGTTGAAATCACGTAATTGCTGTAATTATGACATGGCGTCAACGCACCTTTAAACTTTAAATACACCTGAACCAGCAAATCAATGTCTTACTAGACATAGGAACTTTCAGACAGGTGTGTTGAGGCAAGCTTAAAGGGATGGTTCAGAGTAAAATCAACCAAGGGTCCTTTGCACCATGACCTCGAGCCAAACACCCCCCCCCCCCCTCCCATCCCCCGAAGCCTTTTTTTCCTTAGTCGAACATTATTCAAGTTAGAGCTTATTTCGAGATATCAGCCGAATGGCTTAGTGCAGGTGCTAATGGATCCTATGATGTATCTCGTAAATGACTCCACTAATAATGCCCAGAATGGTACCAAACTTCTACAGTAGTACAAATAGGTTCTGTCCTTATAAAACGAGGCATTGGAAAGTTTGTAAGTACATCAGGAGTTTATTTAAATAACACTTGCCTGATGGCTAATGCTACTGCTAACCTGCACGTCGAGGTCACTTCAGTGGTTTGGGAAAAGCACGTAAAAGTCCTGGCAGAAAGCGATGCATAAGGATGTAGTGTAACGACAAATTATTATTTTTTCCGAAATGTTAACAACTTAGTGTTAACTAATAATTGTTGCAAACTGGTACTACCAACAAAATATTAGTGCATTCCTGGAACTGGGCGTCGTTACACTACATCCTTATGCATCGCTTTCAGTAGAATTTTATCGTTTAAAACTCATCTTTGATCACCAAAATGACATATTTAAACAGGTTTTCCTCGATCAAAAAAATATATATTTTCACCTCCGCTCACTCACACAAGCCTCCACTCACTCACACCAGCTCAGAGATCCACTCGTTGATAATCACACGATTGATTGGTTACAAGTTCGTTTCTGACGTCAGAAACACCAGCGATTATAAACCGCGTTTTTGAGACTGTCTTCTGTTCACAGCAGTTTTAAAGAGAAAATACTTTTGTATGTTTTGAGCAATGGTGTCAACTTATGAATTTGCACATGGTTTGTCTTAAAGCTTATTAAAAAAACACCACATAGACATTAAAACAACATTAAAAACTTGATTTTCACCACAGGGGGACTTTAAATTGCATCCAGGTTATTAGCAACATATGATGTGTGAGTGTGTATCCCGCCTTTGATCTCAGAGGTGTCTGATCCACTACGAGAAGAGAGAATTTTCAGTCTTGCCTGCACTTTTTTCAATCCTCCCTTCACTGCAGCCACCTACTCTCGCCTAAATTTCAGGTGGCACAGGATCTCAAATGAGCCTATTGTGCAGAAAATCAGCACTGTGATTGACAAGACGAATGCAATCTTAAGAATCGGCTACGGGGCGGAGTGTGCAACTGAACTGGTTTGGATTTTTTTTTTTTACATCACACATCTGTAAGTTGAGTTCCAATCCAGACAGGTGGAGTGCACAAAACAATGAAATCAGCAAATTATAGGACTAGAATTAAGTGTGAGATAATAAAAAATATTTTCCCATAATCCCATATTTTACCAACAACATATATCAGTTATCAGGCTCAGTTTCAGCCACAGAAATGCATAAAAAAAAACAGTATTAGAACCCAGATAATATTAATAAATGAAATAGAAAGCCGATCAGTGACAGGAAACGATATAGCTAATATCTCAGTAAGATAATGCTGGAGGTGGGTGGTCACTCGACTGATGGAATATGCGCATTCATTTGCTTGTGGGTTACGCTCAGGCACAGATAACGTTTTCTCTCACAAATGACATCAGTTAACTTAGATACATGCATATGCTGTTCAGGGAAGTCTGATAAGGCAGGAGGGAAATGTCCAACTATCAGATATCTGTTAGCATCCGTACCACTCAGCGGCCTTGTTTACAGCAGGTATCTCAAATGCATCCCCACTGACCTCACATAATTGGATTTTGACAAGGGGAGGGTCTCTGATTTCATGATCCCATCATTCACTACGTCAGCAGTAAATCAGTCAGCAAACTGCTGTTCTCAAAAAAAGCCTACTAGAATTTAAATCTAACAAACACATTGTGAGCAGAAGACTCCCTATGTAAATAAACTAGGGATGTGCTATTAAACTTCTGACCAATTGAAACAGTTTTGGATTCATTTTCACTCTGTTCTGTTCCTGTTCTGCCAGCCTTAGTTCTCTATTTAATTTTCCTTTGTTCTCGTTTTCCCGCCACTGGTTAGTTTCAGTGGTTATTCATTATATGATTAAGTAGATAAATTACACCTGATTGCATTCAGTTCATTATCTTGTGTATTTAAGCCCTGCAGTTCTTTCTGTTCAGAGCTGAGCATCTCCGCAAACTAATAGAAAACAACCATAACAATCCTAGGTTCTTATTTAACACCGTGGCTAGACTAACAAATAAACAGATGTCTCCTGAACAAAATATTCCGTTAGAGTTTAGTAGTAATGATTTCATGAAGTTCTTCTCTGAGAAAATAGAAAACATCAGAACCACAATTGTAAACGTTCAATCCTCAATCGCGCCTTATAACTCAGCCTCAACTATCACCCCGCAAGAACAATTACAGTGCTTTACAACTATAGAACAAAAAGAGTTAAATAAACTTATCACTTCATCTAAAACAACAACATGTTTACTAGATCCTATACCAACTAAACTATTGAAAGAAGTGTTACCTGTAGTGGAACAGCCTCTCCTCAATATTATTAACTCGTCTTTATCATTAGGTTATGTTCCAAGAACATTTAAACTGGCAGTTATAAAACCTCTCATTAAGAAACCACAATTAGATCCACATAATATAGCAAATTATAGTCCCATTTCAAATCTACCTTTTATGTCTAAAATACTAGAAAAAGTTGTGTCCGCTCAACTGGGCTCCTTCTTGCAAGAAAATGACACCTATGAAAAGTTTCAGTCTGGGTTCAGGCCGCATCATAGCACTGAAACTGCGCTCGTTAAAATCACAAATGATTTACTTCTAGCTTCTGACCAAGGCTGTATCTCAATACTAGTTTTACTTGATCTTAGTGCTGCGTTCGATACTATAGATCATACAATACTCTTAGATCGACTACAAAATTATACTGGTGTTCAAGGACAAGCATTAAGCTGGTTTAGATCGTATTTATCTGACCGCTACCATTTTGTTTATTTAAATGGAGAAAAATCGATCATAACTCCAGTAAACTATGGAGTGCCGCAGGGATCTGTGTTAGGCCCTCTATTATTCTCAATATATATGCTGCCACTTGGAAATATTATAAGGAAACATGGAATTAGTTTCCATTGTTATGCTGATGACACTCAAATCTATATTTCATCACGGCCAGATGAAAACGCTAAATTATCCAAATTGACAGAGTGTGTTAAAGATATAAAAGATTGGATGACGCGCAATTTTCTTTTATTAAATCCAGATAAGACAGAGGTACTAATCATCGGTTCAAAAAACCACCCACAAAACCTCTCACAATACAACTTTAACATAGTAGGATGTCCTGTTACTTCATCCTCTACAGTAAAAGACCTGGGTGTTATACTTGACTGCAACCTGTCTTTTGAAAATCATATTTCATATGTTACAAAAACAGCCTTTTTCCACCTTAGAAACATTGCTAAGCTACGTAATATGCTATCAGTTTCTGACGCAGAAAAGTTAGTTCATGCATTCATGACCTCGAGACTAGATTACTGTAATGCTTTATTAGCTGGTTGTCCTGCATCCTCAATAAACAAGCTACAGTTAGTCCAAAATGCTGCCGCTAGAGTTCTAACTAGATCAAGAAAATATGATCATATAACACCAATTTTATCATCACTACATTGGTTACCTATAAAGTCCCGTATTAATTACAAGGTATTGTTACTGACTTATAAAGCCCTAAACGGCTTAGCTCCAGTCTATTTAACCGATCTTCTATCGCCCTATAATCCATCGCGGTCTTTAAGGTCACTAAATTCAAGGCTTTTGGTCATACCTAGGATATCCAGATCCACCAAAGGAGGGAGAGCATTTTCACATTTAGCTCCAAAACTCTGGAATAGCCTTCCTGATACTGTTCGTTGCTCAGACTCGCTCTCCCAGTTTAAAACTAGATTAAAGACGCATCTCTTCAGCCAGGCATTCATATAATATTTTTAATCTTACAGTTAAATCCAGTCTCTAGTTCATAAACGCCAGAGGAGAACTGGCCCCCGACTGAGCCCGGGTTCTCCCAAGGTTTTTTTTTTCTCCATTAGGTCACCTGATGGAGTTTTTCGGTTCCTTGCCACTGTTGCCTTTGGCTTGCTCAGTTGGGGATATTTGGATATTTAATTTAACTAATCAATCAACGATACTATTGATCAGCATTACCAAACATGGACGTTCCATTAGAAACAAACATTGATGTATTGTTTTAATTTATTACTGTGAAGCTGCTTTGATACAACCTATGTTGTGAAAAGCGCTATATAAATAAACTTGACTTGACTTGACTTGACTTACTGACAGCACTCCAAATTTACAAAAAAATGAGCTCAATGTTAAAATTGACCGGAGTTCTCCTTTAACCGATAATCCTATATATTTGAAAGCCGATAACCGATAAATTGGCAGATAAATTTAAATCCAAATTTTTAAATAATTTTTAAGAGTCTGATTACAAAAACAAAAGTCTCACCATTAAAATCCATGTCCCAAGCACACACTTATGATGTTCGCATTATAATTGTATGTAGCCTATATGACAGACTTGCGCTGCACATGTTGCTTTTAACTGTATTTTACTTTTTAGAAGTGATTCCAATCATTTTTAAGCAATTCAAAACTATCACAGTGCACATCTGAAGTGTCTAAGTGGAAGGAAATAATTAATTAATTAATTATCGGCTTTAATATATCGACCAGATTTTCGAATCGGGCCGATAACATTAAAAAGGATATCGGCTGATACCGATATGGTGGCCGATATATCGTGCATCCCTTACTTTTTAAGTTATTTTATTTGCATGCTAACCTTCTCCCTAATCTTCTTCGTGGACTTAACAGTGACACCAATACAAATAAGCTGATAATTATTTCATATGCAATATTAAAATATTATTTTGTTCAAATGAATAAAAAAAAAAACATTTGAACCATTTAGGCATCACAACATAATGTACAGTATGAAAAATGGATTTTCATTTAGAGTTTTCTAAATTTATTTAAATGAATCTTCATCTAACTTTATTTACAGTAACTTTAAGCGAACAGTAGATGATGGCAAAGGTAATATAAATGCAAAAATAGACTAAGTGATAAATATGCATAATTAAATATTCTAAATGAGCCGATATTAGAAATTCAATAGACAATTTATTTAGATGCTTATATTCAAAGCAAATTATCTTTATCAATGCCTACTGGAAATGTTTTTTTTTTTGTTTTGTTTTTTTTGTCATTTTCTTTTGATGTCATAATCGGTAAAGTTAAAAACTCTTGTTTTAATGAATAATAGACATTATTACACAGACTACTTTTCAAATGATTAGATTCATCATTCAAAGAATATTTTTATGCTAAGTCTCTTATGCTCACCAAGGCTGCATATGGAAATTATAATAATATTGATATTATTCCTGTGATGGTAAAGCTGGATTTTCAGCATCATTACTCCAGTCTTCAGTGTCACATGATCCTTCACAAATCATTTGAATATGCTGATTTAGTGCTCAAGTAACAGTTATTATTGCTGAAAACAGTTGTGTCGCTTAATAGTCTTCTGAAAACTAGTATTCCTAAATGAAAAGTTAAAAAATAAAAGCATTGATTTGAAATATAAATCTTTTTGTAACGTGTCCTTACTGTCACATTTGATTAATTTAATGAACCCTTGCTGAAAAAAAAGATTATTTTATTTCAAAGAAACCCAACATTTTGAATGGTAGTGTGTTTTTATAGAAATCCTGACAGGAATTTCAAGTGCACATACACAGACACCATGCCTGTTTCTCTCCATTGGCTTGTTATCAGTGATGAAGTATAGCCAGTCTTTGGTCTTACCTATAATAAGGATGACTTTGGGTCTGGGTCTAGATGGGTCAAACACTTCATATTCCTCTATGAGCTCCGCTGTCTCAGACAAGTCTGAGTCACTCTCTATGGAAAACTGGTTGATGGGTGGGAGGCGCTCGTACCTCCGATAGGGGAAGTTGGGGCTGTCCGGGAGAACTGCGTGGAAGAATGCAAATAGTTAGTCATGAGAGCTTCTGAAGTCCTCAGCAATGCAATGCAAAAGGTTCAGAGGAAAGCCCACTGAAAGTCTATCATTAGAGAACATGTTTTACTGTAGAGGTACTTTGCATTCATTTGCCTTTTTTCATTGCCCCGAGGTGGGTAGAACAATGTTGTCCAGCACAAAGACAGGAAAACCCCTACCAATGTTTGCCATGCTCTAACAGCATCCAAATAGTGAATAACAGGCCTGCTGTGCAAGACCCAACAACACAGCAGCTTGTGGCCAGTTCTAGTTTGCATGAATTTCAGCATTGCCTACAATTTAGAGTTGCGTCGGCTGATGACAACACCTCCTACTCACCGTTCCGGAAAAAAGATCGGCGTGACTGCCCACCATTGAGAGGCGGTAACGACTTCTTCTCCTGCCCGACGAACGTGTCCCACCGAACTTTGTCAGTCCCACCGATCTCCTTCACCTTCTTAAGGCAGGTCTCGAGATAGTCCAGAGGGTCATCTGGTCGGTAGTACATCAGACCCGTCAGCAGACTCTGGGAAATCAGTGACAGATCAGGGAGTCGTACTGTGTTTATCCATAATTACCATTGTAAATACCGGTGGCATGCATTTTTTTATTATGTTCTAATCCAGTTTTCCATAATACTAAGCGATACTGCAGTCAATCTGATATTATAATAAAAAAAAAATATTAGAAAAACTTATAAAGATACATATACATACAAAGATACATACAAAGATATATATGTATGTATGTATACGCACACAGACACACACACACATACACGTGTGTGTGTACGTACATACGTACGTACATACATACATGTATGTAATGAGTACAGTAACAGTTAGTTGCAGTGTTACACCTTTTTAAATGACTTTAACAACATATTGTTTATTCTTTTAAAACTATAATGCATGACAATTGTATGACCCCCATTAGCAACTATGGAACATTTAAACAAACTAATAAAAAAATAATTTGTTACACCACATGACCATTTAAAATAAACTAGAGAATGCTAAAATGTTGAAAAAGAAATTGTAAAGACTGACATCTTCCTATGCATTTGATATATGCTAAATATACCCTTATGCAAATCATCATCACCATTCGCATCATATGGCCAGGATATTGTAAACAAACTCTCTAAGCAAAAGCACATAAATAAGCACTAATCGTATTATCCTAGTGTTTTCATAACAGTAGTAAAATAATAATTGGTCACTGTAAAATTATTAACAGTTACAAAATAAGCCTGTTATTTTCTACAAGACTTGACTTTGATAATGTGTGCGCTTCTGACAGCAAGCCTACCATAATAAACAACGACACGATCGGCAGCTTTGTGCGTAAAAACGCAAACACAGTAAAGGGCGTAAATAACCCTATCTAATTGATACAGCATATAACCTAATCTAATGCAACACTCAGCAACTCAGTCGGCTTACATTATTTACAGCATGCAAAGCCTTCACATACCTTTAAATCAACCATATACCTTTTAATTATAAATCATCAACTTTATAATGACCCTTTTAATAATGAATCAACAATACAGGCATACGCTTTTGCAGTGAGACATCCAGATGCTAGTAACTTCTTCGTGTTATTATTTTTAATTTGTAACGGCTATGATGTGGAAACATCTTTAGGTTTCACCTCAACAAAAGTTGAAACACAAAAGCTCACCTCAAACAGCTGAGGTATCTCTCTACTGGAGAGGTATTCCTTCGCGTCGTTGGTGTTCATGTCTGTTTCGGGAGAACTATCGATGCTGTTGAGTTGAGTGTAGAATGTAGAATGTTGCAGGTTCACGAATCCGTGATGTCGTTGCGATCTTAAAGCATTCTCCAAGTGCCGACTAAACTAGGTGGATAAAGACAGCTTCGCTCTCAGTAAATCTTTGTGCATGTTACATGCTTGATCTAACCTCTTCTCTTAGTGTCTCACTTCAGTGTTTGAATCCGCCGACACAACGCGATACACCTGCGCGCCGCTGGAGAGAGAGACTCGTGTTCGGCCAGCTGATGCGCGCGTCCTGGCGACTGATGCGCGTCTCACAGCAGAAACTGGAGCATGTTAGCCAGAGGAAAAAATAAAACACACACTTAAAAAGTTTTGGTAGGCCTATTTCCATTATGTAAACCATAAATGTAGTTTGAATACATCTTGAATTGTGTGGGCACACAATGTTAACAAAACGTTTTCAAGCATATGCATAGGCTATATATTTTTAATATGTTGCATTAATTAATAATTAATTGTTTGATCATTAATATTTTACATAATATATGTTGTGTACAATGTTTTAACATTTATCCAATCCACAATATGTCATATTATCTATTTCAATAAAATATTAATTATATATTTTTTTTATTTAAAAACGTTATGTGTGTGTGTGTGTGTGTGTGTGTGTGTGTGTGTGTGTGTGTGTGTGTGTGTGTGTGTGTGTATTCATCACCATCGTCATGAGGGGGATGTTCTTATTTATTTCCTTACAGCAATATTTTGTGCGTGTTAGTTACATCAGATCTGCTTTAATTTGGCTTTAATATTAAAGCAGAAATTATCTATCTATCTATCTATATATCAATCTATATATCTATCTATCTATCTATCTATCTATCTATCTATCTATCTATCTATCTATCTATCTATCTATCTATCTATATATCTATCTATCTATCTATCTATCTATCTATCTATCTATCTATCTATCTATCTATCTATCTATCTATCTATCTATCTATCTATCTATCTCTCTCTCTCTCTCTCTCTCTCTCTCTCTCTCTCTCTCTCTCTCTCTCTCTCTCTCTCTCTCTCTCTCTCTCTCTCTCTCTATATATATATATATATATATATATAATCTTTGACAGAATAATTTCTTAATGAATAACTTCATAGATAATATAAGATAAATAATTGTCCTGAATTCAATGGCATGCACAATTATGTCATATCAACAAAACATGTCCTCTGCAGGGGTCAACAATGAATTGAATGATTCTCATGTTGGTGTGTTTCATATTTTATCAATGGGACTACATTATATTACACTCTGACATCATTTTCACAGTAAGTGTCACACAGGCACCAAATGTTCCATGATGGATTTTGACATTTTTAGCCTCCATCTGTCCTACAATCTCACTTAATCCATCGTCAGTGTTTATTTCTAGGTCAGTGTTTATTATGATAAACAGGTCCTAAAAATATAGTATTGTGTAAATTGTGCAAGGTGGAATTCTCAAGCATCCATCATGTGAGATGAGATGAGATGAGATGACATATTTAATCTGCTGTATAATCCTTGTTGCAATGCTCTTAAAAAGCGGTTAGCTAATTGTGGCTAAATTGTGAAAACATTTTTTAAATGAAAAATGAGTATGATAAACATGTTTTAATGCCCCATTTTTGCTTGATGCTTGCACACTATATTTGGTTGATAATTTGTATGCTATTTACATTAAATAAGACCAGGGATGTTGCTTAAATTTATGGGACATGGGACAAAAGCATGGGCAAAAGTCCTATGTGTGGGTCTCTTAGGCCTATTGGGTCCAAATAACTATGATATAGCCAACCACAGATATTTACTATGCAAAAGAATATTTTGCAAATAGATATTTGCTATTTTATTTTTTAAAAAAACAACAACAATTGTTATGATAACTGCACAGTGACATGGTGAGCAAGCCAAACCTAGGTTAAGTAAGAGCTGTTACTATATCATTTTTACATGACCAGAATGCTGTTGACCAATCAGCAAAAGTAATGGTTTATCACTGAATATACTATATATGCATTAATATTCAGAATATTTATTATTTCTATCGTCATTAATAAAACGTAATGCATAATCATAAATTCATATGCGTCTGCTTCTAAATATATGAACAGAGGAATGACTTTTATTTCGGGAAAATGGGACTTTTAATCAAACCGGAAGTGAAGCGCTTCCTGGTTGCCGTTACAAATCTAGCCTGTCACTAAACCGGTGACGAACTAAAATGGATTATTACAATTTAATGGCAATATGTGCATGTATTCAATTGCTTGTTTTCATACCATATGTATACAGTAATCATGTTGAGGTAAGTGTCTTTATTAATAGCTGTTGTAAAGCGTCTCTTTGATGCATTGAACTGGCAGTGAAGCTTTCAGCAGTAACGTTAATGTTCTCAGCTCAGCATTAAGGTTTCTCTTTTAACAGTCTTATTGCTGATTTGTTACACACACACACACACACACACACACACACACACACACACACACACACTGAGTTCAGTTGGTATGAGAGCGTGCTTATGATGCCCAAACATACAGTACTGTCTAGGTAACAGTTAACGTTAGCTCTCTAGGTTTTGAAACAGCCTGTGAGTTACATTATGATAATGACCAGTTGTAAACAGCACATCTCTGTGGGCATTTGGATTTGTTTAATCAGTCAACTATTTATGTCATTATTTTGGCTCACAGTTTTCTGTTAAGATGACAACAACGCACTGACTTGTCTGTATTTCTTTGTCATCTCAGGCACACTTTTGTGAAGCATTTTGAATGAACAAATGTAAAATATCATGTATGTTGTTCAGAAATGGTTGTCAAACATAATTCATTCCAATATACTGAGTTGACAGTGTTGTAATTCTTTCTGCAAGACAACATATCTTGTCATCTTCAAATGTAATATTTCAGTTCTTTCTTACATTGCATTTGACGTGTTCATAGACCCTACCCATCCACATCCACACAACAAGTGCATCAATTTCACACAAAAATGGCCACAATATAAAATATATTCACAATCTAAATGTCAAACAATATAAAAAAATTATAACATTTTACTGTAGATTCAGTGGGCTTATTTTAAACCTAACATCTTTTTGTGACATGCTTAATAAATGGGGTTCTCTGGTGAAAAAGAAGTGCGCTTCTTTATTATTCTGTATCGAATATGCATGTGTATTGTACTTCAAATCTTTAAAGCATATTGTTAAAAACTGTTCTTGCAGATAATATAATATCAGTGAACTATAAGACCACTTGGATGACACTTTCACGACTGTTTCTTAACACTCTTAACTACAACTTTTAAAAAGTGTAACATTTCAAGAAAAATGTTTACTTCACACACAGATGATTTTAAATCATCACATTTTAATAATGTTTTTTTATGCTTTTTATTTTGATGTGTTTACTAAAATAATAATGAACATGTAAAGTACTAGATTATAACTTTAAATGTAGAGTGTTATTTGATTCGATAATACACTTTAACCATATTTCAAAGACAATAGAAGAACTAATAATGCAATTATATATTAAGATTAAGCCATACTTAAGTGGGTAAAAAAAAAGCACTTATTATAAATTTAATCTATAATACAGTTTCATTTAATTGTAAATAATATGCATTTAATTGTCTGAAAAACATTACACTCAGTTTGCACTTAAGTATGTTGTTTTAAAGTATATTATTTCCGTAATAAGCACTCTTAAAAACGAAAACAGAAAAAGTATGCTTAAGTATTGGCTACTTCTTTTGACAAGGATTGTGCTATCTTTAAAATCTATGGCACTTGTTTTTTTTTTATTAATATATAAAGCGATGACTATTATACTAGTTTTAGTTTTAACTCGTTTTAAAGCTTCTCCAGTTAAAAACCTGTACATGATGTTTTACGTCACATGACCTTCTGATACAGCCAGCATTCAAAGTCAAGGTAATTTTTGCTTTTAGCATTTTGCGACCATATTACTTCCATAATATCAGTGCCTTTCATAAGCTTTCATACAGTGGCTAAAAAGGACACAGTCTCTACTTATGGCCTTAATTTGCTTTTCTTTTCTCCTTGTATTTGCCTGAAAGAGAAAATGTTCACATTTCACAGATTGATTAAATGAATAATGCAAGCTAATAGTCTGCATTAAGGAGACACAGTACATAGGCTACATGTACAAACATACAAATACAAATAAAAGTGAATTGAAATCAAATATTTCAAATGTACTTAATGTCTTAGAGTCTTGCTCATCTGTACACCATTAATTGTGTAATAATTTTATTTTCTGATTGTTGTTTAGACAAAAGCTGGACAGTTTTTCAGCAGTGGCCACACCAACAACTGGGCAGTCCTCGTAAGTTTGACTTTTGAGAATTTAGAATGATTCTTAATGAATAAATTCATAAATACAACAATAGCCTATTCAAAGGCCTCATGACTTTTCCATTTGTTTGTGATTTACTGTATACGGAAAGTTAAACACTTTTAAAAATACTTTTTTTTTTTATTCAAAATTTCTACCTGATAAAATACGGAAAGTAAAGTAGGTTATTCGTAAAATGTATAAACATGCCCATCAAATTTACATAATTGTATTAATTTACATTTAAAAAAAAATATTTTAAAATCAGGCTCCTCATATATCCAGGTTTTTCAAGACAGTGGGAACCCTAGCTCTTCTAAGAAAAAAAGGGGAATTAAAATTGTTAGTCATAAATTGTGTAGTTAATTATTGTTAACTTAAACTAATCAAATTTGTTTTTAATGTAATTAAAATAAAGCTGAAAAAAATAAAATATACATTTAACTAATTTAAATAAGGTTAAATTGAAGTTTAAAGTACTAAGATTACTAAAACTGAAATAAACATACATTGAAGTTATATACAGTATATTTATGAAAACTGGTATATTACATTATTGGTTAATGCTGTTTAACCATTGTTTTAGGCTGCTCTTATAGGTTTTGTGAAATCTTGGTCATAGTTAACACAGGAATTCACTGCCAGTTAGCATTAAAGCGTATGAATAAATAAGAGCACATAATAGGGAAGACAAAAAAAGGGTAATTTACAGGTATAACAGATTATTTGACATTGTATTTATTTAGAGTTACAACTTCACAACATGCTTTTGTAATTGCTGCTTCGTCTTCTAATCATGCTTATATGTCTAGGTCTGCACATCTAGATTCTGGTTTAATTATCGGCATGTGGCGAACACACTGTCAGTATACAGGAGCGTAAAGAGACTGGGCATTCCAGACAGGTAAACTTCAGGTCATTTACTTCAATTAGGCTGTAAAGTAGGGCTGGGCGATTTAAATCGTGAGATTGTTATGCGCATCTCGTCAGTAAAGCCGGTTCCTTGATTAGTAGTAAATCGCCATCACCTGCTTTCAGATGGAGCGGCATTTACTACAAAGAGCCGTAGTTAACTGACAAGCTGAGCCATATCGCATTAATTATCGCTGGCGATACGTCCGCGATTTTAATGCGATATGGCTCAGCTTGTCAGTTAACTACGGCTCTTTGTAGTAAATGCCGCTCCATCTGAAAGCAGGTGATGGCGATTTACTACTAACCGGCTTTACTGACGAGATGCGCATAACAATATCACGATTTAAATCGCCCAGCCCTACTGTAAAGCGTCTTATCTGGACACAATTAAAAATACGTAAACTGGCCTTGTTGGACCAATCCATTGTATATCAACTATTTTTCTCTCCTGGCATCCTCATTATAGTGACACATTATTTAAATTGACCTTTACCTACTGTTTTCCATTGCTTAATTTGTGTTGTCCAGAGATAGCTGCATGTTCGCCCTTTTGTCACATTGAGGCAGTGATATTTGTGTCTCTAGCCGCTGTAAAAGTCTTCCTGTCCGCTCTGATTAGATGTGTTTGCTCTGCTTTCCCAGTCACATTGTGCTGATGCTAGCCGATGATATGGCCTGTAACTATAGAAACCCCAAACCAGCCACTGTGTTCAGTCATAAGAACATGGAGCTCAATGTGTATGGAGACGATGTGGAGGTGGATTACCGCGGATATGAGGTGAAGCTGCTGATGCTTTAATATTGGATTTTGAAAGCTTGTCTTCAACAGTTCTGCTAGTTGTTTCAGCACATAAAAATATTTAATGAAAATAGATCTAAACAAAGTCAAAGTAGAATCAACCATTGCACATTTCTGAGAAACACACAAGTGTTTTTGAGTGAATCATTTGAGTGAATGATTCACTTATTGATATTGACTTGTCACTGGTCCGCCATAACAATATATGATCTGCACTGTCACTGTAAAATAAAATCCAAATTGCTTGCCTTTTGTGACAGTTATTTCTTAGTTTAAAGGCATTTCTTTTTGTTTTGCAGGTCACAGTAGAGAACTTCCTGCGAGTCCTGACAGGCCGTCTCCCCACCAGCACCCCTCGATCCAAACGTCTGCTATCAGACGACCGCAGCAACATTCTTATCTACCTGACAGGTCAGACCGGTAACGGAGTCATTGCTGGCTGTTTTTTTATGTTCTTTCTTTTTCCTGAATCTGTGACCCTCCTTTTTCACAGGTCATGGTGGAAACGGCTTCCTGAAGTTCCAGGACTCTGAGGAAATCAGCAACATGGAGCTGGCTGATGCATTTGAGCAGATGTGGCAAAAGAGGAGGTAATTATACAGTGGAAATGCACTAACTCTCATATATTTGGCATGATTTCATCATTATCAAAAGATGCATCGACAAAACGGACTGAGACAAAATGGCATCAGACATAAAGGCATCGGGCAAAACGGGCTCAGACAAAATGCATCGGACGAAACGGACTCAGACAAAATGGCATCAGATAAAATGCATCAGACAAAACGGGCTCAGACAAAATGGCATCAGACAAAATGCATCGGACAAAACGGACTCAGACAAAATGGCATCAGACAAAATGCATCGGACAAAATGGCATCAGACAAAATGCATCGGACAAAACAGACTGAGACAAAATGGCATCAGACAAAATGCATCGGACAAAACGGACTGAGACGAAACGGACTCAGACAAAATGCATCGGACAAAACGGACTCAGACAAAATGCATCGGACAAAACGGACTCAGACAAAATGCCATCAGTCAAAATGCATCGGACAAAACGGACTCAGACAAAATGGCATCAGACAAAATGCATCGATAAAACGGACTGAGACAAAATGGCATCAGACATAAAGGCATCGGACAAAACGGACTCAGACAAAATGCATCGGACAAAACGGACTCAGACAAAATGCATCGATAAAACGGACTGAGACAAAATGGCATCAGACATAAAGGCATCGGGCAAAACGGGCTCAGACAAAATGCATCGGACAAAACAGACTGAGACAAAATGGCATCAGACAAAATGCATAGGACGAAACGGACTCAGACAAAATGGCATCAGACAAAATGCATAGGATGAAACGGACTCAGACAAAATGGCATCAGACAAAATGCATAGGACGAAACGGACTCAGACAAAATGGCATCAGACAAAATGCATCGGACAAAACAGACTGAGACAAAATGGCATCAGACAAAATGCATCGGACAAAACAGACTGAGACAAAATGGCATCAGACAAAATGCATAGGATGAAACGGACTCAGACAAAATGGCATCAGACAAAATGCATAGGACGAAACGGACTCAGACAAAATGGCATCAGACAAAATGCATCGGACAAAACAGACTGAGACAAAATGGCATCAGACAAAATGCATAGGACGAAACGGACTCAGACAAAATGGCATCAGACAAAATGCATCGGACAAAACAGACTGAGACAAAATGGCATCAGACAAAATGCATAGGATGAAACGGACTCAGACAAAATGGCATCAGACAAAATGCATCGGACAAAACTGACTCAGACAAAATGGCATCAGACATAAAGGCATCGGGCAAAACGGGCTCAGACAAAATGCATCGGACGAAACGGACTCATGTTACATAATAGGGGTAAGCAACATAAAAGGACACATGAAGCAAAGTGCAGTTTAAACATTTATTATAAGGCTAATTAACGAATGCACAGCCCATATATCTCATTCAGCAACTCTCAACAGATGAAAATAACACTTAAACTATACTGAAATCAAAATACACTTAACAGAGACTAACAAATAGATCAACAAAACATCAGTTAGACCACAATTTGTCTTCAACAGCTGGCCGGGATTCACCGCTGCAGTGCCTAACACTCAGAAGAGAAAGAAACTAATCAGAGCACAGAAACAGATAAATGTGTGTATTATGATTATCCTCCTTACCTGAAGGAATATTTAATTCCATAGACCCAGCTATAGATTGAGACACTGAATATCCCTCCTTCACTGTGCCAAACATCTTCAAAGAGAGTGGTAGACGTGCCTTTAAATTTAAAGCCCCTTCAGACTGGAATAGCCTGCCTGGGTCTCTAAGATCTGTCACTTCCTTGTGTTCCTTCAAAATATCGCTCGTTACTTACTTGCAAGCAAACTGTTGCTGTAAATGTTTTCCTCATGTGTGACTGGACTTTTGTTTTATATACCTAAATATGCAGGATACTTTTTGTATGGGTGTAGGTGTGTAGGTACTAGCCTATGTGTGTATATATGTATGTAAGGGCTAAATGTTGTCATGCCTCTTAATACTGCAATATGTTTTATACATGGATTTGTTTTCAATAAGGAGTCGATGGGCCGGGTGGGGCGGGCGATGCGGGATGAGGGAGAGCTTTAGAGAGTGTGAATGTATATGTGCTGTATTATCTATGTCTTTGTCTCGAGGACCCCCTCGAAAACGAGATGCTTCATCTCAAGGGGTTATCCTCCTAACAATAAATAAATAAATAAATTTCAAGTAGATACGCACACTCATAAGGTATGAGTGTATTAAATACAAATACAAGACTCATAAGGCTTAGGCCGTAACACTCAGACAAAATGGCATCAGACAAAATGCATCGGACGAAAAGGACTCAGACAAAATGGCATCAGACAAAGGCATCGGGCAAAACGGGCTCAGACAAAATGGATCGGATGAAACGGACTTAGACAAAAAGGCATCAGACGTAAAGGCATCTGTTAAAACGGACTCAGGTGGAAGCAAGTTTGAAAGTTTTGAATTGCCCCGCCTCAATGTGACGTCACATGCTTGTGGTTCTCAGCAGTGTGGCCGGCGTCTGGATGTTCACTAACAGTATGTTGCTGCAAAGGTATTTTCAACGTTGTTTTACCCCTAAGCGAAGAACAAAAATGAACTTTTCAGTGAATATATCGGGGCCTTGAGTCCGTTTCGCCCGATGCCTTTTTGTCTGAGGCCATTTCGTGCAATGCCTAATTGTATGAGACTTGACTCCTGACGTTGTTTTTCCTGAGATCTGAAGCCTTTCAGTCTGAGGCATGATGCCTTTTCGTCATATGTCTGAGGATGTCCTAGAATGTACACCATACGAGCGGCATTCGAGGAGTGCTGATGTAACAGTCCAACAGCACTGAGACTTCTCAGTTTCTAGCACTCTGCTTGTCTACGCGTGTGCGTTTCTGATGCGATGTCTGTCTGCATTAGTGATGGTTATCATTCAGTGGATCTTTGCAGGTTACATTGTTATGACAGCAATGACTTTATAATTCTTCACGAGCAAGTCATTGAATAATTTTTTTTACTTTGTTTAAAAATAAATATTTAGCATCTAGGCCCCCCCCCCCACTCATGTTAAAAATCACTGTCACATATATTTAAAAAATGGGGGTTTGCATCTTTGACACCTTTTACACCCAAGTTAGTTTGCATTCCTGATTAATTCAGGAATAAACCCACTTACTATCTTTATGATTAAGTCCATTGAAGCATTCACACGAATTCATTCATAACCACTGATTTATTCAGTAACGACACTAAATGTTTGATTCTGCTTTGGTTTTATTTGGAACTATTTTTGCTGGTTGAGGAAAAATAAAGTAATTAGCAATACTGTGTCTAAAATGCAAGTTACTCAATAAAAGCGTATTAAACCATTGTATAAAAGCACACTTCCAGTCATATCATCAAATACTTGTTCAGCTTAATCATTGTGTAAATGCTGCATTTGAGAGCAAATTACAGTAATTGACCAAAACAAATCCAAAGTGCCATCAAAGCGCAACACGAAACATGCATTCTAGTCTTCATTGTGCAGCTCATACACACAGTATTGATGTACATGGCTGAAGCGCTGCAGCTGCCTAACATATTAATTGTGTGTTATAAATTCTCTAATAGGCTGTTTAGGTTCCAGCCCTGTGTAAATATTGTAGGCTGGTGTGAGGTGCAATGAGAGCTTCCTCTCTTCCCGTAGAGCACAGGATGTTTTGTGCCTGTCAGTGTAGTAATTGCAGGCTTGATCCAATAAATTAGTGAAGCCCCCTTTTGTGCTTCATTGCTCCCCCATTACATCTCAGGTTCATGCCATTCCAAGCCGTCTCATTATCTCGCGTTCGTTCATCTGAGATGGCCTGAAGTGGTTTCTAATTTTTATTATATATATTTATTTGTGAATGGAGCAGTAATGGGTGCTGGGTTCTTGGTTACCGTGGCGACGGCTTGTAGAGATTGCTGTGTTGGTTGTACAGATTTGAGCCCAGTGCTGCAGGTCATATCTGTCTCTTATTACCTCACAACCAGCTTTAATTACAAATGAGATTAGACCGCAGCATTATACATGGAAAGTGGTTTAAAGCTGACGACTGAGAATCGCCTGGCTCTAAAACGGACTTCTTTCTTTGCAGGTACAACGAGTTGTTGTTCATCATAGACACGTGCCAGGGAGCCTCCATGTATGAGAGGTTTTACTCGCCGAACCTCATGGCTCTGGCCAGCAGTCAAGTGGGAGAGGACTCGCTCTCAGTGAGTCAAACCTGAGGAACACCTGAAATTAGCTGTGTTATAGCTGTTGAATGACAAAAACATTTACATGAAAATTATAGACAGGGATTAAATGGATAGGAAATCACAGGGATTCGGGATGTGATGAGGTTTGGGATCAAACATACACCTCTTAAACAAGCACAAAGGTTTGCTGTGTCCCTATAACGTGTGCTAACTGCTAGATCACATTTTGTGATTTAATTTGTTCGAATACAGTTCAAAAGTTTGGGGTCAGACAGAAAGTATATATTTTTTAACGAAATTAATTCTATTCAATACTGCAAGGATGCATTAAATTAATCACAAATGACAGTAAAGACATGTATGATGTAACAGAATTTCTACTTCAAATAAATGCTGTTCTTTTGAACTTTGTATTCATTAAAGAATCCTGAAAAAAATGCATCACTGTTTCCACAAAATTATATTTAGCTTTGCCATCAAAATGAATAAATAGTTTTTAAATTACATATTCAAATAAAACAGAAAACAGTTATTTTAAATGGCAATAATAAAAAAAGACAATTTTTACTGTATTTTTGAACAAATAAATATATACTTGGTGAGAATAAGATACTTAAGATCCATAAAACAAATCTTACTGACTCCAAACTTTCGAACGGTAGTGTGTCTGAAAATTTGCCCCAGACCAACTACTTGAGCAATGTTTTTAAAGAAATTATTGATGAAAAATGATTGCTTTGTCTTCTATAGCACTTTATTTTACAGTCCTGCTCCCCATGTACATGCGGTGTATTACACTAACTGGGTAATAACTGGGTACTAACCTTGAGTCTACTCCTAAACCTAACCTTAAAGGGTCGGGTGATTCGGGTCAGAGGCCACTCTTCCGCCAGAACTAGACTTGCGTACGGCCGTAACCGGAAGCCAGTGATTATAGTTTATAAAGTTTTAAATATGGATTCTTTTCTATATGTATTAACTCCCTGGAGCAGTATGGATTACTTTTATGATGGATGGATTTGCTTTTTGGAGTTTTAAAAACTCTGGCTCTATTCACTCCCATTATAAAGCTGGGAAGAGCCAGGATTTTTTTATATATATGATTGCGTTTGGCTGAAAGAAGAAAGTCATATACACCTATGAAGGCTTGAGGGTGAGTAAATTATGGGAAAGTTTGAATTTTTGGGTGAACAAACCCTTTAACCCCTATAGTTACCTTATATATTACCCAGTATGTATGTTCTTAGGTTAAGGTCACCTTAAGTACACACACTGTAAAATAAAGTGCAACCATTTTGACATTATCTGACTAAATGTATTGAATATAACATGACAGAATATTGAGAAAATTGATTGCAAACATTTTACACTTTTGTTTTATCTAGTCACATTGGACTTGTGTGTGAACAGACTGCAAAACACACTAGATTAGATTCTACATCTGTGCAACATGACTCTCTAAAAATCCCTGAACATGAATAATTAAAATAAGTTTTAAATTATTAAAGAAGTATAATAGATTGGGATTGGTTCACCTGTACTGTTCTGTCCTTACAGCATCAGCCAGATTTGGCAATAGGGGTCCACTTGATGGACAAGTACACCTTCTACTTACTGGAGTTCCTGGAGGAAGTCCACCCTGCTAGCCAAGCCAACATGAATGATCTGGTAAGTGTCTGTGTACATGTGTGTTTTGTGTTGGTGCCTGTTTATAATTCCAGCCAAATAATATGGAGAATACAGATGCTTTGTCAAATTTTCTCATTTTTTTTTTCTGACCTCATAGTTGGAAAGTAGTTGTAAAATCTTACAGGAGCATTTCCCATATCCACAGCTGGTACAAATTGAACTTAAAAAGCGGTGGTCACAAAGACGCCCTGTCACCTCAGATGAAAAGAACGGCCTTGGGGACCACAAGTCTCATAACGCACCACTTAAACAGAGTGACTAACACAGGCTTAGGTCAAACAGCTTTGAAACAGTCAGGAGGGAGACCTTTTCTCTGAAGGCCTGGGCGAGCTTTAGTTTCTCTCCCCTTCATCTGAGTGGTTGGAGTCCCACCAACTCCCACAATCCATTTTAATCTCTCCTGCCCTCCACATCCGCTCTGCTTGGCACAGTGCTTCCCAGATCAAACAGGTCCAACAACAGCCTCTTTTCTGGTTGCTTTTTTGTTCCCTGTGCTCTTCTGACTCTCTCTCTCTCTCTCTCTCTCTCTCTCTCTCTCTCTCTCTCTCTCTCTCTCTCTCTCTCTCTCTCTCTCTCTCTCTCTCTCTCTCTCTCTCTCTCTCTCTCTCTCTCTCTTTCTCTCCCCCCCATTCTACTGCATTAGTAGTGATATTATTGATTTCCCGTGGGAGAAAGAGAGAGGTTTTAATGTTGATAGAAAAGGGCCACTTGATCCTTCATGAATGATCTCTTTCACTCTCATCATCAGAAAGATTGCAGAATGTCTTTCTGGCTGTCACTGTGCACTGGGAGTTGTGATAGAAAATAATGCAGTTCGTTTAAATCAGATTCATTTGGCTTAATTCAAGTATGCACTTGAAACTTGTTTCTGAACTGGATGTTCAGAGAAATTACATTTTGGAATCATTAAGAGTCATGTCAAGTTTGATTTATTTGATTTTATTCATTCTTAGCTTTTTTTGGGGGCAGTCGTGACCTAATGGTTAGAGAGTCAGACTGGTCACCCGAAGGTTGCGGGTCCGGCAGGAAGTGACTGAGGTGACCTCGAGAAAGGCACCTAACCCCCAATCGCTCTCCAGGTGCCGCAGCAAATGACTGTCCACTGCTCCGTGTGTGTGTGTGTGTGTGTTCACTACTCACTGCTCCTAATGTGTGTGCACTAATTAGGATGGGTTAAATGCAGAGGACAAATTCCAAGTATGGGTCCACATGGGTTGCATGTGTGTGTATTTATAAAATAACTATACACAGTACACACACATATATTATGTGTAAACAAACTTTTATTTTGGATGCGACTAATCGTGATTAATCGTTTCACAGCTCTAGACGAATTATCACAATTTCTGTCTGAACGCCGATGTTTTAATTTATAGCTGCACTTTCTTTCGATTGACAAAACTATTGTTGGCCTTTTTGTTGATTAGCCTAAGCGCTGCTGCTTATGAATTTCACAAGCTTATTTATTGTATTAATTACTGCTTTCATTTATCAAGCATTTTTAAAAGACTTCATTCTTGTTGTGTTTGGTAAACTGAATTAAATGACTCTGATTAGGTAGGCCTGAATCATGTTAAAGCAGTTTACAGTGATGCAGTCGCTATGGTTAGCTGATATGCCTCTGCACATATTCTTATAAAACAACGTCGTCCACATCACTGGTCTTATTGTGCATTATTCATAAGTGCATATGTGCAGAAAAAAAAATGCCTCCATTTCCCAGTCAGAAACTCGATTCCCAGCAAGTCAAAATTTCCATCCTCTCCACAATCAACTGCAAACCCGCATTCAGGGTCTGGCTCCATTCTGATTCGGAAAGTCAGACATTATTGAATCTCATTGAATATTCAGTTTCACATTGTGGAAAAAAAAAGTATTGTGAATGCAATTTAATGTCTCCTTGAAATGCGAGCCCCCCCCCCCCCTCCCTCCCTCCCTCCCAACACACACACACACCTCATTCCAGCTGGACAGGATTGGGTCTTAAATTATTTCATCCTGAGGTCACACTAAAAAGGATGATTTAGAGTTTAGAGTTTATAGTGGGTTAAGAGTTTAAGTCCCAAATTGCGATGTATTAAATGTTTAGATAATGGCTTCATCATTTGGGATGGAATCTGTACAGGGTAAAAAAAATTTTTTTTACCTGAAAATAACCTCCATTAATGATCAACTCAGTTTTAACAACTGTTAGGGCCGGTTCACACAAAACGCGTTTTTGCTGTTAAAATTGTGAGACGCTGTTCAATGGAGCGAAAAAATGTGCAAGGTCTAGAGACACGTTTTTAAAAGTTGAGCTTCTTTTAACTTGAGCGCCATGTTTTTTGAACACTGTCGTGCGCGAGATGCTGCAAAAGCCGCGAGACCAAAGCACAACGATTAAAGACGTCTGTCTAGCGCGTTTTTACATTGAAAAACAATGGAAAAGTAGCGCAGTGGAATGGAAAAATGCGTTCTGTGTAAACGGCCCCTTACTAGTTACATTTTCATGGCCGTGTTTCATCTACAGGCACGTTATTATACATTTTCCGTCTTTTTTTAAATTAGAATTCACAAGATCACATATTAATGACACTTTCCTGCACCCCATTGCTGGATGTGCGGGAACAGATGTTATTTAAATGGTAATTTTTGTTCTTTTCCTTTGTATTCATTTCTGACAGCTTCTAATAAACTGCAAAAATCATTTGGGAATGAATGCTCTCTTAGAACTTGGCAACCCGTAATTAATCTCTTTGTTCGTGTTTCTCAGCCTCGTTTGACTGATAGTGTTGTGTTTGTTTCAGTTTAAGGTGTGCCCACAGAGTCAGTGTGTGTCCACTCCAGGCCACCGTACTGACCTGTTCCAGAGAGATCCGGGGAGTGTCCTCATCACTGACTTTTTCGGAAGTGTTCGTAAAGTGGAGATCACCAAGGACACTATCGATCTGACGTCCCCTTTAGAAACCCCTATGCAGAGGTAAGTGGAACACAGTCGTTAGTCTCTTAAATTATCTTGAGGATAACTGTTTCCTGGGAAAATGCAGTGCATCTACTGTAGTAAATTGAGTAAATTAGCCCATTCAGTGTTGGCTTTTTTGGGACACAATGTACGCTTATATAATGTAGTTGGCTTAAACTGACTTTATAGTCATTGAAAGCCAATTTGTGATATAATGTGTGTGGCCATGAGGATCATGTCTGTGCATTAAAGTGACAGACTAGGACTTGCATAGACTAGTCGACGCTGTCGGAAGCCATTGAGTGTTCAAGTGCGCAGTTACCATAACTTCACATGTTGACGCGCTTGTTTTTGGGTGGTAATGTGAGGGTCTTTACAATTGGTCGCGAAAGCTAGTAACAGTGAATAGAGTACATGGATTTAGTCTTATTCTATTATAAACTATTTTGAACTGGTTGAGTGAAGTGGTATGAGCACAGATCTGTTATTGTTTATATGTTGTATAATACAGTACGTCTAGGCTAACTTTTAAAATGAGTTTTATTCATATATGCACATATTGTTCAACGTTAAAGGGTTCATGATTTGAGAAAATCAAATTTTCCTTAATCTTTTGATATGTAAGAGGTCATTGTTCTATAAAAACATCCTGTAACTCAAAACTTCCTTGTTAGTCCAAAAACTTTTATTGAAACCAAGCTCCGAAAACGGCTCGTTTCGGATTTTGTCACATTATGACGTAATAGTGCGACGAAAGACCGCCTCTGCAGAATCAGATCAACGCCCACTTTTACGACATCACATCTTTTGCCCCGCCCACTGGTGCGTTAGTGAGATGAGAGTGAGAGAAGAGAGATACAGAATTACTGGACTACCTTTTTAATGCTAGGAAAACTATTTATTTATTTTCAGCTATGTGAAACATAGTCATTGACTAACCCTAATCCTAACCTACACACATTGAATGTTTTGATTATCATAAGTTAAATCGCTTATACTGTAGTGAGAATTAATTATATTCAGAAACTGCAAGCAAGACATATATATAGGTTATCTTGCTTGCAGTTTCTGAATATAATTAATTCTCGCTACATTATTTGGAGTATATATATATATATATATTTAAAAAAAAAAAAAAATATATATATATATATATATATATAAATCAATATTCCAAATAATGTATTAAGAGATGCAAGTAAAAATTTTGATAGTAACAGCATAATTAAAGGCAGTTATTGAGAGTAAAACATTTATAGAGATGAAACACTTATTTTTGTGAATACTTTTGATATTGTGTTTTGTGTTTTCTACTAACATTGCTGAAATGCTTGAAAAAAGTGCAATTTTGATGATCCGTTGTGAGATTAGTACTAAGAGTTTAGATCATTTACACTTGCTTGTAAAAATTGCACCAAAGAAAATAATTAAAAACCATTTTAATATGAAAATATATATATAAAACATTAAAATAAAACATTTTTTACACACTTCAGCTTTGATATTTATTTATTTTCTTCGGTTCGGCATAATAATTAAAGTGTTTTAAATGAGGTTTTAGTGGTTCGAGCGGCAGTCCTAATTAAGCCATTTTGAATGTTCCAGAGCAAACGGTCTCATTTAATGAAACATTAGATACATTGTGGCTGTTAACAACTTTGTTAGTGATATTGATTCTTCTAATGAACCAATAATGAATTTGCATACTGCGGTCACCATGGTTACTGTGAAATCTGCCAAATCAGGTCACAAAGGTTTCCAGTATGATAAATATGACTGTGCTGTGGTTTTTAATTTACTTCCAACAATAAGACTTCAGTAGTAGTTTAATATACGATTTGAACAGTGCTTATAAATAGTGTCATTTTTTCTCAATCGTTTGAACATTAAAGTCCATTTTATCAGCCAAAAATGCTAAATATAGTAATTTTCTTATATAAAGAGCCGTTACTCAAACTATAAACACTGTGCTTGCATTTCACACACGTTTCAAATCTGTTAAACCTTTTTAAAACTCTAAACTCAATTTTAGCATTTTACGCAAAAGCATAGCATTCAAAAATAATCACTATTATCATGTCGCACGTCCTGATTTTGCTGAGTTAGACGCGTTCCTGGGTCAACTTATTTTGCATAACATTCCTGTCCGAAAATGTAATCCTAAACCTAACCCTACCCATAACTTATCCCTAAAATCAGAGGGAAATGATAGGTGGATAACACTGATGTAGAAGCACCTATAACCTTGATTGTAAGTCTAAACTTGACATAAACTGTAAACTTGTCCCTTAAATCTGATTGGTTGATTGGAATGTTGGTCCAGGAACATGTAGTACTTGGTGAAATCAGGTTCTGCCATCATGTCCTCTCAGCCTAAACCCGAGCATATAATCATTCAGACAGCATTCAGAACCTCACTGTGAATAAAGTTGCCACAAATGGGTCCAAACAAAGTGCTGGAATGAGAGGAAATGTACAAGAGGGTGGAGAACTTTGAGGACAGCAGTCTTAGAAGAGATCTGCGCTGCTGCAGTTGACCTTTTCCGAGGCGAGCTGGAGGGAATATAAAATATGAATATGTGCAGGAAAATTGTATACGAGCACCTAAATCGCTGAATCAGAATAAATGTGGGTTTTTTTTTCGTCGTCTTCTTTTTCGAAAAAAATCTCTTTTTACATTCGTCTTACAAAAGATATTTCTCTTACTGGTGTTGGTTGAATATTTGGGGAATTTTTGTTTTGTTTTTTAATTTTTGTAGTTTTCATGTATATTTACATTTATTTATATATATATATATATATATATATATATATATATATAATTTTTTTAATTATGTGTTTTCATTCATGTCCAAACCTATAGTTCTTTCTAGTACTGATTTTTTTTTAACTTATGCCCCTCCCCCCCCCAAAAAAGCACAAACATATACTTATGAAAATAATAATAATACTAATAATAGCACAAAAACTTTAAATAATAGCTCATAAAACTTTTCAGAAATTATTTAATTTGACTTGCTTTGATGTTTATAAATATACCTAAAAAGTCTGAATTAAATTGAGGAAAATATATTTTAAATAGAGTGTATAATTTTGAGCTTTGTAGTTTTGATTTTGATCGTATGGTAATAGTTTCAGGAAAAGTGTCTGAGCAGTAAATGTGCACGTTAATAGCATTTGCAGGCATTGTGTTGTGAAACATGTTGGCCACAAGATGGCAGTAGCATTTCTTGGTTTACTAATCCAAAAAGAAAAAAAAAACAGATTTTTTTCTCTGCTGTCAAACTAATCTGTAATGCAGTCTGTGTGTGGATGAGATTAGATAAACATATATTAGATTCCACAGCATCATAGTAAAGTGAGTTAACTTTATCTGTAGCTCTATTGGAATAGCAGCAGCACGTATGATTAAAATCACTTTTAAATCTGACCTAAATCTGAATATACAGCACATTGTTGTGCTTTTAACCAGAAAGCCTGTTTGCATAATTATTTCATTGTTCATTATATCAGGTCACAAACAGATTATGTAAACATAATTACACATTTTTTTCTAATCTTCAAAGATAATTTATATCTAATTAGTGTATAAAAGCTAATATAGCTAAATCGTTCAGGTCTTCCATGTCTCTATTATTATGTTTGGTTACTGTAAAAACAACATTATTACTGTTTGAAACCCGGGTTGGACTGACCTATGGATAAAATGACTATGACTAGAGTAAACAGAAACTGAGAATTCAATGAATGACATGATCATATGATGAATAAATAAATAATTGATGAATAATAAGTAAATAATATATGAGATAAATCACCTTGTTACACTGAAATGTAGCAGAACGCTGATGATTTTCACCTGGTATCGTGTGAATTTTCCTTCCTCTGGTGTTTTACATTCAACATTGATAACTGTATTACATAGATGTGTAAGCAGTATGATGATCACACTACTAGAGTCATAAGTTTGGGGTCAGTTTGCTAGGGTGTTCTGGGTGGTTGCTAGGGCGTTGCTAGGCAGTTGCTACAGTGTTCTGGGTGGTTACTAGAGCGTTTCTAAACGTTGCTAGGGTGTTCAGGGTGGTTGCTAAGGTATTTTTGGTGGTTGCTATGGTGTTACTAGGTGATATGTAGTTGTCAAAGATGGTTACTATGGAGTTTTTATAGAGTTCTTAAAATCTTTAATAACGAGTGCCTTTAGTACGGCAGTTTTTAAAAAAAAATTAATTATACTTTTATTAATACTTAAAGAATTAATACTTTTTTATTTGGCATACTTTTACTTTTATCTATCTATCCATCCATCCATCCATCCATCCATCCATCCATCCATCCATCCATCCATCCATCCATCCATCATCCATCCATCTATCCATCTATCCATCTCTATCTCTATGCATGCCTTGTTTTACTGCGGGGGGAATTAGTCCCATCAAACTGAATTATCTTGCTTATTTATTTACTTGTTGTAAAATAAACAAAATTAAAATCTGCTGCAGGCTTACACTTGATAAGTTATTCTATCGGCGTGACACAAGCTGAATTGCTTAGATCCACTGGAGTCTTCTTTAAACGTCTTTTTTTATATTGGTTGGCAGGAGAAAAAAGGCTTTTTTTATTCATCTTTTTCTTTCAAAAATACCCCAATCTAGTGGAAATTACTCTTCATTCATAAACTATGGAAACAGGATTTATTTCTCCTCATGCTAAACCAGTTGCATTAGACTGTATCCACTGTTAATGTCACATGACTAAAATGACCTGTCAATCAAAAGAAAGCAGACATAGCAGATGCTTGTGATAGGTTGTGTAGCATCTGTTTCATTTTCTAAATGTTTAAATGTGAATAGTTCATCCATGCATGTTTTCTTTTTGACCATTTAATTAATAATTAAAACATCACTCGATTTTCTGGTGAGACAACTTCTCTCTGGTGACATATGCAGGACTTCTTCAATCAGGTAGTCCACTTAAACCCCGCCTCTTTTCTTACAATCCTCATTCAGATCTGCTGCCATCCAACCAACATCTGATGAACCAAGTCATTTTTTTTCTGTTCCGCTAATCCATTTGACTCTGTATGTTTCAATATAGAAGAAAAGATTAGACGTCTACTTACCTGCATCGCAAATGTATGTGTTGCGAAAGGCATGACAGTTAAAAAATAATACTCATAATGATTAGTTTTCATTTTGTTCTTAATAAGTGATATTTCTCGCATGGCAAAAAAAGGTTAGGTCACCGGTTCGTCCGCATATCCACTGAACCAGCTGTCAACCTGCGCTACAGTCAAGAGTCAACTCTGTCTGTTGCTTTGGGAAAGGGGAGTATTCTCTTTTGTCCCACTGCCACGGCCTGTCATGACTCGTATACTGGCACGTCTGTGGGTGAAACGGCAGCATATGCACCTGAGGGAAGGTCTCTGTCCCGTGTCTCTTTGCTGTCTTACAGCTGTCATGCATGGCTGGCGTCTCCCGCTCTCCTCTACCATCAGGCTGCCTTGACAAGGACATCAGTCCACTCTTTAATGCCTGGTCACCTTGCTCACTCTATCTGGGCCTGTGACCGTATGGACTAGTTGTGTCACATCTGGAGAAATGCATGTCTGTCATGTGGCAGCGGCGCGCTTGCGGGACGTCAGGGGTGGACAACTTTCACTTAACCTTCTTTAAAGTATCAAATATACTGAGTACCACCTTTGACTTTCTTTATTCTGTGGAATACAAAGGGGGAACTTTCAAGGCAAGAATAATGCCTTGACAGTATCATATGTGGGTCATGAAATATGTATAAAAATTAACTGGATACTTTATTAGGTATTCATACATATAGCATATGACCGCATTATTTGACGAACCAGATCATTTAGAACAGATCATTCATTCCAGTTTTGAGAACCAAAATCTTTTAATTTTTTTTTGTAATTTGACAGCCCCAGGCCATTTTTGATATGGCACTTTATACAATACAGATTGCTTCAAAGCAGCTTTATAGTAATAAACAGGAAAATAACAGTATTAAGGTTACAATATTCTTCAATTATGTAACGAATTCCATTTGACCAGTAAAGCAACGCTTTACGATGCATTAAGAATCACATGATCAATATTATTCTGACTTCCATTTTTCCGGGTTTACACTTTTGGCAATTTTTTTCTTGTAAACGTAGGGCAAAAAGTTCCCAAAATAACCCGATATGTACAGTACTGTTCCGTCTTTCTTTTAGCTGCGCTTACAGTTTTGACACGATTCTCTCACTCATTGAGTTTTGCAAACGTGAGGAGGAAGGCGGGTCCACCTTCTCTTTGTAGCAAATCTGATTGGTTCTATACCACTGAGACATGTATCTTTATTTGGTTCAGCATTGTTCTCGCTGCCGAAATGGTACTTTTAACGCACGCATACACTGCCGTTAGTTTGGGATCGGTACGATTTTTCATGTTTTTAAAAGAAAATTATGCTCTTATGCTCACCAAGGCTGCATTTATTTGATTAAAAATACAAAATAAAAACAGTAATGTTAAAGCTGCAGTCCGCAGTTTTTCCTCTTTGACGCCATCTCTGTTCGAAATCTGCAATTGCAGTTATTCGCGTAATTATCAACTTTACGTGCGTTGTGCCTCGGCATGGCACAGTGCAGATGAATCCAATGTTTTGAGAATCACCGTGTCAATCACCGCGCTGGTGGTGTGGATACTGTCATTCGCAATCACGGATTCTACTTTTTGGAAGTAAATAACTGTTTTCTAATTGAATATTATTTTAAAATATAACATTGATAATAATAATGAATGTTTCTTCAGCATCAAATCAGCATATTAGAATGATTTCTGAAGGATCATGTGACACTGCAGACTGGAGTAATGATGCTGAAAATTCAGCTTTGATCACAGGAATAAATTACATTTTAAAATATATTAAAACAGAAAACAGATTGTAGTATTTCACAATATTACTTTTTTTTTTTTTTTTTTTTTTTGTATTTTTAATCAAATAAATGCAGCCTTGGTGAGCATAAGAGACAACTTTTAAAAACATAAAAAATCTTACCGATCCCAAACATTTGAACGGCAGTGTATATATATATATATATATATATATATATATATATATATATATATATATATATATATATAAGGGCTATCAAACGATTAATCGCGATTAATTGCATCCAAAATAAAAGTTTGTGTTTACATAATATATGTGTGTGTATGGAGTATAATTATTTTCTATATATAAATACACACACATGCATATATATTTAAGAAAAATGTGTTATTTATATATAAAATATTTATATATAATATAAATTATATATAATATAAATATATATACACAGTATATACATGCAAATATTTCTTAAATATATGTGCATGTGTGTGTATTTATATATAGAAAATAATTATACACCGTACACACACATATATTATGTAAACACAAACTTTTATTTTGGATGCGATTAATCGCGATTAATCGCGATTAATCGTTTGACAGCCCTAATATATATATATATATTAGGGGTGGGAATCACCAGAGGCACCACGATACGATATTATCCCGATACTTAGGTCACGATACGATATTATTGCGATTTTAAACATATTGCGATATTCTGCAATATATTGCAATTTATTACCTTTTTCCAACTTCAAATTATGTCCGCAAAGGAAAACTGTCAACATCTGTTTGTTCATGTCACATCAGTTTTAATAATCTCAATTTATAATCTGCATTAATAATCTGTTACACAGAACTTATTATATTAAATATGAATCAAAAATGATTCACACCTTCACAAAATCCAAACATTCAGTGTAAGAGTAAAAAAATGACATAACATTATTTATAGTAAGTTTATTTGATTCACATCTTATTTAGAGTTTTGACCTCGACAACCCAACTGCATTTACCCAAACAGTCTAAACTAAAAGATTGTTTTGGTTGAATCGGTTCAAAGCAGTCATTAGTTCGCGAATCGGACGTGTCATTAGCGGACTTGTAGGCCTACAACGCGTGTGATTATCCCGGCAGTCAGGACATCGCACAAGATTTGTCAACACAGAAAACATTTCATCATTGGATTTTGTTTTGTTTATTGAAAGTGTTTTTCATGTCAGCTGAATGTGCGGAACGCTTTTCAGAGAAGATAAGGCAACGGAAATTTTTTTTTTTTTGCACAACACCCAGCAGTAATTCAAGAAAAAAATACCCGAATGCTGCACGTGAAACTTCGGTCTTCCGATCTTTTACCATCGTGTCAATTCTCAATTTATTTTGATTAATATGCGCGAGGGAGCGAGAGAGAGCAAGACAGAAGGCGGCGAGGGTGCGCGCGCGATCGCGGCTCTCTCTCTCTGCTCGTTCTTTCAGTAATATGCACCCTGTTGACTTCAATAATAAGTAATCAGTAATATGCACCTATCGCAAGCGCAGCAGTCATGTACATCACTCACCGATCAAATAAGGCTTTGGCGAGACAAAAAATTGCTTGTGAGAGAGACGCGTGAGTGACAGAGAGACGGAGGGAGAGCAGGGAAAGGAAATGCAGCTGAATGAATACGCTGCGTGTTTTAAATTGCGTAAAAAAATGTTTTATAACGAAACACAATATGTGACGGCCGGTGTTGATTCTGTGGCGCACCGCCACATTCATTTTTAGCATTCTACTACCAAAGTTAAATTCTCATGTGTAATTTAAATAATAAAACGTCGATACTTGGCACCCGTGTATCGATACAGTATTGCCACAGAAAATATCGCGATACTATGCTGTATCGATTTTTTTCCCCCACCCCTAATATATATAAACTGAATTAAAACATGGTCCTTCATAAGCTGTGTACCATTAGGCTAGACTCCCATGTGTTCATACTGAATTTCGAGCTGGTGCGCATAATTTTACCGTCATAGACAATAGTGTCAACCCCAGCATCAAATTATATTTCAAATGTAGCAAAGATGGTCTTCAAAAAAACAACAGAAAAAGTCACGCAGATTTGGAACGGCGCGAGGGTGAGTAAATGATGACAGAGTATTCCTTTTTGGGTGAACTAACCCTTTTTAGCATACGTAGTAGAACATCACGTTCTCCAGTGTTTAAAAGCAACACGGCTCTGATTTTCCCCCTCCATGAGACCTCTCTCTGTAGTGTGACAGTAGATGCGTGACGACGCTAAATCATTCTGTAGCCATCCTGTTTTCCGCCTCCTTTCCTCCGCAGTCTTTGCTGCTGTATTAGAGGGCTTCCATTAGGTAAATTAAGTTTTACAGAGGAGGCTGGTTTAATAGACTCCCCACTCGTCTTTATGATACGTGCCCACTCTTTACGAGATTGTATTGTAATTCAGGTTTGCCCAGGGTGATGATGTTGACTGCCTAGCGCAGGTCTCAAGTCTCAAAGTAATTAAATGTCAGGTGATGTTACGGAATGAAAAATAAATCAGGTGGTGCGGCGTGGGCATAAAAGAAATGAAAGTGTGCTCTCCGTACACACTCGCCCCCTCTCTAGACACCTTCTGATGGTTTTTCATATGCATTGACCAAAACTCTTTCAATTGAAAGGTCATCGTGAAAATCGTTGCAAAATTGCTGTGACAGATTAGCCTCATATTTCCAAGGAAAGCATCACTGCTTAGGGTTTGCAACAAAAATCTGTAGGTGCATTCAAACTAGCATCAATTTACAGTTGCAAATCCACAGGAGGTCATTCAATTTTAGTGAGATTTGGCGATTTCCGGCGGCATGAGTAAGGACTTTAAAGTCTACATGAACCAAAAGTTGTGACCAACTGTGTCCCATATTGTCAAAAATGAAATTTCCTCACCCCGAGCACTGCCCACCGTCCCTCACTCCTTTTGCCCAACCTTTTGGTTAAGGTCCTTTTGGTAAGGTACTTGTGTGTGTGCGGGTTGCAGGAGAATAAAACGATTTGCGGGACTCCCGCAAAATAGAAATATATAAGGATAAAACATCTAAAAACAAACACATTTTTATTCATATGTTGCACAAAAGCAACAAGAATAACTAAAACTAAATAAAAACGATTTACAGGCCAGAACGAGCGTTGAGCAATGTAGCCAATCACAGACATATGTGTTGATTTCTTGAACGCAATGGCCAATGAGATGCATTTAAGATAGAATCCACTCACCGCTCAAAACTGAGTTTTTGTTCTGGCAAATCCTCTGATTAGAACAAACGAAGTGTTCACATTATGAAAGATTTCTTGTGCAGACAGCTTCATTGACTATAATTCTGTCATACCAAACCATGCACGTTGTAGCCTATGCTTGCTTTTATGTTAAATTAACAGTGGTTTGTGAATGTTTATGCTTTAATAACAAATAATTTATCACCATCATAACAGGCGTTTTATTTATCTTACTTGTGACCATCACTAAGCCAAAGCAGGCTACATGACCCTAGTCACTTATGGTTGGCCTGGCCGTGCGTCACTCAGAAAACAACAGGCCAATCAGAAGAGTGGCTCATGAATATTACTTAGACAGGCCAAAAACGACCTGTTCTTGGCAGAGCTCCTGAGAAAGGAGCTGTAAAAAGATATTGAGATGGTTTTTGGTACTTATACTGCAAATATATTTTCTTAAGGACATCAAAACCTAAAATAAAACTTCAGAAAGGTGCACAATATGGGACCTTAAGTGAAACAGAATATTCAATTATAAATAATAGATGGCAGGGCTTGATTTCCAAGCCATCAAACAGATGTCATCAAATTAGGAACACAATTCCAGAGGAGAAACACAATTTCTGATTTTGACTTGAAATTTTGAAAACAAAAAAGTTTTTTTTTTGTGGTTTCATTTGCACAGATTATTTATTCACTACAAGACTACTAATCTGCGCTAAGTAAAATCATGTCAATTTTGATTTCAAGAAGACTTTCAAGAAGACTTTGAATATGTTTAATTGGTGGCGTAGCCTGTTGGTGGGTCAGATCATTCAAAAACAGAAGGAAGTGACGAAAACAAGCAAAACAAATCAAGAGGGCTAACAGTAAGGCTGTATCCGAAATAGCATACTTCCCTGCTATATAGTAGGAGAAAAACAGTATCTGAATTCACAGTGCTCATAAAAGGGTTGTCAAAAAGTAGCCGGATGATCTACTTCTACTGACAAGATTTTGTAGTGTGCATACGATGGACACTTTACTATCCCATGAGGCCACGGGAGAGGATTTATGAATGATACTATGCAACTGATGCTGGTGGTCATGTGATAAAGGCAACATGGCAAATGTATGTCCATATTTTTTTCCTACTATATACATTCATACTCTATAGAACATACTTTTTTAGTGGTCGTGAAGTAAATGCTTATTCAAAATAAGGACCCGCTTAAGAGAATATGCCATTTTGGCTATGCCTCTTCTCATTGAATATTCGCAGTCCTATGCTGTGTTCGAAATCGCCCCCTGTATCTTCATTCACTAAGCCCTACATTACTCAACTAATTTAGTCCACTGAGAGAGTTAATTAAAACGAGTGAGTGAATTCGGACACTAAGTGCGCTGAAGCGCTGCAGCGTTTGCATGGTTTGTGCTGTTTAATAATCATTTAAAACGTAGCTAACTGGCAGCTCCAGTAGTAATGAAAAGATTTATATTGAACTGTCAAGGAAACTAGCATACATAAACCGTAATTAAACAATCTAATTATTCATTTAAAGGCAATGTATATCTGTATGATATTACGCTGTAGCCACATTGAACCAGCGGTTTGGAAAATGGATGGATGGATGATTCAGCTGCGGGCACTGTCTTTTGGTAAGACATGGGAATTCATTCGACGCGCGACTCTCACGGAGCATTATGGGTATTCTCTAGCTGTTGACCATACATCAGTTGTACAGTCGTTACTATGGTGCATTGTGGGATTGAATGAGTGCACTCCATAACGTCCACTATCCTTTCGGACACCACTGCAAATGGCTGTCCCCTCAAATAGTGCCCTATTTAAGGGTATGGGGGTGATTTCAGAAACCCTATCTCTTCTGGTTTTCTGTTTTTGAATGATGAATACAGACTACTGCCACCTCCTGGCCTGGAGAGTTATTTCCTCTCACATAGACGCAGAACGTACGTTCGACACCACAGCTGTCTTTCATCGCTGCTAGTTCTTTGATGTCTGTTTAGTGTTTTTGGGCCTTTATGCAAATGCGGTGTGATGTAGCAACAGCCAATGGAAGAAATATAGTTGGATAGTGTTGGATATTGCAGTTGAGTAGCAACTAGGGCTGGGTATTCGCAAGCTTGCAGTTCCGATAACGAATCAATTTGATTTGACATTGATTCGTTTGGATGTATATCAGGTACATTACAAGTACGCTACGGGAAAAATACTTGGTCATTGAATGGCTTTTCTTAGGTAAATGCAATGTTACGCAACATTTACAAGCTGTTTTATTGACATCTTTATGTTTTGAAACATAAATATTGTTTTGAATTGTTAGTTGAAACACTGGTTGAGCGATTACATGAGACATGATACATTTCGGTAAGTTGCGCTGTATCTTTCAGCAAAATGAGAATTGAATAAAATTCAGAACATTTTTCAACTATTTTCAGCCCTAGTAGCAACCCCACAGATAATCTGTCAAGTATTAGGTTTTGATGCATACCTTCTAGTGGTGTAAAAGTGCACGGTTGAATACAGTGTTGTTTTAACCACTGCATGTGCGGAACTTTGTGTGGAATGTAATTTCAAACTCAGAGTTTCCCCCCTTGTTTGGGATGATAACGTTTATATTGATATTCTTTGATGTTGCAAACTCTTCTGAAAAGTAACAAATGACAGAGTGATCTTTTGCCAGATAAGTGGGCGATCCAATTCGTCATAAACATGAGATGCGCTTTATGTTAAGCTCTTTAAACTAAATCATAAACATGGCTTGCCCTACTGTCAGATGTTTGTGTTTTAATGTGTTAGAGATGTGTTTTCCTCAGTGCACAACTTACATAGTACAGTTGTATACTTGCATGTAAATGTTACAAATTCACGCAAGTATTTCCATTTATTATCCTGACAGCAAGCGTGTAGCCTACATGTTTAATTTCGCAGACTTCAATGAACAAGTGCCGGCGACGCATGCTCAAAACAAAGCGGATTAGAATAGGAGCACTGCAATTCTCGATTCTAACCTTATCCAAAAATATTTTTCTAACATACATTATTTTGCATCCAAAGGTATAAGCACTTCAGATCTCTTCCCTCAATTACAGCACCATAAACTGTGCGGTATGTTAGGTCCAGTTGCAACAACATTGACAGATTTTTTTTATTTAAATACAGACATAGTTTGTTCAGTAAACCACTGTTTAATAAAAAAAAGTGTTTTGCTGGACCAAAAACATACCACACCGTGACTTCAAAACTGACTTCAGAACTGTCATTTTTGTGTACAGTTACACTCCTAGTAACGTGTCCCAGACCATTTTGACTACATGCATGAATTACACCTCAAATTGTGCAGCTTGTTGGGGAGATTCTTAACAAGGATTTGAAGGATTGTTCTGAGATCTTGGGATCAGAATGTCATAAAGAGGGTGGGCTATTTTGACTCTCTTCAGACCACGAAACAATTACTTCAGAACACCCTAGCAACCTCTTAGAAACACGTTAAAACTAATCCAGAACATATTAGCAACCTCATTGTTGGAATTATGAAGTTTTGAAAACGTAAATGAAAAAAAATGTGTGTATTTTATTACTTGTTAGAATGAAGCGATTTGTTACATTGCTACTGCAGTGTTTTTATTGCGGTTTCATTGCTGGTGTGCAGATGTTGTAGCTGGCAGGCTCACAGTAAATAATCTTGCCGTTCTTGTTGCTTTTCCGTTTTGCAGTAATTCAAGTCTAGCCATTTAAACCGAGACCAAAAGTGGTTCAATGTGCCTATACCATACACATGGCTAGAATGACAGGCCATTTTGTCACCTAATAGAAAAAGCCTCATCCCGATGGGCCATGAATTTGCTGTCCAGGCCGCTCATTGAAATACAGGAGTGATTTGTCGGCTGAAATGCTGTGCCCAACTATAGATTACCAATTGCCTCCACTCTCCAACGCCTCATTCTTCATACAAACACCTTTCAGTTTGTTTGGTGTTTGTTCAGTGAATAGCAATGACATCTCTAAAATTACCTGTCAGTCACCACCCCCTCGTCACCCGATGAATATTTGAAAAGCTCGATTTGTTTTATTTGTCCTGCTAACCATATAATAGTGTTGCTTCAACTAACTCTGGATGCAGAAACTTTTTTCAAAAATCTAGTCCAGTGGGATTTCATGAGGGTTTTGTATCGCTTACTCTTATCTTCCCTTTATTCATTATAAAGGAAAGTTGTTTTTGTTGTGGTACCTTCCACTCCAGATCATACTCTGTCTCAGTCAGTTGTTGTGTGGAATTGAGAGCTGCATTCTGAATTCAATTTCAGCAGCCACTCATGTATGAAGCCGGAGACAGCCGGGCTGAAGCAGTCTCTTTCGTCTGGTCCTGCCTCTGAGCTTTGCTGGCCCACATGAAGGCCAAAACATCATCCCACCACTCAAACGAACAGACTGCGGGCAATTTCGGAAGGGGGTGGCTGTACGTTGATGAGGCTTTGGCTTCTTCAGCCCACTGCATAGTAATGTGGTTAGATTAGAGGGCGCTTCAATTTTACGGAAGACAAAACAAATGATTTGTTTAGTCTGAAAATACGGTTTTGTTGTTTTGCCGCAGGCAAAGTTGGAAAGCATTACATTTAAAAAGGACTTGTTTTGTCTCCTGTTAAGACAGTTGCCTCTTCTTGTTTTTTTTCTTCAGGTCTGGAAGTGGCGATCTACAGATCGAATCGTTGACTTATGTGGACCAACTTCCAGTGGCTGAAATTATTCATCAGGTAAGTCTAATTGTTAAATGTTGTTGGAATATGTAAATGAGGAAATGGTTGATATGGTCCATGATTGTGATCGTTTAAACGTACAATTGATTATTCATAAGATACGTATTTCTTTTTCAACTTCATAAATCTGTCTTCTTTGAAAAAAAGGCTTCTTTGTTTATTTTTTGTTTTAATGAATGTACATTTATTTGTGTTATATTACTCTGGCATGAAATTACAGGAAATTAGTTAACACAGCTGCAGTGTGGTTTTAAGTAGAGCTGCTAAGGGAGTGACTGTAATTTTGACATCTGCTTTCACAATCCATTGTTCTTTTTTTTTTTTTTTTTTTTTGCTGTTGTAGCAAATGCGAATGCAAAAATGATATTTGCTATGCTGTTCCAGTCATTTAGCAGTATACCCTAATATAGTTTACTTTCGAGGGTTATTTGCATATAATTTACATCTGAATATTTAATAGAGGGATTGTTTACCCAAAAATGAAAATTCTATCATCATTTACGCACCCTCATATTGTTCCAAAGCCGTAAGACTTTCGTTCATCTTGGGAACATAAATGATTATCTTTTTTAATGAAATCTGATAGATTCTGTTCCTCTATAGACAACTACGCAACTACCATAAAGAGATTGTAAAACTAATCCATATGAATTGAGCGGTTTAGTGCACATTTTCTGAAGAGACATGATACTTTATATGATGAACAGATTAAATTTAGGCTTTTATTCACAATTGATCAGCGAACCTAAACAGAAGCTCAACCAAACCTGATTGACGCACAAGAACAAACCTCATTGGTTCTTGCGGAAGCTCAAACGTCCTGCATAGGGCTGTCACTTTTGTGGAAAAAATCCTGTTCGATTTTTGAGACATAAGTGTTCATTGAATCGATTGTAAAATGCCAAATATAGGCAAATCCACGGACAACTAACAGGCATTAGGATGGACGTAAAGAACGTAAAAGTCAGCAATATTTCTGATGATTTATTGGCGTGAAGTTTCGTGCACAATGACAAACAGGAGTGCGACATACTCGAAAAACAATAAGCAGAGTGGACTGCCATAACATCAATGAAAAACATTACTGCAGTCTTCAACATAGCTGTGTTTACGATTAGAAATGTCAAACAAATTTCACCTACGTAGGCGATTGTTGACCGTGGCCCGAATCTGTATCTGTATGCATGAGACTGTCTGAATACCTGCAGAATTCACATTTTTGCAGTAAAAAGAGACACATTATGCAGAAGTATAATTTGCTGTTATGTGTTTGTCAGAGCTTGCAGTCGCTGTGTGACGCGCGTTCGCTGCGGGCGTATCGTGACGAGCTGGATGCGCTTCGAGAAAAGATCGTTAAAATCGATTCCCTATTTTCGTTTTCGAAACGTGTGTTGGTTGGTCCGATTGATTGTGCAATCGATTTTCGAACATAAAGTGACAGCCCTAGTCCTGCGTAACAAATGAGAATTAACCTTATTGGTTCTTGCTGAAGCTCAAATTGCTGCGAACACAAGAATGAACCTTATTGGAACCTTACGATCTCTTTATAAACTTTTTGATGCATCAAAGTGGTAGTTGCGTAGACTGTCAATGGAGGGACAGAAATTGCTTAGATTTTATTAAAAAGATCTTAATTTGTGTTCTGAAGATGAATGAAAGTCTTACGGGTTTGGAACGACATGAGGGTGAGTAATGACAGAATTTTAATTTTTGGGTGAACTATCCCTATAAATCATTTTATTGTCGTCTCTGCATCCGTTGTAATTTCATAAAATGTTTCTGGCCTTAGAGAGGTCTGAATTAATTTCAACCATTTACATATCGGCAAAAATCCTTGCAAACCACCTAGAAATGAACCAAATCTTTGAGGTGGACTGGACACTGACTATTGTATTACTTCTCTTAAATTTCTGCTTAAATCTAGAGCATATTTCAGTAACATTTTTTTTTAATATATACTACCAGAAATTTTCCAGGATGTGATAAGTGGATTTTCATATTCAATTGTGTATGAGAAAAAAAGGGCATGTTTTGCCATTCAAGCCCCAGTGGCTTTAAGAAATCATCTGGAGGACTGCAGCATACTGCTAAAGATTCAGGCCTGTCATGAGTCATGACTGTCTTTAGAGTGATGATATCGAACTGTCATAACGGAGCTTTGCAATGACATTCATAAATATGTGAATGTTCTATTCAGGATAAAAAGACAGTGTGAGGCAGTGTGTGTATATGTAGCGGGATGAGTCCTCCTAATAGCATTCGTTCATTCTGTATTCGGATGATTGGACGCTCCCTCCCACTGCGTGCTGGACTCTATTACTGGCCTCATGCTGACTACATCAGAACCATTGATCTTTCTATCTCCATCTCTTCTTTCTCTCCATAAATTTTTATTAGTGAGAATGTTAAAGGGTTAGTTCGCCCAAAACTGAAAATTCTGTCAGTAATTACTCACCCTCATGTTGTTCCAACCCCGTAAGACTTTCGTTCATCTTCGAAACACAAATTAAGATATTTTTTATGACATCTGAGAGCTGGATCACTCCTCCAAAGGCTTCTATGTTATTGAAACTTGCCTGCCCAGAAAAGTTAGTAAAGACAATGTTTAAAATAGTCCAAGTGACTACAGTGGCTCAACCATAAGTTTATCAAGCGACAAGAATACTTTTTGTGCGCAAAAATAATGATTTATTCAACTATTAAAGCTTCCGGGTTGTACGCCAACATGTAGGCTCACTATTGGCCAACGCTGGTCATGTGTGTGATGCGTGTGACGTACAACACAGAAGCGCTGCGCTGCTTCACTACGTGAACTTACTCAGAGTCCCACATTGAATAAAGTCGTCATTTTTGTATTGTTTTTACGCAAAAAAAGTATTCTCGTCGCTTGATAAACTTAAGGTTGAGCCACTGTAGTCACTTGGACTATTTTAAACATTGTCTTTACTAACTTTTCTGGGCAGGCAAGTTTCAATAACATAGAAGCCTTTGGAGGAGTGAGAGAGCTCTCAGATTTCATCAAAAATATCTTAATTTGTGTTCCGAAGATGAACGAAAGTCTTACGGGGTTGGAACAACATGAGGGTGAGTAATTACTGACAGAATTAAAATTTTTGGGTGAACTAACCCTTTAAGCAGAGTCTCTCTTTACTGATTTCTTTATTAAAATATTACTTCTGGACAAAATGCCCAATCATTTAAAATGATTCTGTCTGAATACCAAACACTATGATCTCAAATTAATTTAATATCTCAATTAAATTCAGTACTTAAATCAGTAAATAACTCTTTAATCAGTTCTTTATTTGCCATTCCCTGTATGGCCAAACACTTTCATTTTCTCGTTTTACTTTTGTACCCCCACAGTCTTACACTGTTAGATTTTAGCCCATTCTTTCTGGCAGATTTGCTTCAGTTGGATGGTGATTGTGCGCCACCATTTTCAAACAGAGCAACAGATTCTTAGGTTTCTAGGAAGAAAATGAGTCTTTTATAGGGTGCTGTGCAGTATGTTATCCAAATATAGTAAGATACAAACCAGCTTTGGGCAAATTCTCCTCTGCTACATGGTTATTTAGGGATAATGGCAAAGGCAAAAACCTCATTATTTCTTAAACTCTGATTTAGATTAAGAATATGATCAAACCCCTAATACAGTTTCCTAACCAAACATAATGCAATATAAGATACTTTTTTTGTCCTAACCAGCAAAAAGATGTAAAATATGTTTTGATTGGCAGTGGTTTTGTCGCATCGAAAAATGTACGAAGAACTTGTGGTCGGAAAATGTACATTGTCGCAGTTGGTTTGGACATGATGTAACCCTAACCCTGTAATTAAACTTTGGTGTGCATTTCTTTCTGGACTTGTATTACAAACATGAATGATGCCACAAATGGATTAACATTGAAGGAGAGTTCCAAGCCATCAGAATATCATAGAGATTCTATGATAGCAGAATTTAATGCAAATGAGCAGTGGTGTGATGCGGGACTGTTTTGTGAATATTAGAATAACTGAATCAATGTAATGCTCAAAAAAGTTTCAGGTCAGATTCTCCTGTGGCCGCTCTTCACAGATAATGAAGGTGGTGTTCTCACTCTATTTCAAAAACGAGAGTTGTGTAGTGTTATAAGAGTCCTGAATGGACATCTTTCCTTATCAAGCCAAAGACGTAGTCACATTGTGTCATGTGGTATAGAGACTTTCAAGAGCCATTTCAATTGGATTCACATTATTGTTGTAGTCTTAAAATAGTCATTTTAGTCATTCTAAATTAAACATAATGTTACTTATTTTTGTCGCACTATAACAAATTTTTCAATTGTAAATAAATGAAATTATACTTGTTTGAAAAAAGTAACTTTGCTATTACAGTGTATTTTTAGCAAGTACTTAAGTTACACAATCTCTCTCTCTCTCTCTCTCTCTCTCTCTCTCTCTCTCTCTCTCTCTCTCTCTCTCTCTCTCTCGTGGAAATGACATTTCTTCCTCCATTCAGAACTACACGTTTGATTTGCAATGTAGCCAAGGACCCGTTAAAATTTGATTATGACTGATACTTGAAGGTAATTTGTAAGTGAACATCTGTTTAAAATGTGCAGATATTTTTTAGTTTAAGATGTCTCTTCTTAGATTCAAAATGTTTAATGATCAAAGTTCTAAAGTGTCTTAAGACAGATACATTAAAGAGCATTTTTAGAACAGCACAGAATTATTTAAGATAGCCAAGGATGAATAATTCTTCCTCAAATTGCTCTGATACTATGTGCCTAATTCACTGAATAGTTGCATCACTTTTGTACGCATTAAAGGGATAGTTCACCTAAAAATGAAAATTACCCCATGATTTACTCCACTTTAAGTCATCCTAGGTGTATCTGACTTTTTTTCTGTCAGACGAATAGAATCGGAGTTAAATAAAAAAAAATGCCCTGACTCTTCCAAGCTTTATTAATGGCAGTGAATGGAGGATATGATTTTGAAGGCAAAAAAAGTGCACCCATCCTTCATAAAAATGTTATTAACCACGTGGAGCCGAATGGATTACTTTTATGATGGATAAATGTACTTTTTTGGGCTTCAAAATCTCGTCCTCCATTCACTGCCATTATGAAGCTTTGAAGAGCTATATAATAATTATATATATATATATATATATATATATATATATATATATATATATATATATATATATATATTTTTTTTTTTTTTTTTTTTTTTTTTATATAACTCCGATTGTATTCGTCTGAAAAAAGAAAGTCATATACACCTAGGGTGGCTTGAGGGTGTGTAAATCATGGGCTAATTTTCATGTTTAGGTGAACTATCCTTTAACATCTGCATCATATTACCTTATCAATATTACCCACAATCCAGTTTAACGAGGCACGATTTGTTCACTATAGTTCAGTTAAGTCATTGTCATTCTTTTCAGTATAAATATACCTCCTTTCACATGAATTGGCTTTATAGATTGCACCTAATAATATTAATTCCTTGTTGTTTTTTTATTAATAAAGAAATAGTAATATTTTGAAATACGATCACAATTTAACAGTATTGAACTGTTTTAATATGAATTCATGTTTTAATTTTAATTAATTCCTGTTATGCTTATTAGGTTTAAACATGCTTATTTGGTGCTCGATTATTATTTATTATTGGTGCTCAGTTATTAGTAATGGATCTTATTATCAATGTTGAAAACCGTTTTTGCTGCTAATTTTTGTTGTGGAAACTGAGATAAATCTTTTTTAGGATTCTTTTATAAATAGAAAAAAATACACAGCAAAAATCGTTTTTCGGCATTGGTAATAATAATAAATGTTTCTTGAGCAGCAAATCAGCATATTAAAATGATTTCTGAAGGATCATGTGACACTGAAGACTGGAGTAATGATGCTGAAAATTCAGCTTAGCCATCACAGGAATTATACTAATATTTGACAATAGTTCTATTTTTACCCTATTTTGGATCAAATAGATAAACTTGGTGAGATAAGAGACTTCTTTCAAAAACAGTGCAGACTGCAAATTCGTTCTTAGAGAAATCCCCCATGTTTAATCTATTTAACAAATCTAGTCAGTGTATGAGGTTATACAGTAGCAGTGGGAACGCTGGGCTGTAACCCTGTCTTTTCTTCCAAGAGCTCTTGTTAGCCGTGCTGTCTCCTGGTTCAAACCTTCTGTCTCCGGTTGAGGATTAGGTTATCCCCTTTGTGCAGCGATCATTCTTGCTTCTGAATCAGAATTCAAATGTCAGAGACTAATCACGGTGTACTCAGCTGAATGCTTTTCTCCAAACTCAATTACTCTGCTTGTTGTGATGATTTTGCTCTGAGGACTCTTGCTTTCAGCTTTGAATAGTTATTTGTTGGCTTGACAGTTTGATGCCTCAGCACTATGGCTTTAGGGAATCAAAGCTGGAGGAGGAGGAGGATGTATGGCTTGTCCTCCTTTTGTCCTTTTTTGTCTGGGTTGTGAACCAGTCCAATCGAAAATAATTTATTCACTGAATAGCATGAGGTTTGATGGCAGAGTTTCCATTCCAGCAGAATGGAGTACAATTCCACCACGCATAAAGCATGATTTACCAGAAAACTTAAAGGGATAGTTCAGCCAAAAATGAAAATTGTTTTTATTTACTCGTGGGATTCTAAACTCATGAATTTTTATTATTATGCATAATTGCTAAAGAAGGGTTTTTAAGAGTTTGACAAGCTTTTGTTCATGTTATGTCAAAACGTTCAAGCTTCTTGCTGTTTTACTTCATATTCAGAAAAAATGTACTGAGAAATTGTACTTAAAATTGTCCTTGTTATGCTCAATCACAACAGATTGGGCCATCTGACCAATCAGAGCAGAGTAGACCAATCACATCAGACTAAGCCATCTGACCAATCAGAGCAGAGCAGACCAATCACATCAGACTAAGCCATCTGACCAATCAGAGCAGAGTAGACCAATCACATCAGACTAAGCCATCTGACCAATCAGAGCAGAGTAGACCAATCACATCAGACTAAGCCATCTGACCAATCAGAGCAGAGTAGACCAATCACATCAGACTAAGCCATCTGACCAATCAGAGTAGAGTAGGCTCACAGAAAGGAGGGGTTTAAAGAGACTGAATCCTCTATCGTTTATCAGAAAGTGAAATATACACGAATACTTGAAAAAAGTATTTGTTTAATTGTAAGTATTTAAACGTTAAAAATGAAACACTTGTCTTAGCATTTAAAAAATTGACTTTTGAAAACAAAAGACTGAAAAAATAATTTTCTCATTTTAGGGTTTTTTTTTTTTTTTTTTTTTGCATAAACTTTGTAAAGAACCCTGTCATTAATAACAAATTTCTCATTGTTCTGACTAGGTAAAACTCTAGGACACTGCAGATGTTAAAGTTAACCCGGATATTTTAGTTAAAATTAGCAGCCGATGATTTTATAGTGGTTTGACATTTATTGTGAATATAGTAATTTTTAGATTAATAATCAAAACTAATCATGAACTGCTCACACTTGACTCGAGATCATAAATCTAATTTGTTATTATAAAAAACACATTTGTTTAAAGTCTATGTCTGAAAGACATTATTCACCCAAAAATGAACTTATGTTAGCGTGATTGATTGGCTTGTTAGGATAAAGAAAAATTGGGATAAAGAAAAATTCTTTTAAGTCATGATGACCTTTATTATAATTTGTATAATTTATATATTATAATTATATTATATATATAATCATTATCATTTTTTCCTTGTAAATGTAATTGAGGATAAGTAAAAGTATTCTGTTTCAACAGAACTCAAGGACAGATTCCCCAGATTAATATTTAAGTATAGTGATGTACTAGCCTATCACTTTACATCTCTGTTCATACAGTATATGCACACATATGGAGTAGCTTTACAGAGGTGTTAATCTTCATCGAAACCAGCATGTATTTTATGTTAACTAGTCAGAATACTCTTGATATCTCTACTCAACTCTTCAAGGAGTCCAGTTAGCACATACAGTGGTGAAAATGGTGTTTCTCACCCTCAAACAAGCACATTGTCTTGATAATGTGTTATTGATGGAAATGGCATATTTTTGAACAAAGGAAAATTCATTGCAGAAATATGCAAATGTATCTTGTGTTTTCACAGAAATAAGATTAGTTTACCATTCTTATGTATTATGGTATCATTCATTTCTTCTTTTTTTTTTTTTCAATAGCCACTTCACGTTCCTGATGCAGTTGTTTTAAATGTCTTTGGATTTGGATTAGTAAACATTAATTAGCTTTCTGAAATACTCAATTCTGATTGGTCAGTTGCAGCACTCTGTGATCAACTGCATAAGGAATAACGGAATGTTGAGTTATTGATGAGATAATATAGAATAGCATGGCGTTACTGACAACATGGTTCTGTGTTGCGTGTGTGTGAGAGAAAGAGCGAGGGAGGGAGGGATGTACTTTCCGTAGATAAAAATAATTTAGAGGTGGAAAAAATATGGAAATTGTTTATTTGCTTTGGCCAATATCTTTATTTTTCTGGGTCTTTTTCTGTGGTAGACCATACAGCTCTTTGAAATAACTGATATTATTCGGCAAAGGGAAATTGAACTGAAATGCGGTCTAGATCTGGAACTACTTCACAGCCACAGTTATCGTGTCAGAGAATCAGAATCAGGCATCTAGTGTGCTTTATCATTTTGTGTGATCTCTTACATCGGTCTAACTCCACATCTCTCATAGCACTTTCATTGTTCTCACATAATCAAATAAATAAATGGACATGAAGTATTGATTTGGGGTGAAATTATTAATGTATTTGGTTAGTATAAGCATGTAATAAGCAGGATCATATAGAGCAGGGTTTTTCAAACAGGAGTTGCAGGAGGTTTCTAAATTGATGAATGGCTAATAATTAAATATCCAATGTAAAATTAAAATGAAATAAATGGAGCTGCTCGATAATCGCGATATGGTGCGACTGTCAAATCAAAGGCTGTGATTTAATTAAATAACTCTGTAGTCTGATCCTCCGCATGTTAAAAAAACATGATTCACATTGCATTTATGCATTTATATGTAAATATATATTGTCTGTAGAAGGCGTAGGACCATAAAATGTTCATCCAATCATTGAATTTGTTCCGAATGCAATGATACGATGTCACCTGCCTGTCAACGTGTGTTTCCATTCCTCCACGTTAGACAGACGTCAGTCACTGAGCACCACAAACAACCAGCAGCCACCTTTATCAGTTCTTCCTGAACCAAAACAACCAGCTTATGCTGTGTTCACGCCATAACTACTGTAATTTGGAGGAGATATAAAACCTGTGACGTTATACTAGGAGCGGTTCCTGAATCGAATTAATACGTTTCAATGGCAACACTATCAACGCCGAAATTAATTTGCAGCAGTCAGGTGGTACAGGTCAGTGCTCTTTAAGCTATGTTCATTATTATTGTAATGTTATGTGTTTTGAGACATGAGGTAGTTTAACGCCGTCTCTCGCGACACTTTTGTTTGCTCCCTGCTGTAAGCGTGCATGTGTTTTGAAGGAGGCGTGACTGGAGACGCTGTGAAGGGAGGGTGGGATCTTATGCTTACAAAGCTAGCTCAATATTGCTAGCCTCTCTGAAAATTGCCTACCCTACCTTTAAATGCAGCAAATCTCTGTATGTTCTGCGAGTTCACTCACTCACTCACTCACTCACTCACTCACTCACTCACTCACTCACTCACTCACTCACTCACGTGCATTTTGGAACTCAACATGTGCCGGGCTCACTTTATTTTTTATTTACATTTTATTTATTTACTATATTTAATTACATTTTTGTGGGCAGAAGTTTACTGCATTTCAGCAGTATTCCTCCAAATTAAGAGCTCAAGGATTTTAAATGTTCAAAGCTTGAGGGTTTAAATGTTTGAAAGTGCAGAATTAGTATTGTAACTTAATAATATTTTTATTATATTTATCAAATATACATTTTTATTTTACAGTAAAATTATAATTTATAACAGTTAAATATTTCTGCCTTGATTTTTGTAATTAGAGTTAAAATAATAATAATAATAATAATTATTGTTATTATTATTATTATTGTGAATATTTATTTTGATTGGGTTACTAAAACATCACTGTAATGTGGACTGAGACACCTATCACAACAAAAAAGAGGTTTGAGTCTACTTTTAAAGTCCAGCTACAAATTCAAAATACACTTGCTAATAAAATATTAAATGTTTATTTACTTGAATGTCATGTTGCCATTAACTGACATCAAGAGATCTGTGAAAATGTGAATGTGTCATTAATTTAAATATTAACTTATTACCTATCTCAGGGGGTACTTCAAGTAAATATTTTACATCCAAGGGGTTTGGCTAATAAAAAAGTTTGGGAACCCCTGAAATAGAGTCAGTTGTGATTGTCAAAAAAACAAACACACACACACACACAAAATCAGGACCCATCATGTCCAGGTTTATTTTGCAATAATGCCCAGCTCATCTGGCTGATGTTCTGGGTTCAGGTGTTCCGAGTGTTTTAACTTGTTGCTATATGAAGTCACTAGGGTGTTATAGTTACATCCTGGTACTTCTCTTTTGATATTCTGGTCTCTCACGTTCCTCCTGCAGTGTCTGAAATTTTTCACCCATTTCATCATTCACCAGGTGAGAACGTGTGATCCCACAACTGACTATCAAAGAACTGTGTCACTTATTTGTGAGTGCAGTCCCTTGATCATCTTGATCTAAACAATTTTGAACTTTTCGAGCGCTAATAATCTCTGAATAATCCCATTCATCTCCCTCTCCCTCATTATCATGGCTCCAGTTAACTCTAGCTCAGTTCCTCGACTGCTCCCGGAGGTAGACTGAGCCGCCTGTCGGAGTCAATCCATCAGTCCGCGTTCAGCCATGTGCGAAGCCCCCTTATGTACAGTCTTCACCCTCCCGTTTTCCTCTTACTTGTGGAGGTTAACTGCCTCAGCACTCGGGACATCTCCTCCACTGTCCTCCACGCTCAGGTGCAATGTATTATGCAGATGAAGGCCACTCATTATTGCTGTCCTTACTGTCTGATGGAGCAAAACAGATCGTCTTGCAGCATGTGAATTTGCGGAGTTGTTAGGAAGAATGTTAGGAAGGTACAAGTGTGCTGATGTCATAATGAAGAAAATAAGCCACATTTAAAGGAGTAAATTGTTGAAATTGAAAAATCTGTATCGAGTAGTTTGGCATTATCCAACATTATTATTTCTTAGAGAAAATAAAACGTGAAGTCCATGCCTTTTTATAAAGTCTTGATTTTGTATTTGTTGTCTGCTAAATTAGATTTTCATGTTTTAATGTTCAAAAAAACATTGTTTTTCACATATTTTACAATGTTGCAGCACCTCTCTTCGCAGTCTGTCAGTAACGCTCTGTTTTAGTTCCGGTCTCTACAAAGCCACTCCTTCCTAAAAGCACATTGTGCTCTGATTGGTCGGCTGGACCAGTGTGTTGTGATTGGTCAATCGCTGTTTTGAGAGTGTTTTGGAAATGTCCCTTTCCAATACCTTGAGTTTCAACACATTTTTTAAGTCACATAAGGCATATTTTTTAGCATATGCCTTGAGCGGGAATTATTTAAACGAGTAGTATTGTGACGTGTTCTTTCCTAATATTATACATATTTGACATAATTTATTGCCAAGTACATGCAGGGGAGAAAAAGCATGTAACAGGAAATGATATAGAGACACCTGCAGACCCTCATGACTGTCGAGCAGTTATTATTGTAAAATATAACTATTACCGGTATACACATTTTTGTTAATTGAAATTAAATTGAAATAAAATAAATGTAAATGTTAGATGAAAAAAAACAAACCAAAGTTAGAAATTCTAACTGAAATAAATGTTTAAGCTAATAATTGGAAAAAAACAACAACAATCTAAAACTGAACTAAAACTAAAAATGAAATAAAAATAAATTAAGCCTAAATAGTAATAAAGTAATTAAATAGTATTTAATAAAAACGTTATAAAAAAGTTTTTTTTTTTTTTATAATTACTAAAAGTTTAAATTAAAATAAAAAAATAAAAAATTAAAATATACAAATAAAATCTGATTAAATATATGAATAAACACTAGTGTATATAAATAATATTTAAAATAACACTTTTCAATTTCACGACGCCCCAATGTAATGATATTTATGAATAAATAATGCATGACGTTTGTAATACATTCTTTTTACCTAGTAAAATATGTGTACACACATATTCAGGGTGTAAGTCAAATGTTCTTTTTCCGTACAACAAATCTGTAGAGTAATTACATAGAAATGTTTGTTTAAAAAATATTATAAAACTTTTTTTTTTAACAATATAAACCAACATGAATATGAAGAGCACATTTTGAACCTGTCACTGTTTAAACAACATGTTTGACCATTTTCCTTGATTTATTTAGGACACTCTTATTTGTCATTGACACCATGATAGGCCTCATGTTAGAATGGGAGGACAATATTTTCCAACATAAATTTGAGTCAGTTCATTAACAAAGCTATTTTATGGCTTCAGAAGATTTAGAATATAGCGCACAGTGTATATGGGCCACTTTTATGGTGCTTTATCTATCTATTTAGTTGTGTGTGTCTCCCATTCACTTTTATTTATGGAAAAGAGTGACGTGCATTCTTCAACATTTCTCTTTTTTTGTTCTATGGAAAAATGAAACTCATATTTTTTTGGAACAACATGAGACGGTGAGAGAATTTTCACTTTCGGGTGAATTATTCCTTTGAAAGTGTGTATCCAGCACAGCCGTGATGGGAAGGACGGCGAACACGCGTAAACAACATGCACAAATGTTCTGTATCCGTCTTTCCCCGAAGCTGTATGTGTCACACAAACCCCTTTCCCCCGGTTCCTGTGGGTGTGTCCGGTTATGTGCACTGTGGTGGTCATTGTGGATATATATTATTCATTTCTAGATCACAGTGAAACACGCAGTCATGTTCACATGCAGTGCAGGCAAAGGCCTGGAAGCCCCTGGAACTTTGTTGGAAAAGTTATGCGAACTCTCTTTTTAGAGGTTAACCTTTTCTTTTCAGTAGAATATTCAGCCCGCATTAGCATAGAAATATGCTCTTCTGGTGATGCATGTTTAATGGTGGGTGATTTAAATGTATAATATTCATACACAAAGTGATGATGTGGCTGTAAATGTGCAAACACTTACTGAAGCAGACGTGTTCTGATGCAGTGCGCTCTGTGAGTCTTCTTCTTTCTTTCTTTCTTTCTTTCTTTCTTTCTTTCTTTCTTTCTTTCTTTCTTTCTTTCTTTCTTTCTTTCTTTCTTTCTTTCTTTTGTTTTTCTGTTCGTTTATTTTTGCTTGCAAGTGCTCGTTCTTCCATTTGCCTGATCATTCTGTCTTTCTCTTGTTTGTGCTCTCATTCATTTTTTCACCCTCTAGTTCTGTCTTTTCTTCTTTCATTCTTTTTTCACTTAATTCATTTTCCGCATTGATTCATTTGTTCGAGTGCTTTGTTGCAGTCGTCCGATTAGTCTTTTTTATTGTTTGTTCTATTTTTCATTTATTCTCTCCATTCATTTATTTATTCGCTTGCACATTTCCTTCTTCCAATCACTTGACGATTCTTGCTTTTTTCATTCATTTGTGCTCTTTCAATTAATAGATTTTTTTGCTTTTTCTTTCTTTCCCATTGTCCCATGGCTTCATTCATTCTTCTTTTTTCTGTTCATTCATTTGTTCTCTTGCACGTTCTTTGTTCCATTTGTCCAATCAGTCTCTCTTTCCATAATTTCTTCGTTCTTTCTTTTCAATGTTTTTTGTTTGTACTTTCTTTTACTCGCTCATTCTGTTTGTTTTTTTTTATCAATTTTGTTCACTTGTTTGCTTGCATGTTCATTCTATGATTTGTTCGATTGTTTGTCCTTCATATGTTCATTCATTGATTCATTTAATTATTCCCTCTTTTTGTTAGTTTTATTCTGTTCCTTCTTTCGTCTGCTTGCTTTTTCTTTCATTCATTCTTTATATTTGTCTTTATATTTATTCTTTCAGTTTTTCTTTGTTTCCTTTTTTTTCTGTTTTCTCTCATTTGTTCTTTCTTTTTTTTGTTGACTTGTTCTGTTCTTCATCTCTTTCTTTGGCCATGTTCACACAGCAGCAGAGTGCAGTTGTGAGCTCTGTATTTGAGTCCTTAATACGGTTACATTCACACACAAATCAGTTACGTACGGTAGTGACAACCTCCTTCTATATCTTACACCCATACATTTTCAGGACCGCATTCTTGAAAACCTGCTCTGTGTGAAGGAAAGCCGCTCTTGTGCTGCACAAACACGTGTCTTGCGGGTTTTCATTTGTGGTTTCGAGATATGAGCTGTGTGTCATCTGAAGGTTTTAGATCCAGTCTCTGTTCTCCACCAGAGCTGCTCTCGTCAGACTCTAAATAGAAACTCGCGGCTCAATTGGACTCTTGTCGTGTTAAAAGTGATAAGACTTTTTAGTTTTATGGATGTCGCCATCTTTGATATTACTATGGTCACTTATGGGCTTGACTATGGGCTTGACTCTCATTGCATGTTCATACAGTTTACATCTCGTAATTCTGACTTCATTTCTCAAAATTGGCAGTTTACGTCCCGCAATTCTGACTTTATTTCTTAAGCCCTATTCGAACGGGATTAACTTTACAAGGGTAGATGGAGTAATGCAATTTTTCCACAGGACGTCTGTTATATTAATGACCAATTTGCACTGGATAAGATATCTCAGTAAAACTAGCAGAAGTGGGAGGGGTAACTCGATTTATGCACCGCCGTCACCCTCCTGTCGTCATGTGTGTATTATGTTGATTCCTGATTTCACGTGGGCAAACACATGTGACCCTGGATCACAAAACCAGTCACAAGTCGCACAGGTATATCTGTGGCAATATCAAACAATACATTGTATGGGTCAAAATTATCGATTTTTCTTTTATGCCAAAAATCATTAGGATTTTAAGTAAAGATCATGTTCCATCAAGATATTTTGTAAATTTCATACCGTAAATATATAAAAGTATCACTTACCTAACGCTAAAATAAGTTTTGTGCCTCTAACAAGTGCTTTCGATCTTCTTTCTGATCTGAATGGTATGTGGAAAACACTTGAGTTTTGCCACAGACTTGTCCCAGCGTCTAGATCGCAACTGAATGCTTTTTTGAGCGCCTCCATACTTGAAAAAACCCGGAAAACTACTTTTAAACAGGAAATGGACGGCAATATTTACGCACATTTACAGCGGATCTATTCGCATGGGATTAGTTGACCCAAGTAAATTTTTCCGGAAAGGTAAATGTCACTGTAATATTTACTGCCATTGTCTGTAATGATTACTGAGATGGCACATTCGGACGGGACTAAAATCACAGAGAAGCTCTGGTAATTATTACTTTACCCCACCTCTCCATGGTAAACTAATCCCGTCCGAATAGGGCTTTAGAATTGGCAGTTTACATCCTGTAATTCTGACTTTATTTCTCAGAATTGCTATTTGCTAATTTTATTTCTTAAGGCCTATTCGGACAGGATTAGTTTACCATGGAGAGGTGGGGTAAAGTAATAATTACCAGAGCTTCTCAGTGATTTTAGTCCCGTCCGAATGTGCCATCTCAGTAATCATTACGGACAATGGCAGTAAATATTACTGCGACTTTTTTTAAATTAAAAATTACCTCAGGTAATACTAATCCCGTGCGAATAGACCCGCTGTAAATATGTACGTTAATATTTTGTCATTTCCTGTTTAAAAGTAGTTCTCCGCGGTTTTTAAAGTATGGAGGCACTTGAAAAAGCATTCAGTTGCGATCTAGACGCTGGGACAAATCTGGCAAAACTGGTGTTTTCCAGATACCATTCAGATCAGAAAGAAGACCGAAAGCACTTGTTAGAGGCACGAAACATCCTTTAGCTTTAGGTAAGTGCCTATTACCAACACAATCCAGTCTGAAGTTAATTAATACATCGTTCGACCGGACATACCTGTTTTATATAACAGTTTATATAACTGTGGCGGCGGCAGTGGCTCAGTGGTTCATGTAGGTTGTCTACAAACCGGAAGGTTGGTGGTTCCATCCCCGGTTGCACCTGACCAAGTGTCGAGGTGTCCATGAGCAAGACACCTTACCCCAGCTGCTCCCGACGAGCTGGATGGCACCTTGCATGGCTGACTCCGCCGTCGGTGTATGAATGAGTGAATGAATGGGTGAATGTGAGGCAACATGTAAAGCACTTTGGTGGCCATGGGTCTGTTGAAAGCGCTATATAAATGCAGTCCATTTACCATTTATATATATAAATATAGGTAATATGTGTTTTCGAGGTACCCCGATTAAAAGTTAATCCCGTCCGAACAGGGCTTTAGAATTGCCAGTTTACATCTCGTAATTCTGACTTTATTTTCTCAGAGTTGTGAGTTAGAAACTCACAATTGCCAGTTATAAAGTCAGACTTGTGAGATCTACATAAACTTGCAATTGCAAGAAAATGTGGTGAGCTGTTTTTTCCCTCTCAGTATTAGTTGAATGTGTGTGGTTGGTAATAACGTTTGCACTGCCCTGTCCTTCAATAACAGCCTTTGGGTAAACATTAGCTTCTTTTCCAACATCGGGCCGAACGGTTCTAAGAACGATGAGGAACGGTTCCAGTTTTATTTCCACTTAAGCCCGATTACGATTGCACGATTCTCGGCCCGGAATTCTTGCGTACTGGTAGAACGCGTGTAATGACGTCGGCACTCAGGATTGGTCACTTGTCTGTTGCCTGGCTACCAGTTTCTCTGTAGCTGGCTAAATGTGCTATTTGAGAGACGTAAACACAAGTTTTTAATAAAATAAAAATCTGATCATCCTCCATAATGCAGTTGCTATTTACATCTCATATCGTCTGTAAAAGGCAACGACTGACACACTGTGGTTTACATAGTGCATCCAGTTTTTTTATTTCAGAAGGGCAAATTAAATTAAGTTGTTCATGCTGTGAAACAGACTCATTAGAGTTCTCGCTACTTGTCTTCACAGAAACCCAAGCAGAAAGACTGGCACCCTCCTGATGGCTTCATTCTGGGGCTCTGGACTCTAATCCTACTGGTGTTCTTCAAGACCTATGGCATCAAACATCTCAAACACATCTTCTGATCCCACAGAGGTCAAAGAACCAGCTGCGTCTGTGTCTCTGTCATAAGAGAGTCCACCATAACTTTCTTCATGATTTGGTCAGGAATAGGTTATTTATTTCTTGATGCAAGTTTGTTTTCTTTTGGTTTTGCTGTGTATCATATTTTGAAAGTGACATGCACTGACTTGCGTTGAAATGTTCTTTGTTGTTGTTGTTTTTTTTGCTCTGTAGTGAAATCCATTTGAATTTCACACAGGGACTTTCTTTTGAACTAAACACACACAGACAGTGTGGGAGGGAGAAGCATACTTCTTGTTTTTTTGGTTTGTTTCTGTTTTTTAGTTTTTTAATTTCCAGTTATAGTTTCAGTATGGAAGCTTGTTTCCACCACGGAATAAAATAATTAAAGGATAATTGCGACTTTTTATCTCACAATTCGGACTTTTTTTTTTTTCTCTCGCTATTACGATTTTGTCACAATTCTGACTACTTTTCTCAGAGTTGTGAGATATAAACTTGCAGTTACGAGTTATAAAGTCCAATTCTGAGGTAAAAAGACTGACTTATATCGAGTGTAATTCTGACTTTTTAACTCACAATTGCGAGTTTATATCATGCAGTTCTGAGGAAAAAAACATTCAGAATTGCGAAATGTAAACTTCCAATTATGAGAAAAAAAGTATGTTGATTGAATAAAAAGTCGCATTTACCTTTTTTTACTTTTTATTCAGTGGAGGAAACAAGCTACAAGCATACTTCAGCCCAGGGCAGGGTTCAATTATTTTCTAACATTTATTATGGCACACATGGAATTGTAACTTGTAATGAGGGCATACACTCCTACCAGATTCCTTCATTTTGTTCTCAGTGGGATGAGATTGTTTTTTAGCTTTTTACAGATATTCTAAATCTCACTTTAGTCACTTATAGATACTAGAAAAGATACTAATGTTCAGGGTAGCTATGAGAAGAGTTGTGAAAACCAACTGTGAACATCTGAAACCACTTATTCATATAATGTTTGGATCATAGAAAGAAAATGAAGCTAATTTTAGGATAATGAATTTTTCTTTTCTTTTTTTTTCATTTCCATTATGAAAATAAACATCTCATTTTTTTTAAATCAGCAAAAAATAAATTAAAAAATAATAATTCTAACATGATGTGTAATTAAAATTGTCTCTCATTTAGGTAATGTAAGTTATTTCCAAATTACAGTCATGAGAATAGGCTTGTTTTTCTACATATCGTTAAGCTGCTGACAATTAACTAACAAGTAGGTAGAAAATGTCAAATATCTTATTGGTCCTAAATTAGGCTTCGTTTTTTTCTTAAGCAAAATTTTTTATTTTTTTGGTGCAATAAATGTGAGGAATTAATGGACAGCAAACACATTTCCATGTACAGCAACCAAATCACTCCATTTGCCTTTGGCTGTGTCCTGTATCTGTCCATTAGCATCTCCACTCCACTTGAACCATGTTAAGAACATGCTCTAAAAGGGGTCGACTGAATTCACCCCCTGCTGCACAGTAAGTATGAATGAGAGATTGACAAATTGGACGATTCTAGCTCATTTTTTTTTTGTTCCTGTTTGTCTAATGCGTCATTAACTGTTGGTAGGTCAGACTTCACGAATTATTTAGGAGAGCCCACATCAACATATTCACTGGCACTCATGCGAGTTAATGCATTATGAGAATTTCTACAGTGCCATTTTGCCTTTTTCATGTATATGTTCTCTAGCATTTTGCTGTTTGTTTTTTTATTGTTATTATAAAACTGGCTAAAGGTGACGTTTTGAATAAAGCCTACAGAGAAAAGACTGAAAGCTTTTCATGTTTGGTTCCTTTTAAAAGTTGAAGGAGAGTAATAAAGCAGAAAGTAGCGGAAAAATAGTGGAAAGCAGGAGCTCCTTTTTCTGTGTGAAATGAAAGAGAACAAAGAACTCACATTTTTCAATGGAGAAGCATTGCGGAAATGAATCCTTGTAACAGGATGCCGAGTTGAAAGCTGTGAATTATTTTCTGGTTATGTTGTCTTAAAAATCTACTTAATGCATATATTTATTAGGCTATGAAATCTTGTTAAAATGTAAATTATAGGATGTCAGCTCTCTCAAATCATAAAGCCATTATTAATTAAGCTAATTGCATATTTCAGCTCATTGAAGCTCATTAGTGCCCATTAAAAGGCTTATTTTTTTCAGAATCCAATATGTTGAAACCTGTTTAATGGTTGATCATAAGTACAATCAATAAATGCAGGTCAACATTGATTCACCCTACTTTCAATGAATGATATATTTAGTCATTATTAGTTGATTGTATTCAGACCTTTTGGCTTTTTTGTGTAAATATAATCTCGCACAAAGAGAAAAATCACTGAGCTATTTTTTATCCAGCATTACATTTTATGATTTTCATATATGAAATTATTTAGCACGTAATTTCAGGGTTGGTTATTTATGGCCATATTTTGGGTTTAATTACAGCTCAGCACTCGGTGATTTCATCATTCCGTCTGTTTTCTCAGAGCAGGAGACTATTGTTTCTCAGTCAGTGACTCGCTGTTTGGAAAATAGCTGGGCCACAATGAATCAATACACCACCAAGAGATAGACTCTATACCGTAGTAATCTGGTCTAGCTGCAGTGACCCAAATTGCTTTATTTCTCAACAATTCTCTCTTTCAGCATCATACTATAGTGCCACACTTGAGCTATTCTGTTCAAAACTGTGTTTTCCTCTACACAGAGTACTTGCTTTCAAGGATTGTCTACAGTGTGGCACAAACTGAAGATGAGAACGTGTCCATGTAATACCACCACCAAGGACACGTGCACGCTTCACCATTAAAGGAATATTCTGGGGTTAAATATAACTTAAGCTCACTCTTGTTGCTCAAAGACATTTTGACTTCTTATAAAAAAAAAAAAAAAAGTAATTCACAGTCACACTACACTAAGGACGATAACAAAAAATATATATAATAATTGTTCTACATTTAATTGTTCACAGCACCAAGAAACAATATTGTTGGAATCACTTTCAGAATGATTTTCTCCGGCTGATGAACGATTGACAGCCAATCAGACTTAAGCCGGGTGCACACTGTGCGATTTATTATCGTCCTTTACGATTGTTGCTTGTCAGACTAACATTATCCTCACTGTAAGATCTCAGTTGTCATTAATGTCAGACTGTACGACCATCAAGACACGTTAAAAACGGACGCAAACAAGAAAACTTGTCCGGACGGTGATGTGAGCTGCGTTACATAAGGGATTGAACTGGTGGCTACAAAGAAATCTCTTACGTTCATTTTGGTCACGACTTGTCTTGAAAAACAGTCGTCGTAGGCGAAGTCACACTGCAGGACTGAGTCAAATCTTCTGACACGGACAGAATTTCGTCGGAGGTCAAATTTTATCGGAACGGTCATTAATGAACATGTCAAACTAACATTCAAAGACTTCAGATTTTAGTTTAGGATCAGAGGATTCTTTTAGGATTTTGCACAATTTGTCTCAGACGGCCAAATCGCGGCCAAAATCGTGTGCACCTGGCTTTAGTCCTGAACGAACGAACAACTTCTGAACCCAGAATCTTTTAGCTATGTCATTTAAAGCTGCGTCATTCCTCTGTTTTCAAAACAGACTAAGGGCCCTATCATACACCCGGCGCAATCGGCCTACGAATCGCAATCAGCCAGAACACAGTTGCAAGTGTTTTTGGCTAGTTTCAGCCCGACGCAGTTTTCATTTTCACGTCCTGTGCCACGTTGTTTAAATCGCAAATGCATTTGCGTCCATCTGTGCGACCATGAGAAAACGGTCTGAAAACGAGGTGTGTTCAAGCGCATTGCTATTTTGAGGTAACTGAAACCTGGTCTAAAGTCAATGGCGCAATATATATTTTTTGTTATTTAAAGAGCACGTTATTAATATGTGCTTATAGGGGGGTTCACGATGCACATACACTTTGTCCCGAAGATGTTCTGCTTGCACGCTTTATCCTCGCGCACGAGCAGATCTGTTTCCTCGCTAGAGAAGCGTTACATTTTTCCGCTTGCAAATTCTGCCATGTAAATAGCGAATCCGCCATAGCACGAGCGCAATTTTAAAGGGAATGGGAGATGAGACTCTGATTGGTTTATTGCACATTATGCCCAAAGCACACTCATTACTCATTAAGAGAATAGGGACAACCCTTTTAGACCAAGCGCCGGGCGCGCCGACCAGCAAAAGTGTATTCAGACACGACCTAACTGCACTTGAGCCGTGCGCTTTAGACCATGCGTTTAGATCGTTAAAATAGGGCCCCTAATTATTGTGATCAGATCAATTAAGATAACAGCCCTATTAATTATTATAGGAATGACTTTATCTTGCAAACACTTTTCCTACTGTTTTTTTTTTTTAAGTGACATGATTTCCTCCACAGCTGTTAGCAAACAGAAATAAATCTCCCAGAATTCTAGTGCTTCCCTTCAAGATGGACAGGCCTACATCAGCATTTATACAGTCGCTTTTGCAATAATTCATGCTATAATGACCCATCACTCTTAGCGGCGCATCGTATCTGCAAACATTTGTGCATTCAACAGTGATGCCAACTTGTCAGTCATCTGGGGCGCATTAATGCGACGGCTGCTTTAACAGTCCCGACGCGTGTGTACATTTGCATGACTGACAGGCGCAGCGTGGTCATGGTCAATGATGCGTGACCTCCTGCTGTGGCGGGCATAATTACACCTGTACGCGTCCTCTGACATGCTCTTCACACTAACCACAAAAATAATGCATTTCATTTTAATAGGCTATACGCTTTGTGTTGACTTCATACTGCTGCGTTTCTTGTGGGATTTCAAGATGCCGTTTTACTAGATCTGAAACCTGGCACAAGACATCGGATCTGTACGCATCCCATCTGGTCATCTTAAATATTCCAGTTTTGATAAATGTGAGAACGTTAGATCAAAACTGCAGGATCACAGTGCTTATTGATTGTCATTTTTCCGTTTTAACAAACAAATTGTTTATTGTTCATGTTAAAACATTTCAAGTCAATCTCACAATCAAGTACAATCATTTGCAACATTGATCTTCTGTGTAACGTTTTCTGCAGTGCGCAACTTTCTTATCTTAAGAAGATAGATAGATAGATAGATAGATAGATAGATAGATAGATAGATAGATAGATAGATAGATAGATAGATAGATAGATAGATAGATAGATAGATAGATAGATAGATCCAGTGTCAGTGGGGACAATAAAATGTATCTAAATATTATAGTGGTCTTATTTAAAGCAAGACACTACAGGCAAAAAAGCATTTTGTGATTTTAAGGTTTTTTCATAACTTCTCTTCACATACTAGTGTAAGAGAACTCTCAAAAATTATGCTTTTAAGTTTTTTTTAAAGTTTTTTATATTGCACTTTATCTATTTGCATTTGCATCTATTTGACTCAGAAATATCCACTTCAGTAGCACTTACATACATCAAATGTCACTGATCTTTCCCATCTATATTCTGAAGTTTTTACTTGAGGGGTTTGTTCAGATATCATTTTCCTGATTTTAACATTTCATTCCTAAAAGTTGATAGTATTTTCTGATTTATGAAGTTTCAAAAAGAGAAATCCAAAATCCCCTCTGTAAAACTCTAATATGTCAACAAAACGAAAAAAAAAAAAAAAAACTTTGAACCTGGCTTTATTGAATATTCAGATTTCTTTCCTGAAAATGTATGTAGGCTAAATGAATGCATATTTAATTAGATAAAGCCTCATTTGCATATTTGAACTATATTTTATAAAACTTACATATAATGAATTTTTTTTTTTTTTGCAGTTTTTAATGTAAACAATCAGCTGGGGAAGTATGTAATATCTTTTTTTTTTAACCTATTTACCTGGGTGTCTTGCCTTAAATACAACATTACTTTCTTAAGGCCTGTTCACACCGGGACGAATTTTGCGCGCGATATTCGCCGACGTTTAACGCCTCGGAACTAAACAAAGGGCGCCAATGTGAAGCCGCTTGTCCACCAGCGTCTCGATTTCTGACGCGACGCCAAAGCCCATTCATTTCTTATGGAACTACGTCAGGCAGCAAAAACGCCCCCGCAAAGCAAGATGGGTCGCGTCGCGTCGATTTGGTCAACAGCGGCGCTGCAAAAAAGTATCTCGGTGGATACTTTATGCAAATGAGAGCGTCAAAACGCGGGGCAGCAGCCAATGGAAACTCGGCGGCGAGAATTTGTGTATGGGCGTTGCTATGGTTTCATATTTAAAGTACATTTTCAAGCAGCGAAAACGTCACAGGCGTCGCGTCGGAACAAAAATTGATCGGACGCTGGTGGACAAGCGGCTTGAGTGTGCACACCGACGCTTGTCTACCAGCGTCCGATCAATTTTTGTTCCGACGCGACGCCTGTGACGTTTTCGCTGCTTGGGGCCGGGGTTTGTGTGTACTTTAAATATGAAACCATAGCAACGGCCATACACAAATTCTCGCCGCCGAGTTTCCATTGGCTGCTGCCCCGCGTTTTGACGCTCTCATTTGCATAAAGTATCCACCGAGATACTTTTTTGCAGCGCCGCTGTTGACCAAATCGACGCGACGCGACCCATCATGCTTTGCGGGGGGCGTTTTTGCTGCCTGACGTAGTTCCATAGGAAATGAATGGGCTTTGGCGTCGCGTCAGAAATCGAGACGCTGGTGGACAAGCGGCTTAATTCTTTTAAAAAACGCCTCGGGTTCGTTTTTTTGGTTTGACGCGCCGCGTCAAAAACTATCCGACCAATGAGATTGGCGCTTTTGCTCACGTGTCTGGAGCTTCTGAAGTTACAGTAAAACACAACTTGGGGTCGCTCAAACACAAAACGGTCTTGCCGAGCACACATACGTAACGGCGAAGAAGATATAGGCCAAGTAGCGTCAGAGAATGTCTAATAGGAAGAGAATTGGCACTCTCTGCTTACTTCCGGTTTCTGGACTGGCTGCAGTAACACGTCTCTGTCCATGCGGGGGCGCTCGCAGGCGAGTGCAGAATGAATGGGGGTCTATGGTGAAATACCCCTCAAAATCCACTTTTCTCAGGATATAATTTTTTGTCTAGTAATTTGAATGTTGTATTTGAAAGGAGATGCAAAGGAATTACACATTGCTGGGTGTTAGATTTTTTTAGAGTCACTTATTTGCTTTAAAAAGTCTTTTAAAATGTCAATGACGTCAGAATGCTGACGTCATTAGCAGAATGCTAGCGTGTTATGGGCAACAACAACTCAACCTGTAAGAAATCGAAAAGAAATAAGTACTCGTTCATTCAACTTTCGACCTATAACCCATGTTGAACTTGCAAAACCTACAATAAAATCTGAGATTTTTCAACGGCAATCGGGTGAAAGAGACACATTTAGCCGTCTAGCCCCATAGACTCCCATTCAGTCTGCACTCGCCCGCGATCACCTCCAGTGGAACTCTAATGGAACTGCAACCAAGATCGATACAATGGGGCTAATAGGAAGTGCCAAGGCTCTCCGTAGACGGGCTCTGGTAGCGTCTACACTGCCGGGAAGAAATAAGACGAGGAAGATGCAAGGCAAGATGATTGTAGAGCTGCTGGTCTCGTTGGTGTCGGAACATAAAGAACTATATGACAAACGCGACAGCGACTACAAAAATCTTGATAAAAGAGAACTGTTATGGAGTGGTATTAAGCGCCATCTAATGTCAGGGAATGAATTTGCATGTTCACTCGGCTCATCGTCAGCGAAAATCGCTTGGGTGTGAAGACAAAAACCGCATTGAAAAACGCTGGCGAATAATGCGCCGATATTCGTCCCGGTGTGTACGGCCCTTTAGGGTACGTTTACACGACAACAATGTATGATGTACTAAAACATTTTCAAAACCTAAAAAGTTTTTCCTTTGCGTTTTTGAAAAGTTTCATGTACAGACCACAACGTTGTCAAAACGATCTCCGTTCACACGGATCCTCATAAACGACTAAAAATGCTGTATTCTGCTGCCAGGCCACTAGTTGGCGATGTTACTTTGTAAAGAAAAACTATGCGTTTTTATAGTTTACACGGAGACGATAACGGTATAGTTTAAAAAAAAAAACGTTTTCAAAAGTTTAAATTTTCAGGCCCACAAAAACGCCATTGTCATGTAAATGAATGGTAAAACATAATGCATAAAAAGTTTTCTGTTTTAAGTTGAAAACGGTGTCGTGTAAACGGCCCCTTAGAGCACATTTGTGGTTTCATTACGAATTGTTTATATTTGTAAAAGTTATTCCAAATTTGTAAAAATGGTCCTCATAATCAAAATTCATAAAAAAAAAAAAAAAAAAGAAAAGTCACAAACCACTCCCTCAAACCACCTGTCATTTAGAAACCACGTTTCACAGTCAAATCAAATAACAGCAACATAGTTTCGGCCCAGATCCGGCCCAAATCTGGGCCGTGGGGAATCCACGTGTGCCAGATGTTGGCCGGATCTGGGCCAACACCATGTAGCTGTCTGGGCCTGGATTAAATGAAGTTGCACCGTTTTGTTCTCTCATTGAATTATGGAACAAAAAGATGACAATGCTTTTACATTGACTTAGCACACATTTTGTTGCAAGCGGATCCTCGTCACTCCAGAGCTCTTGGATCCGCCATCCTTTTTCTTTTTCTTTCACACTGTGTAAAACCAAGATCTCCCAGTGATACTCAATGAATCGCTGATAAGGATTTCGGAAATATGAATGTGTACAGATTGCTGGAATGCTTTTCATACCTTAAAAAAAACAATGAATGTGCAAAAGAATAGGTTTAAGCATCAGTTCTCCATGAATCACCCACTCCCAGACAATCCAACACGTAAAGCTCCATCCACATGGCAACAGGAATTAGCCAGTGATCCGTTTGAGGCAGTTTGAGATCTTTGGAAGGCTCTGGTAAGAGTCACGTGTTCTGCGATCGGGGAAACGCTGTTGTCGCCGTGTGATTTTTCGGTAACGGCGGAGGACTCCAGTCCGGCTGGTAGAAATGGATGTTGAATGTCCGAGCCCAGTTTGCAAAGACCCGCTTCTCTGTGATGAAGCGATGGTGGCTGCCTCGACGGCCTCGCTCGTGGGAGATGTACATGGCACATTCGTCCGGGCCCGTGGGCTCGTAGTAGTGATACGGGACAGAGTGGTGCTGAGACTCCCTGGACACAATGAGAGAGGAGATTAAAATGGGGACAGTGTCATTGTATTTCTCGATTCCCCAATTAATCCTGAGCTGGATATTTGTTTTCAAGGCAATTAACCTGATTTGGTTCAGAGTACAGCGTGCTTTAAGGGGAATAAATAGATTTTATGTAATACATTAAGGTTGGAAAATGGCTGGGGGAAAGGTCATGCCTCAGCGGGGAATCACAATGAATCATTTAATTTTCGGCTTTGGGTTTTCCCCGTAGCTCTGGTACACAGCAGGGACTGCCGCGGCAATATTGCAGACTATGCAGGGAGAAAATCAATCAGACACATATAGAAAGCTCTGATCTTTGACCACATCTGCGATTCACGATATCATTTAAACGGAGATTTTGAAACACTGTAAACAACGAAACATTATGACGAAAACAAAAATGCTTAGTTGATCTGTGACCTATTTCTCATGGGGATGCATGATACATTGCCAGTTTTAGGCCAATATTGGATATTTAATTGTTTATGCTCATTTTCTATATTTTTACATTTAGATTACATTTGTCGTCACCTAATAATTACTCAAAGATAATCTTTAAAAACACTAATAATTAGAAAACATTAGACATTTTAGTTTTACTTAGACAAAATACTATAGAAATGTAAAATCTGCTTTTTTTGGCTGTAACATGAAAATAAATATACAATGTCTTGTCTTATATCAGATAGAATTGTAAAATTAGTGCATGATTATTTCTAGGTCAATAATAAAATAAACAAATTTGTGGCATTAATCTTGTGACAAAAATTCATTTGACTAAATGGTCAGATGTTCTTTAAACATTCAAAAGGTCGTGGCCAGTAAGACTTTATTTATTTATTTATTAAATAATTTTATTCAGCAAGGATGCACTAAATTTATCAAAAATTTGAAAAATGACATTGTTACACTTTCTATTCATCAAATAATCCTGATAAAAATGATCATGGTTTCCAGCAAAATCTATTTTCAACATTGATAATAATAAGAAATCTTTCTTAAGCACCAAATCAGCATATTAGAATGATTTCTGAAGGATCATGTGACTGGACAAGATGATGTAATGATGCTGAAAATTCAGCTTTGTCATCACATGAAATAAATTATATTTAAATATATATATATATATTAAAATATAAAACTATTATTTAAAATGTTAATAATATTTCATAATATTACTGTTTTTACTGTATGTCTGATCAAATACATGCAGCCTTGATAAGCATACGAGACTTATTTCAAAAACATTGAAAAATTGTAAAAACTTTTGAACGGTATAAATCAGAATTTTTTTTAGATCTCACTGTACACCAAAACCCCCAAAACAATGCATTGAAATATGACTTACCTACAGAAATCTGGAGGCACCATGCCATAAACATTGATTCTGTCACAAAGCTCTAAGGCAATAGTCATTGTGAACCAGCCTGTGCTTAACCAAGAGTTAGAGATTCTCCTGAAAAGAGAAACAAAGAGAGAGAGAGAGACTGTCTGCTGAAAACAATACAATGAATACCAAACTGCGAGGTGTGCAGTAGTTAACATTCCAGAAGACATTTCCGTTAGAAATTCCGGGCACGCAATCCTAAGATTTTGTTGCGTTTAGAGTGCCGTCCAGCTGTCAGGATCATTTCTGCAACTGAACATTATCATCAACTGTTCATCAGTTCTGCCAACCTGCCGTCTGACATGAAACCCCTGGTGAATCTTTGACAAGTAACACATTAATAAAGGACAACAAAGCATTAGTGAACAACAGCCCGGACGTGATTGATTAGAAGCCTCTGATTACTGTTAAATTACTTCCGATAACAGAGTCTGTTTGTAACACTGTAACACTGTCTGGCAAATGCAATGTACAGAATCTCTAGTGCATACGCTGGAATATACAGTGGAATTAATCAACATCTAAACCTCTGCATTTGGGTCAACTATGGACAAACCCAGCCATTGGGTTAAATCTGTAAATTACATTTTTAACCACGTTTGGATTTGTTCATATTTGACCCAAAATTGGGTTAAAACAACCCAGCATTTTTTAGAGTGTATGGAAGCTTGTTTCCGCCACAGAATAAAAAATAAAAAAGGTAATTGCGACTTTTTATCTCGCAATTCTGACTTGCATTATATAATGTTGCAAAACCAAAAGAGTTATAAAGTCAGAATTGTGAGAAAAAAACTCGCAATTCTGACTTTCAGATATAAGATATAAAGTTGCAATTGCATGATATAAAGTTGCAATTGCGTGTTATAAAGTCAGAATTGTGAGATATAAACTTGCAATTCTGAGGAAAAAAGTCAGTCTTTTGTCTTTTTTTCCTTAGAATTGGACTTTATAACTCGCAATTGCGAGTTTATATCTCACAATTCTGAGAAAAGATGTCAGAATTGCGAGATATAAACTCACAATTGCGTGTTATAAAGTCAGAATTGTGAGTTTATTTATCATAATTGTGTTTATATCTTGCAATTCTGACTTTATAACACGCAATTTTGACTTTATATCTCACAGTTCTGAGAAATAAAGTCAGAATTGCAAGATGTAAACTCGCAGTTTGTCAGATAAAAAGTCACAAAAGTTTTTTTTTCTGTGGCGAAAACAAGCTTCCATAGTTATGGGCTCTTCACACAGAACGTGACTTTGCATTCCACAGCCATGCTTTTCCATGTATTCATGATTCATGATTTCGCATGAAATGGAATTCCAAAAACACAGCGCTCAAGATAAAGAAAATAAATTTTTTAAAAGCGCGTCTCAAAACGGTTTAAAATTCTACTGCCATACCTCTCACATTTTTAATGGCCGGTTCACTCACAACATGTTTTTTTATGTCTGTGTGTGTGCTAGACAAGTGTTTCCCAACCCTGTTCCTAGAGGCACAACAACAGTGCACATTTCGGATGTCTCCCTTATCTGACCCGCATATATTTCAGGTCTTGGAGTCTCTACTAACGAGCTGGTGACTCGAATCGGTGTGTTTGATTAGGAAGAGTTCAAAAATGTTTGTGTGGCTGTGTCAAGTTAAACACACTTCAGAATCTCGCCGTAAATAGGAGGTTTTTCTGGGTTCTTTTTGCCCACTGTTTTATGAAAACTGTGAATTCATATATACTACACTTTTCATGTATGCAGGGAAGTATATTTGGATGCAGCCAAACACTCATTTGTTTATGAATGAATAAGAGTTTTTGAACAAATTGGTTGAATGAAAAATTCCCTCATACAGTCATTAATCACAACCTTCTACTGATACAGACTTTTGCCGCCATTGACAGAAATTTCTGGCTTTCCGTGTTTTCACTGTTATATGGTAGGGGGTGCTGTGACACATCTTCTGAAAGATCAAAAGACATGTGAAGAAGCAGTAGAAACAAGCGATATTATATGTAAGCAGATGCATGTGTAAAATAACGCAATCATCAACATTAAACGGCATATAAATCAAAACTGCCTAATGTTACTGAATGGAATGTCGATCCTGGACGAGCTATAGGACTGTGAATCTTTAGTTCAGTTGATAGACCCGATCTACTATGATTTGATCATCGTTCTGACTCCCATCTGGATGTACTATTTATATTTTTATTATTTTATTTATATGTATATTTAACAAAAATGCATTTTTCTCAGCATGATTTAAAAAAAAGAATGCATGAAGCTAGAATAAACCCTTTTTTTCTTCTTGTTTTCCCTCTCTGTCTCCTTGGTTACTCATTATTTGCTCTTTTGTTGCTATAGTTATTAATTTTTGCCACCTGTTTCTCATTAAGTTTCACTGTATATTTAAAGGAGAACTCGGCAACTCTAGCGAACTCTAGTCACTTCTTCGCTGATTTTTCCTTTTGTTGTCGCATGTTTTCCCCACAAGCTCCCCCTACAGCTGTGGGGCGTATATTTCACAACACTCACTGTCGTAATAAAACTCACTTGCGGCGGCCTCCTCCCCCTGTCTACCGCTGCTCATGTGCGTTTGTTTTGATCGGAGCAAGCCAACTGTATCGTGTGGAGCTATGTCTACCGAGGTGGGTAATCTGGTAATACATCATACATGCGTGTGTGTTTATGTCGAATTGCCGTAAAGCAATTCGTGTTTCGTTCTCGTTCTCGCTTCTCACGAGACTTCCAATTTCTATCTTGCCGGGACGGTAGTCCCCAAGTTGCAAGGTTGGTTTTCCGCCTGGGAACGCTGGGGGGAGCGGGGAAAGTCACCAATATCACCAGAACAGGTTGTTTAACCATCCAAATGAATTCTAGACAGTTTTATTAAGTTAAAAAAGTTACCAAGTTCTCCTTTAAGCCCTGTGTTTCAGTCAGTTACTCCTGGTCTGTTCTCTGTTCTCGTTGACACTAAGGGGCCGTTTACATGACACCATTTGGAAACATTTCTATGCATTTTGCCAGTTCATTTACACGACAATGGCGTTTTGCGGACCTGAAATCGCAAACTTTTGAAAACGGGTTTCAAAGTGCCAGTTTTTGGAAACGATACCATTATCGTGTCTGTGTAAACTACAAAAACGTGAATTTGTGAAACCGGTGACGTCATGTGCATGCGTGTTACGTGCTCAGTCTATAGGCTCGTAGTGTTTCTTCACAAAGTGACATCGCCACCTACTGGCCTGGTAGCAGAATACAGCGTTTTTAATCGTTTACGCGGATCCGTGTGAACAGGGATCGTTTTGACAACGTTGTCTGTACGCGAAAACCACAAAGGACAAACGTTTCCATTTTTAATACATCGTACTAACCACGGGTGTGGTTTTCATTACTTATGTTTGCTCTTATGATCTCCTCTGTGTTTTGTTTAGTTTAATAACACGTTTCAGTCACGTTCCCACAAATGAATATCTCGTGGCCACGCCATATTATCACATTCCCGCGAGTTAATGTCTCATGACCACGACAAAACTAAGTGAACCAAACATGTCCCGGTCGCTGTGGTTATGAGGTGGAAGAACATAAAATGAAAATCATTATCTGTAATGGATGTGTAGATTTTCTGTCATTTCAGCTGTACTTGAATTTCAAATAGAGGATGTCTGACTCATTGTTAAAAAAATATGTATGACTGTCAGTTGAAGGTCGGTTCGCTTATAGTCTCAGGAAAATATCCAAGTATAAAGATGGCCCCGAAGACATAAACATATCGTGTCATTTGAGGGTTAAATTAAATCAATAACTGAATATGTGTGCTAGTTTCTTTCAACGATTTTTCAGAAGAAACAAATGATTTCTGGAATGCACACAGTGATACGCCACTGAGTATTTGATTAGGATGAGAATGCCTGACAATGTTTAGTACATGAAGAGCACTTACAGAAATGTGTGTGGTACAGTATTACGTGAGAAAATTCATAAATTGAAAGCGGCAGAGGGAATGACCACAACCTCTGCATTTTAATTATCCAAAAAATTCAAGTGTGAGTTTGTATTTCACCCATTAAGTCACTACAAAAATAAGTTACCAAACATAACATTCAACATTCAATATCCAGCAAATGCTATCCAGATATCATGGAAACATATTACTTAGATTTATGCTCAGAATCCCCGTGAACACATTCTGACAGACCGTATTCTCCACAGCATGGTTGTTTAGAAGCCAATGTGACCAGATGCAGGAGAAAACAACAGAAGAAGAGACAAACGAACTGCTAAGTCGTGGAAAAACAAAATGCCAAAACACATTGGGTTGTGTTTGTGCCACAGGGCTGTCTGTCACTGTCAGGCCAGAGAGCAAAGGCACTGTGTCCCGACTGCCAAGTGTTCCTGCACGACTATTTACATGACCTACAGTACCATGCACGAATTATAGCACCATCAGCCTGAATTACGTTAAAAGTAGTCTTGGGGTCTAACTGTAAGAACAGTTTCAAAAGGACCGAGCATATTGATGCTCTCAGGGCCCTATGATTCTTTAATAAAGCAATAAGCCATGAGTTACAGTGATTTTACCGCGGGTAATAGGAGTCCACAACCCTGATACAGTCCCCCTAATAGATCTGCAGATACTCTTTTTCCTGAATATACAGTGCCAAAAAGATGCACGACCAGTGTAGTCTGATTACAGAAATAATGGCAAGCTGATTCTTTATAGTGAAACAAATATTCAGCGCAAACATTAACCGATTCCTAATCGAATTACTCTTATGAAGGGGTTATTTGTAGTGAATTACATACATACAGTTTATAACTTTGTTGCATTGTCTTGTGAGACTTAAATCAAGTCTGATTGCTCATTCGACAGCAAGCAGTTAAAAATCCACAGTAGTATTTCATAAAACAAACTAATGAATGAAATATGTTACCAAATATTTGTCGTATTTAGTATTGTTGTATAATATATAGGGCCAATGATTGAATTGCAATTATGATGCCTCTAAAAAGACTGAAAAGTCTTTTAAAAAAGTATTTGTAAACACACCTTTGGCAAGAACTATTAAAATGATAATGTTTTTTTTTTTGCAAATATTCCTTGAAGTGGAAAGTCCCAGATGCAAATCCTACTGTGTTAGGCACTGCTCATTGAATATTAATAATGTTACATGACTGGAACTTGGTGCTTTAAAAAAAAAATAATTCCTGGTTGTTGTTTGTGATTAATGCATTTTTTTGCATTTTAAGACAGAAGCAGTGTCTTAGTTTCTTAAAGTAACTTTTGATAGACCAGCTCTTTGAAATTCTCTATATGCAAACAAACACAGGAAAACACTGATCAAACCAATAAATGAACAGCGGCCGTCCTTCTCCAGTCCACGTCTGACATCTAACGGATTTTTTCTTTAGTGTGGTTGATTCAGCAATCTTTTGTCTTCTCCGCTTTTCATTTGCCACTTTGGAGAATAACACCAAAGAAACAGATACAAGATGAAAGAAAGACACACTTTTACGTCTGCAATATGACTGCTGTGGTAATAAGGGACAGAAGCCACAAAACGCTCCTGGATCATTCTAAGCCAGTTCATCAATGGTAATATTTGCATTTCTTTCTAACGAGCCTCCAAAGAGTTTTAAGGAGAACTGCACTCTGTAAAAAGAAGAGTTTTTTGCGATAAAACCCACACTGAAAGACATTCACTAATGAGAGCATCAGGATGAGATATAACCATAACTATATTAGTGTTAGTTTGAAGAACCAGAATAAAACCAGGACCTATATTCTGTAAATTTACACTCCAGAAAGGGGTTTTCACAGTGATGCCATAGAAAAACCATTTTGGGTTCCCAAAGAACCTTTCAGTGAACAGTTCTTAAAAGAACCAGAACCCTTCTCCACTTTAAATAACGTTTTGTGTATTTGGAAAGATTCCATGGATGTTAAAGGTTCTTCATGGAACCAAGAAAGGACTTTGTACAAAATTACAATCATAACAAATTCATGTTCTGTGGGCAAAAATGACTATATCCAGCTCCATTCGCTCACAGACTAATCTCCTTTTTTTGCTTTGATTAAGTGGAGATTTTGGCTTAATGTTCAAATCTAGAATCCCACACAAACTAATTTCCCATGTGATCCTGTAGTTGAAAGAGGAAAAGAGGTTGGTCTTCTCGGAGAGCAGTAAATGTGGAATAATAAGGGCCTCTGCAGACTCAATTCTAGGACACTTATCTTTCCCTTATAACACCTTTTTTAAATAAAAAAAATAGGTCACAAAAAATTAGGGCATACCACATTCATAGTATTGGCAGGTTGATGAAAACGTCTGTCATTGCACGCATCTAAATGCACGCTTTCGGTTAATCATGTCCTGAAGACCCATTTCAGTTCAGAAATGGGTTTGAAAATATTTAGCTTTATTCAATGTAACATCAAAGTAGTCACATATTTAAGCTTTCTTACTTGATCATATCATTACAGATACTAAATTGGCCTCGTATCAAATCATACCATTTCAAATTGACTCTGCACAGCGTAATAAAGTGCCTATTACCTGTCTTTGCCGGTCTCTCTCTTGAATAGCTCATCAAACTGGAGCATTTTCTGCCAGGAGATGATGTAGACCTTGAGTTTGGGCAGCACTTGGTTCATAAGCCGCAGGTTGTTATAAACCAGCCCTTTCCCGTCACGTCGCATGTAACTGCTGGGTCCCCAGAAGATGAAGACCGTGTCCTGACTGGAGTTGAGGAGTTCATGGCGGCTGCGCAGGACTCTCTGCATGCTGGAATGAGCGATGACCCTCAGGCTCGTGCGGTGACCCACGTCCGCACCGTAGCCGCGGGCTGTAGGCGCATCATTCATTCGGATGACGCACTCCGCCTGATCGATCTCTTTTCCACGACCCCCACCGGTTAGATGGCCTGAACTGGTGACAAGCGCGCAGCTCTTGCAGTGCATCTTCAGAGGCTGTAGGGAAGAGAGAGCGAAAAGATCAGTTTATGCAAGCATAAAATCCTACTCAATATTTCATACCGAGTCTATAATACATGCAGTGGTCATTTAAATAATGTATTCGTAGCTAAGCAAATGGGATCACCAGTGTAGCAGTTCAAGGCAAACAAGAACCTCAATGCTTTATTGGTGTTTCTTCAACTATAATTTCATGGATCAGGGAGTTTTATTGAGACGAAGAGATTCACTTTCTTTTCCCCCCGTTTTGTTGTCAAAACCTTTTTACCATGCCCTCATCAATTGTTTTTTAATTTTTTTTTAACTCAATTGCCTTTAATTTAGAGCTGTTTTACCCAGACTTTTAATCTGAAGGCAAAACAATATAAACAGAAGCACTGTTTTTCCTTGATTTTTTCACTTGATTCCTGCTCTAGCTGCATTATAACATTAGTATGTTTGCGTGTGTCTTGACACTGTTAACCTCTATCAGCGCTGGGAGATCCAGAGAGAGTGCGTTTGAATTTGCTGTAGTATTAATACGAATGTAGTATATCATTTAACAGCGAGAATGACGTCTACATTCATATAGTGTTTGCGTGTCTTGACAGTTACAAATAAAACTTGCCACTCGACGCAGAGGAAACTCTGACCAATAAGAGGACAGTTCTACTCGCATGTGACTTTCATAAACACATTTTGGTACGCTTTGAAAGGTTGCCTTGTGAAAGCAAACCGAACCAAGTGGAAAATGCAACATTGTAAGAAATGAAGTCCCTGTTTCGGAACAAAACAAACGATCTATTGGTGTGAAAACGCCCTAAGGTCATTTAATGATAACTGTGACTATTTTAACATGCAATAGACTAAATGTTGTTAAAAAAAAATTCAACTTTACAAAAATGATCTCTGTATTTTTGTCGAAAAAAAAAAGAGGTATCAAGACATTACAGACTACTACAAGCCTCTACTACAAGCTTTCATGAGCAAAAGAATGTTAAAGGGATAGTTCATCCTAAAGTAAAAGTCATGTTTGGAACGACAGGTAAAGGATGATGACGGAAGTGAATTGGTGTTGTATGTTTGGTGATAGTAGACAGATTAACTTGAGTGAGAGTGTATAAACTGTATTTTCAGAGAATTTATTTTAGTGAGCAGTTCATTTCCACAAAGCTCAAAATTGTCCATTGGTGAAGAAACATTCATATATGACTGAACAACAGTTTCATTTAGTCTCCAGACCTTGATTTGGTACTCTCAGTCATGGGTCAGGTAGAATGCACCGAGAATCAAAGGATGCTCCAACTTAGAAGATCTATTCAGGAAAATGTCCCGGTTTCAAAGATATTGTTGACATTTTGCCCTGCAATTTTTCTTCAGGATGTGTTTATTCACAACATCTTGCTGTTCAGATATAATTGAAGCGGTTGGTAATTCAGACCTCCAGACCTTGAAAAGTTTTAAAAACCGTCCAGCCTCTCCAGCACATCTCCACATTCACTCTGACGGAGGATGAATGTCCATTCCTTCCATGAATTATTCCCAGCCAACATAAAAGCACCATTGGTATTATTATAGTAATAAGGGCACAGTCCCTCCTGCCCCATCCTTGGAGGATAAAGGGTTTCAGGAATAAACGCCCATCTCCGCTTCTCAAGGAAGTGTCGCATTTACGGTGAATTTCCTCTTCCACGTCCTCTGTCACCCTCTTTAAATCAATAATATGCAAAGAGCGCAGCCAGCGTTGTGTAATTTGTCCTGGATGAAGGCATCTGCTGTGAGAGAAATAATAATAACAAATGGCGCCATGTATTCTGCAGGCAATGCTGCAGCATTTGCATGTGTCTTCTCTTGGCATCCGTTGCTCTCTAGGTAATGAAACTCAGCCGCAGGTCAGAGAAGACACAGGTGCTGCTCCACTGACATAATGTTTAATGAGTTCAATCCTTGTGGGCCGCATGAGATTCCCGTGTCGCCCAAAACCCTTCATTTAACTGCTGAAAAAAGTCCTGGTAACGCCGATACTTGCACAGGAGACTCAAGTTCTGTCCTATCCAGATGTGGCATTAGTGAGGGTTAAACGAACACAACAGCAGTCATTGTCCTACAAATCTTAACATATGGGCATTTAAAGCTGCCCTGGGAAAAAAACAACAAAAAACAAACAACCCCCCCCCCCCCCCCCCCAAAAAAAAAACAACAAAAAAAAAACATAAAAAATCAATTTGTGGGCATATCCACTCAAATCTATCTGTTCTTGTATTCTGAAGAGCACAACAACACATTGAATATAAACCTGATCCAAACCACATTTATACATGGGTAACACTTTACAATAAGGTACATTAGTTAATTAATGTATTAACTAACATGAACTAACAAAGAGCGATACAGTTGTTACAGTATTATTAATCTTTGTTAATGTTAGTTAATAAAAATCCAGCTGTTCATTGTTTGTTCATGTGAGTTCACAGTGCATTAACTAATGTTAACAAATACAACCTCTGATTATAATAATGTATTAGTAAATGTTGAAATTAATTTGAACTAAGATTAATAAATGCTGTAGAAGTATTGTTCATTCTTAGTTCATGTTAACTAAGGTAGTTGATAATGTTAGCTAATGAACCTTATTGTAAAGTGCTACCTATACATGGTTTGCCATCTGTTTAAAACCTTCTCCTTTTTTTTTTTTTTTTTTTTTTTTTGGAAAATCAAAAATGCTCCGTCCGAAATTTGTTCACAAAACATAATTTTGTGTTCTTGAAAATGATGGTGCATGTTTAGTCATGTGGCTATAGGGGTATGTTCCTGATATGTGCTATTTGCTTTTACAGTGTTGCTAAAGATAAATGTTACTCTGTACAAACCTTATATTGCATTTCTGCAAAGATATCAGAAGATGTATTCTCCAAATTGCTGTCCTGTGGAAAAACATGAGGGCAAATGCAAAGGCAAATGGGGACTGAGTGCGACCTGAACGCACTAGTAAGTGATGGGGATGTCTTGCTAATAGTATAAAATGACAGTGCCAGATGAATAGCATGAAAACTTTATCATGCCTGGTCTCTATCTCTGTGAACCTTCATCAGTGTGGACAAGAAACTTTTTGAAAACACTTGAAAGTACAAGTGTGGACAGAGAGTGTTTTGAAATGAAAACGCTTTTTTCCAATGTATCCAGATTAAACCTCAGTCTAAACAGTCTCAGATTTTCAGATCATTTGGGATGTCATTTGTAGCTTGTCCAAAGTTCATTTAAATGACTTGTACCCCATTCACCATGTAGTGAATAGTGAATGAGTGACTGAGTCAGCAGTTCTAAACAGATGAATGCATAATATGTCATCCATATTGACTCATGCGGGGTCATGATTTTCCATCTTCTCTTTCCACAATGACAGCTATTCGCAGTTTTATGAGAAAGTTTCTTGGCATGCTGCTGATGCTTACATCATTACTGTAGTAACCACTGTAAATACAACACATATCGATTACAATGTCAGAACTAACGGATCAGATTTCATCACTTGCAAAATGACAAAGTGTAGAGAAGCAATCCTAAAGATCGATTTGAAACGCAAATTGGATTGGTGTGCAATGTGAACGAAATCCCTCAGTGTTTTCTGCAGTGCTTCAGCTTTCACTTCACACATGAGGAAATGTCACTGGAAAATGTCACTATCAGATTGATAGCCATCTGAGAAGCAGATGACAAGAGTAATCTTACAAAATGACACATAAATGCTACCCTGGCATGACGACTTGAGAATTGAAGAATTTTGTGTAATTCTATGAAAGGTTAGCTAAGATTTTGAGTGCTATACTGTGATAAAAATTTTACAAAAATAAAAAATAAATAAGTTTAGCATTTTTTATTTGCTTGAATATTAGCATTAGCTATGTGCAGCATTCATAAAAATTCAAAAATCATGTCAAATGCAGCTGCAATCTACAGGAGTAGACATTTTTGCAATGTCATTGCATCTCTAGAAGTGCTGGGGGCAAAATGTGCTCCTGCTAAAAAGTTAATGCTGTCTTATATCTTGAGAGAAATGTTTACTATACATTTCACCGTTATTTAAGCACATGGCAATCGGATATGCTTGTGAATTATGCTTTATGTAATTATTCAATTATTTAAAGTCCCCCTGAAGTTAATAATTATATCCCTTTAAACTCATCTTTGATCACCAAAATGACACATTTGAAAGTTTTTTTTTCCTTCATGCCCTAAAATAGCTTGAACGTAACTCTACACGCTTGCTTCATTTAGGAAAAGAGCCATTAATATGCAAATTAGCCCCACCTCCACTCACTTTCACCAGCTCAGAGATCCACTCGTTGACGATCACACGTTGACCTGATTGGTTGCAAGGTAATTTGGGACGTCAGAAACACCAGCGATTTTGAACCTAGTTTTTGAAACTGTCTTCTGTTCACTGCAGTTTAAAAGAGAAAATACTCAGCAATGGTGTTGACTTATTTGCACATGGTTTGTCTTAAAGCATATTAAAAACACCACATAGACATATACACAACATTTAAAGCTTGATTTTCACCACAGGGGGACTTTAAGAGCTTTGTGCTTGTGGTCTGTAGATGTGCACAAAACAGAGGAGTTGTTTGATAACTTTGTGATGAACTGGTTTAATGTGTGATGTCTCGTAGCATCCGAACACCCCACCATGTCCATTTGCAGACATCCGACTCCCATACGAATGTGTGCAACACACACATATTCTATATCTTTCTTTGGGTTGGAGGTCATTTCCTGAAACCGTGGCCAGTTTGTCAAACCTACAGGTTGTCTCCATGCGTATCGTCTGCCCAGGCTCCAGAGGCGAAAGGCATCTGGCAGATTTGTCATGGCTTATCTTTCATTTTTGTCTGAGTGTGAACAAAACAGCCTGAACATTAGTCTCAACTCTCGGTGTGAACTGGGATGGTACCATGGGGATCACAGACCTGGTGCGTCGGGACAGTAAACGTTGCGCTGGATAAGGCATGCCATATCCATGGCATGGCATGCTGTGTGTTGCGCAGGTTGAGCAAGGCTGCATGAATGTCAAAACCATCACGTGCACACTTTTCTAGGAGATGCTTTGCAGACCTGACACCACGCTCCACCAGACCACTGGCTAAAAGGTTAATGTGATATTGCATTTGAAAATAATGAACCCTCTAAACTACAACCTACCCTGAACCTAACAAATAGTGTTAACAAAAGAAAATGTAAATGAAAAACGCTTTTGCTTAAAGTCCTCCTGTGGTGAAAATCCAGCTTTTAATGTTGTGTATGTCTATGTGGTGTTTTTAATATGCTTTAAGACAAACTATGTGCAAATTCATGTCAACACCATTGCGGAATATTTTCTCTTTAAAACTGCAGTGAACCAAAGACGGTTTGAAATCGCTGGTGTTTCTGACGACACAAATTACCTTGTAACCAATCCGGATATTGTGTGTATCGTCAACGAATGGATCTCTGATTCAGAGTGAGTAAGTGGAGGCGGGAGTAATTTGCATATTCATAGATACACGTATACTAAATGAGTCAAGGTTGTAGAGTTAAATTCAAGCTATTTAAGGCATGCCGTTTTGGGGGTTTTTTCAAGGAAAAAACGTTTAAATATGTCATTTTGGTGATCAAAGATGAGTTTTAAGGGATACAATTATTGACTACAGGGGGACTTTAAGCAACCATGCCATTTTAGATTTCTTCAAAAAGTGATTGATCTCTTTTATTGTGACTTGGGTTTCACAGGATTTGTACCCAAGTGCTCCGCATCACAAGTGCAATGATGTACGTACCAGGTGAGCTACTGAGCAAGTTTACCACATCAGAAAAGCCGTGCATATGGAGCTGATTATGTGATTCAAATGTCAAAATGTATTAAGCTTGCACTATGATGAATGTGCAATGATGACTTCATCACAATGATGAAGTGACATTTCACTCATAGTTACCACAGGCAGAAAACAAAAGAATAGAAAGTATCATCAGCAAAACCTGAAATGGCTCAGTGATTTACTACAGAGCAAGTACTGAACGCAATCAGATATTAGAGTCACTGTCACTTGATGGTGGATCTGGTGAAGAAACTGTCAGCGATCAAAATATTGATTTTGAAGATGTTGAAAATGATAGTTTTGAGAATATGTTTGAGATGGCGAATATGAGCCAGATGCTGAATGTATTGGGAAATGAGCTCTGACGAGGACAGTGATGATGGTGTAAAACATCTGCTCAAACTGAACCCTTCCAAGCTCCAAAAGGTAACAAAATATGCTTTTTTTTATTCTCCTGTGACTGTTATTCTAATATCTGGGGAGTTTCATATTATTGCGACAGGTGGAGATCCATCCGTGTAAGATATATAGATTATCGTTATGTAATGTTAATTGGTGAAACATTCATGCATTAAGGGTTAATCAATAATCTAGATATGTCCGAGCCAGGGCCGGAGTTGGGCCACTTTTTAGCCCGGGAGTTTCAGGCCCAAGACCGGCCCACTTTTTCCATGGTGGAATTCCAAATTAGCACTTTTTCTAAATTGGATAAATGAAGCAACAGTTCAGCTCGTACTATTGTGTAGTTTATATTAATACCATGGGTTAACAAATAATGTAAAGGTTAAATAATAATTCACTTAGACTTTATAAGAAGCAATTGCGACTTTATTTCACACAATTCTGACTTTATATTTCGCAATTCTGACTTTATTTCTCGCAATTGCGACTTTATATCACACAATTCTGACTCTATATCTTGCAGTTCTGACTTTATAAGCAATTGCGACTTTATTTCACGCAGTTCTGACTTTATATCTTGCAATTCTGACTTTATAAGAAGCAATTGCGACTTATTTCACACAATTATGACTTTATATCTCGCAATTTTGACTTTATAACACCCAATTGCGACTTTATATCACGCAAATTCTGACTCTATATCTCGCAATTCTGACTTTATAACACGCAATTGCGACTTTATTTCACGCAATTCTGACTTAATAACACGCAATTGCGACTTTATTTCACGCAGTTCTGACTTTATATCTCGCAATTATGAGAAATAAAGTCAGAATTGCGAGATGTAAACTCGAAATTGTGAGATAAAAAGTCGCAATTATCTTTTAAAATGTTTTATTCTGTGGCGGAAACAAGCTTCCATACCTCCTGGCCTCTTCCTCCCATCCATCCTCCCTTACGCGTACCGTTACGGTAGGGCCGGCCCAGCTATCGGTAGGCGCCGGCGGTGACGCGGTAGCCTACCTGAGAAAACGTTTTGGAATAGACGGGCTATGGACCCAACCAACTCTATGGGAGGGTAGGGGAGAACTCCCTCACATGGTACAACCCATGCAGAGGCTGCGCGCTGCGGTGTCAGAATGCGGAACGTGTGTAGCCTATAATGTAACTAACGTGACATTGAAATGTGAAAAAAAACAAAAAAAAATACAATTTCCTCGACCGGCCCAAAAGTGAAGCGGTCCACCGGGAATTCTCCCGATTCTCCCGATTACCCACTCCGGGCCTGGTCCGAGCACTGCCAACAAGACAACAATGGAGTCCAGATTTTCCATTGAGAATGAGTTTACCTGAATGTGAGTTTGATGAATACTGCATAATAAGAAAAGAAACATTAAGTAAGTAAGTAGGGTCAATTTTGATGTCATGTTTATTTTAACACCCCAACAATATATCTAATATAATCTGACCACGGCTTCTGTTTGGCAAGCTTTCTTTGTTCAGACAGCTTTCTTAATTGAGATTCCATGTTTAGTCAGTGCTTCATGGAACCCAAGGAAGATAATTAAAAATGAAGGCGAAAAGACACAGGGAGGGAGGGAAGGAGGGAGTAATTAGTCTCAGTGTACATGCTGCAGGCAAATCTTGAATTAAAAAAATAGATATCTCTTTCAAATCAGGCCAGAGAGAGGAAATAAAACTGCATTTGCATTGTGGGAGGAAGTGGCTCTGGGGCATCATCGATTAAAGGCCCTGCCGAGATCACTGACTCTATGCAAATCACTCTGCTGACCCGAACGGCCCACGGTGCACATGATATACGGAGCTAACAAAGGAGACGCGATGGGGCGCACCAGCCTTAGCGAAACGAGCGGCAATTAGCCAAATCCCATTGGCTTCCCATCATCACCCTGCTGAAGGTCCAAGCTGCATGTTCCTGCATGCTCTTAATTAGACAAAAGCTTTTCTTTTTTTCCACAATGCCACTAAAAAAAGAAGTTTATCCCAATTATTTGGAGCTTCCAATAACACCACAGAGGCCAGATGATGGGGAAGGGAGGAGGACAGAGGAGTTTTATTATGTTTCAAACAGAACCAAATAGCTGCAGATGAGGGTACACGTCTCTTTCCCGAAAATGAAATGTACCGAAGCGTCTAGTGATGTTCTTGTCTGTGATGGTTCGAGAGAAGTGTGAAAGAAGCAAGTCAAGTCATCACCACACAGACTCGTAATGGAACTGCACAGAACATTAATCTCTAAATGACTGTTCTGGCTTTGAGACTTTCTGACAAAGTTTTTTTTTTAAGTTCTAAAAAAACTGAATATTATTATTGTCAACTGAATGCTGCTATTGTCAGAGGGGATTGATATTACGTGGCTACTTGCAAGTTTTGCGACACTTTCAAAGTGAAATATCCAGTGAGCGGCTCTAAAAGCATGTACAGTTTTATCCGAAATAGATTAACATGAATCTGCCAATGTTTTAGGTTTTACTTTATTTTGATGGTCCCTTTACACATTCTGTTGACTATGAGTAATGTTGCACCTACATGTCTACTAACTCTCATTAGAGTGTCAGTAGAGTATTAGTAGACTTGATATGGTTAGGGTTAGAATAAGTTGACATGTACTTCCAAAGTCAGTAGAATATCTGTTGGGGAAGCATCACAATAAAGAGTTAGCAGATATTAGGCAGGCAGTCTAATACTCTAATGAGAGTTAGTTGACATGTAGTTGCAAAATTACTTATAGTCTATGTAACTATGTTCAAAAGAGACCATCAAAATAAAGTGTTACCGTGTTTTATTACATTGGTTGATGTATGCATCGCAGGTGTATGGAAATGAAATGCCCGGTGAGTTGAGCTAAAAGGTTAATGCTCTTTAATTGTTTTTGGTTACAATGGTTACATTCTGTTAAAACTAATCGTGGTATTGAAACCTTTGTAAGACTGCCGACTAAAAACTAACCGCGCTCTGAGAGCCCTCTAGTGGTCGGGAGCATTTCAGTTGTGTTGTGGCTTTATTTCGTTGTGTTGTGGCTTGTTTTCGTTGTGTTGTGGCTTATTTCCGTTGTTTTGTGGCTGTTTCTGTTATGTTGTGAACTTATGTTTGCTTTTTAAATTTCGTTGTGTTGAGCACTACTGGGCCACCATACAAACTAGTCAAAATGCATTAAAAGTATCATTCCACAACCTACAACAGTTTAAGGCGAGACACGGCAGGCAAAAACATTTTCATGCAGTGGTCAGTTTTGAGATTTTGGGCTAGTTTACTCCTTCAATATGTTCTTTCAAGCTGCTATAAAGAAAACGTTGAAAATATACATTAAGATGTTTATTTTATTACATTTTGTTTACTTGCGGCAGTAAGTTTCTCCCGAATTTACCAGGAAGTTAGCATTCCAATGCGACACGCCGAGCTCCGTCTGTTTACTGGAGTCTGTCGGTATCGTTGTAAAGCTCTGAGTCTCCTGCACAACGCTATGTAACCCAAATATGGGCATTTCCTTTATATCAGTAACCAATCGTGAATGTTCAAAGGGGGATTTAAAGCTAACGACGATTTCTCATTTACAGCTATTTGAATCTTTAACTGCCGTTTTCTCAAAATGAGTTTTTTGTCATTCTCCAGTACAAACATCTCCAAACTTTCCAGGTATACACTTAGCAGTATTCTGAAGATATTTTCAGAGGGATTTGTTAATAAATCATTCCTGGCCTGATTTATGTGACATTTTAATTAAAAAAAATATGGTGAAAATCTATTTTTTATGGCTATGGACAGTATATTTTGATTCCCAAGGTAATGAAAGCATATATCCTGAAATCCCTCTGAGGTTTTATTTTCATCTTGTGTGTAAACAAAATGAAAAAATAATTTTGCACCTGGCTTTATCATATGTTCAGATCTATCTACCGAAAATATATGCAAAATCGTGCATATTTAATGAGATAATGCCTAATTTGCATAATTAAACATGCAAATTTCTAAAACTTGTAATACATTTTTTTTATATACTTGTGTAAGTAATCAACTGAGGAAGTTTCAGGGTGATATCTATTATTTTAAAATTTTACCCTATTCACCTGTAGTGTCTCCCCTTAATGCAAGCCTGCTGTAGGACTCCGTCTGACGATCTAATTGTCTGAATGATGACACAAAATATACTGATGAGTTTAATAAAGTTTACTGTATGTCACACAAAAGATGAAGCATCAGTTTTTCTTCAGAAAATCACTGTTAGAGCTGAGTAAACAGTATAAGAAGTGCATAAGTAACTTACATAAATTTCTGTTGAGTTGAGGGAGGATTTTCTTTGAAAACAAAATGAATCCACCTCGTCTTCAGTGGCTAGCAGATTTCAAGAGTAAATAGAGAGAGCTATGTGAATGAATACATCCAGCTACAACACCTTCAACGCTTGGGAGATGCTTCGACGCTTCTCGTGAGTGCATTGCTGCAGCAATGGCTGATGTGTACAACTCGCAGTGAACTCGATCAGGGCGGGTCTAAGTTATAACGGCAGTGTCAGTCAACACTCGTGGGCGATGCCTGTGGCTTTAGTGATGTCACTAAAGCCACATTCTGAAAACGGGTCATTTGGAGAGACTGCTTTTGATTTATGGAGATTAAAAAAAGGAGTGAGTGGATTTGTATCACTGTAGGGTGGTTGTGTACACACACTGCCAACACACATTTATGTCCAAACACCATACAAAAGTGAATTTTGCATAATAGGTCCCCTTTAATAGTGTATACAAGCAATGCCAAATAGGTTATAATCGTAATTAAACTAAACTATACCTTTTCCAACTCCATACAGCATATATTCTCTGACTCTGTAGGCATTTTTATGGTCGAAATGAACACCATTACTGTGACTGTCTGTTTTATTATTATCATCTTCCCTGTTCTGGCTCTTATCATGGCTGCTTAGGCTCCGCCCCCTGTCCCGTGAACCAGCAGCTCATTAGCATTTAAAGGAGAAGCACTAAAACAGTGCGTTTTTCCCAGACCCAAAAAATGATGATTTAAACGTGCTGTAAATAAAATTCTGTTGGGTATTTTGAGCTAAAACTTCACATACACACTCTGGGGACATCAGAGAATTATTTTACATCTTGTGAAAAGGGGCATAATAGGTCCCCTTTAATCCAGGGGTGTCCAATCCTGCTCCTTGAGGGCCACTGACCTGCAGAGTCAAGCTCCAACCCCAATAAGACACCCCTGAAACAAACTAATCAGGCAAACTAGAAACTTTCAGACAGGTGTGTTGAAGCAAGTTAGAGCTAGTAGTAGCTCTCCATAAATCGAGTTTGGACACCCCCGATTTAGTCCCTGACAAAACATTATTCAATTAGCATACATACTATAAAATGACACAAAAGCATTGCAGGAGAGAGACGTTTGTCAAGGCCATTTGGATGTAACCCTTCCAGCATCATCTGTGTGTTTGTGAAAAGTAAAGCCTACAGATTCATCTTCATCCTCCAACTTAATCTGTGAGCCGCAGAGGCTCCTCTCACTTCATACTGAGGGCTCATCGCATCCTCAGCAAGGAAAGAAACACAGAGAATGTGTGTACCTCTTTTGGTAATATGACTGAAAAACAGAGAGTGTGAGAGAGAGAGAGAGATAAAGCGAGTTAAAAAAAAAAAGATCCAGGAGACATTGTCAGAATTGAGATGAGACGAAGACGCTCCCCGGTGGGATGATTGCTTTGCCCTGAATACAAAAGGTTCTTCCCAGCAAACACTTCGTGTTGTTTGCGAGCACAGATTAGGTCTGGCCGCAGACATCCGCAATTCTTTAAAACAAGCCCTCAGGGAGGAATTATCATCCGTACCCGGGCTTATAAACCAGAGATGGGCTGCAATGATAAAAAGCTCTTCTCAAGTAGAGCATGGTGAGGGTATAGAAAGGAGAGATGCGCTGCAGAAGGGGCAATCATAGTAAAAGTGCGAGGAGGGGTTAGGATTGCAAGAACAAGTGCTTTGAAAGGGGGGGAGGGTGTTCTGGCGGGGGAAAAGGAGGAGAAGATTCAAGCATGAATCATGGGAGTACTTGAAAGAGCACTTTGCTGAAGTAGACGATGACATTTTATAAGAACATGCAGGTCTCACTGACCCAGAAACACCCAGAATAATAGTATTTTAATGTCAAAAGCATGTTATTAATATATATGTATGTAGTTAATACTAAAGCGTATACATTTTACAATGTTACAATTTTAAGCTACTTGATTTTGCAATAGAGTGTTGCAGGGATTTTTTATTTTTGTAGGCCAAAACCTTAAAACAAGTAAACCTAAAAACATTTTAGCACTTCCGGTTCTATAGATCTGAAGTCAATGGGTTTTTTGAAAGAGTTCACGTTCTATTCTACGGCATAAAATACAGAAGTAATACCCCTGCTTTTACTTGCAAACAAGTGGCTAAATGCTATTGTGGAAGAATAGCAATATGGAAAAATCCTATTGTGTTTTTTGTTGAGGGAACCAGGGTGATGCAAACTTAGGGGTTGGCCTACAAAACTACGTCATCAATGCAGTGCTCTATAGTGCAGCAAAATACAATGAAAGTCACTGGGACCCAGTGTTGTCATTGTTTGGACAAATAGTTGGAAAAACAAACAAAAAAAAACAAGATCTTCTTTTGTGTTCTGCAGAATAAAGAATGTTAGACCACTATACTGTACATATACAACAAATAGTTTACTTCTGTCAAACGTCCCTTTTCAGGTTGCTGTTAAAACTGTATTTCTGTATAACTGTATTCTATCATTTGCTGATAAACAAGAGTCTGGCTATGGGATTGCAGTAGTTGTGCAACACAGAACAGAATGAAACGGCTATAATGTAGGTGAATGCCTTAAGTGTGTATTAAATGCATTAACAAAATGATCAGCGTTAAGCCCTATTCAGACGGGACTTGTTTTTCTTGAGGGGGTCTGGTAAATTTGTGTTTTTAATCCTCTTTTTTTTTTCCATCACACAAATTATGTAAAAAGTATTAAGCAAATTACCCACCTAGCTGTTCAACAAACACAGAGGTCCTCTGAGAAATCGAATGCTGTCTAGATTGTTTGATGAATGTCTGAAATTGCAGTATTTTTATTTGCACAATGCTTCTCTGTATGTATTATGACCTTAATAACTGAGGCTAAATTTATTGCTGCACTGCCTGATGCACCTTCATTATGGATTTACACCTTTCTGCCAGCTTTCTGAGTAAAACAACAGTTGGTTCAGCTACTGCTGGCATCCCATCTGATGAAAAAAAAAAAAAAAAAAGGATTAAATCAATGAGGAGAGTTCGGCCACGAACTGCACAGAACGACCAGCATCAGGTTTGATGATCTTCTTAATTAATTACTTCTCTGCATTTTCACTGGCCACAATTTTGACATCGATGTCATGTGGAAAAACGGCAATAGATATTTCAGCCTGATCTCACGGCAATTCGTACGAATTCTACGAGGTGGCTAATTCGTACGAATTCATACGACCTCACTCGTACGAATTCGTACGATTTTTGCTAAATCGTACATATTTTACGAATTGCCCAATTCGTATGAATTCATACGAATGACCTACCCCTGACCCCACCCCTAAACCTACCCATCACGTGGGTTTAGAAAAATCGTACAAATTCGTACGAGTGAGGTCGTACGAATTCGTACGAATTAGCCACTTTTTTATCACTCGTACGAATTGGTCGTGAGATAGCGTTGGATATTTTCTTACATTATCTCATAATTTGGCAGCTGGTGTATAAGGCTGCTGTCACTTTAAGACCCGACGCACTGATCCATTATACTGTTGCACATGCGTTTTCTTTCTCAACTGCTTACGTTCACTTAAAACATAAACGCCTATATTTACATGAATACTCGCCAAAACCAGCATTTTGTCATTATTTTGTGTGTATTTGATTGTTTAACTGCAATAATCAGTGAAAAAGTGCTAAATTTCTGAGCACAAAATCTGCGGGAATGAGTAAAATTGTGCGCAATACGCGCAATCCCATGCCGAAATTCAAGTCCTGTAACACCAACAATATTAATCCGGAGCAAATTAAACGAGTGAGTGAGGGGAGGCGGGTTTGTGTGTCAACTCACTGTTGGAGAGATAAAAAAGCGAGAAAGCACAGCTGGTATCTTGTATCTGTTCTTCGTAAAATGAGTATTGGAAGCGTTTCAGTTATTTCAGTATAAATATGCATCGAAAAATCAATATTTTTGACAAGACTACTTTGCACTTAGTTTATTAATTCAGATGCCTTTTTAAACGACTACAATTGAAAAAACTGTATAAAATTCAACCCACCAAAGTTGCTAGTAGTATAAGTCTTGTTCCCAATAGATTTTTTGTATGAGTTTCTATAACGTTCCATAAGGCCAAATCCAGACTGGTAATAACTAAAGAGATCCCAATCCTGTCCAAATCAATATGTCCCATTACTTCAAAATTATATGAAGGGGGTTTCTTTAACATAAGGCCAGTGTGCCGATCAAAGCTGATCAAAACCTTTGCAGAGTTGAAAGAATGATTTGAAAAGTTCGTAAACGACACCAGATGAGATGCTTCACAGAATAAGAACCCAAATGCTGCTGAGGCTTTTTTAGGGTGATTCTATTTGACATTCTACACACATGCAGAGTGTATTTGAAGTTTAGCTGGGATTAAATCGGTTAAAGTGTGTAACCATCATAACAGACGCAGATCTAAAGGCACATGACGCTACCCATAATGACACACAGTATTCATTAGAGACATCCTATCATCTCCATTTAAAAGACACGAATACACTCACGCTCTGCCAGTCATTAACTTCTCTGCTCTTTATCAGATAATGATAATGATCTTGGGCTTCTGCTGAGCTAGTGAGACTCTAACCTTGTGTTGATAATGCTCTGAATTATGCCTCATTTCTCCATGGGCTGTTGAGCAGATAGTACTTCTTTCATTGGTTGCACACTTGTGTCGCACGAGTAGAACACCAAATCCTCTTAACACACTCCACATTCAAGCATAACCACAGACAAACCAGCTTTTTATCGACCATCACAACTTAGGCACTATTGCAGAAAGGTATAATAAATGATCCATTATAACAATCAGACTTACTAAATTAACCATTATTTTTTAACTGCTGTATGTACATATACATGATTTCAGTATATAGTAATTCAGAATTTTTACTTCCTTTTTTATATTCTACAGTGAAATATATGTAAATCAAACCAAGTATAAATTAAAACATGCTAGTAATAACTATGGTTATGGTAACTTACAGTTAAAAAAACATTTCTTATTTGAAAAATGATGCTACATTTGATTTAACATAATACATGCTGTAATTTTACGTTTTTTTTTTTTACATAACAATTGTGAATTACAACAATGTATGGTGAAAATACTTATTACATTTAACAAGACAATACACATTAACTGAAATCACCTATAGTAACATTTTTTTTAGTAAAATGAAATACGAGTCATCTTAACCTAATTTACAGTAAAATAAAGTCAAATTGGCACTGCATTTATTTATATTTTATTTAAATAGTATCATCAGTTAAGCACATTATGATGTTTTTAGTTGTTGCTTACGCTTTATTTTAATGTCATGTGTGTTTATTAGTGTGCAAGTTCATTAGCTTTTGTTCATGAAACTGCCAATTTAGAAGAACTTTGAGATGTCATGTATTAATACCACCTCTACTGTTTTTTATTTTTTATCAGCATATTTTATATTTAGTTGTATAAAGCTGTAGTTCAAGTAGACTGCTATAATACAGCATGTATTATACAGCTTATGGTTATGAACTGTAAATTTGACACTGTCACCATATTTTTGCAGTGATCTTCTGGCAGCCACAGCTTCAAGTTAACCAGAAGTATAAAGAGGCACGTTTCGTGCAATTAACCCTGAAGACTCGGTTCAATTTAAAAGGGATTAATGCAATATGATTAGACTTGATAACAAAGTCCATTGTCCCTCTATAGGGTTTATTATCATTTGTGATTCACCACTCAGTCCTCTCTTTAAACCCCTGACCTCCATAATAGCTCTAAAGAAAGTGCGTTCATATCTTTAATAGCTGGCAGATATCAGGAGGAGTCATTAAAGCTCGCAGATCAAGGAGATGCTGTCACAAACGTTCTCCATTCATCTCCCACATTCTTGCTTATCCTTCAGCAACAAGACTGATCCTGAATTACTATGGAGTCCCAGCGGGGATCTGCATATGCAGAAAAAAAGGAGTGATAATGCTCTATCTGTACTATAGCGCTTAGAAAGTCTCACACAATGGGCTGTCAAGTGTGTTTGGGACCAAACTATTAGGCAATATTTCAATCTGTCGTGTCACAAGCGCTGATGAGAGCTGTCAACAGCATCCATCATAGCCGTGAAGCTGTGCTATTAGTCAATGTTGAAATGTGGGTAAAACCAGCAAATTCCTCTTGGAATACCACTTTAGTTTAAGCTAGCAGAAAGTGTCAGCTTGTTCTCGGATCGCTGTGATTTGAGTCCGGTGGGGAAACTAAAGGATAAATTGATGTAAGAAATCATTTTCCTTTGCAGCTGTGGTTTGATTAAACCTGCAGTGCTTTGAGTCCAAAGGATTATATTTAAAGGGTCCCTATTATTCTCATTTACAGGTTCATAATTTAGCTTAGGGGTCTACTAGAATACGTTTACATGATTTAATGTTCCAAAAACATCATTTTTCTTATAATTTCCATTGTTGTAGAACCTATTTTCACCTTCTGTCTAAACGCTCTGCTTTAGGTTAAGGGGCTGTTTACCCGACACCGTTTTCAACTGAAACAGTACAACTTTTTGTGCATACTTTAATGTTTAATCCCTCCATTTCTTTTTTTCTCTCAACTAAGAAAATGTAATTTGGAGCAACTTTATAAGAATGATTTGACTTGGAAGAGGAATAATGAATTGATCCATGTGTTTCACGCAATACTGTATGTTCCAAATCTCCAGGGAAACTTATCAAGGCCAGATTACATAGAGAACACAAATAACAGCTTGATCGCTCTTTTCTGAGGCTGAACGACAAACTCATCAATCACTGCTAAATAGCTGCATAATGCCCCGGGCTGCTAGAGCACTATGGGTGCAAAAAAATCATTAATAAACAATTCATCTGCTGCTTTCCCCTCTAAATTTCTCACCAGGAGAATAGCCAGAGGAAGATCAATCCATCTGTTATGTATGTAGACCTCGCTGTAGACCGACTGTTGTTGCGTAGCAGTTTGTGCTTTTTGCGCGACTCAACTGGAAAACATCATTCCCTCAAGCTTACGGATCAGAAATAAATAAGAGGTTAAACATTAAAACCATAAAATCATCATTCTCTACAGACAAGTGCTTCCCAAATCCCTCTATTTCCTGCTTTATACTGAAACATCTAGAAGCAATTTCCTGACCTAGAATCCCCAAACGGCCCCTTCCACAATATTACATTCATGAAGGAATTCTAGTCTAAACACATACATTCACACAGTTGTAGTGCTGCCCAAAAGAGTGCTTTTGTTTAGTATAAAAGAAAGTCAGAGATGAGCGTTAAACAGAGACCGATCAAGCATAATCATGAAGGACTTTCAGATGAAATAGCTATAATCCAAAAGATACACTGAAAACCTGAGTGGTGCTTGCCAGTGAAGAACTCAACGCTGGAATCCCAAAATCAGTTTGTGAATAAAGCAGCATGTGTTCAAGAGAACACAATCTTCACTGCCACTGTGGATCTTTTATTAAATGTAATAATTTACTTGTGGATTAAAGTGCACAAACAAAATATCTGATGAACTTCATGTTTGCTAGCAATCGGTGTAAGATGCCTTATGTCTTGGAGTGGACAGTGTGCTTCACTCAAAGTCACACCAAATGATGTTATTCAGTACAGGACTTGTGGAGGCAAAGTCACATGACTTTCTTGTTGGAATAAATAATGTTGCATGGGGATAAACAGATATTCAAATTCTAGAAGATGCTGATAAGCCGATGTTATGGATGACAAGCGATAAATGAATGTTATTAAAATTAAGTAAAATAAGTGAACAATATATGATGCAAAGGAAATCTAAATCTGAAAAACATTGGAAATATTGACCAATATCTGATAGATATCAAATATTAAAATATTACATTTAAAAAATCTTTGTTACCAACAGACACCAAAATACTAGATAATACAATACTAGAAATATCAGCCAATGTCTGATACACTCTCATCAGCCAAAACATTATGACCAGTCAGAGGTGAAGCCTATATCGTTGATGATCTCCAAACAAGGCCACATTTTAAGGTCTGAGTAGATTAGATGGTAAGCAAACAATCGGTTCTTGTAATCAATGTGTTGGATGTAGGAGAAATATCAGGAATAAGAACCGAGCAACTTTGACAAGGGCCAAACTGTTGAGGCAAGGCGACTGGGTCAGAGTATCTCTGAAACGGCAAGACTCAGCAGTGGTGAGAATTTACCAACAGTGGTCCGAAGAGGGACAAACCACAAACCAGCCACAGGGTGTTGGGCGCCCAAGGCTCATCAGTGCACGGGGGAAATGGAGGCTTTACCATCTGGTTGAAGCCAACAGAAGGTCTACTGTGGCACAGGTCACAACAAATTTTAATGATGGTTATGGGGGAATGTGTCACAACACACAGTGCATCACACTCTGCCATGTATGGAAGTGTGTAGCCGCAGACCAACCAGAGCCAACCTACTGCCTATTGCACATGAGCGTCAGAACTGGACCTTGGAGCAGTGGAAGAAGGAATGGACTCTTCAAGAGTCTTGTAGAGTCCATTCCTCGGGGGGTCGGCGCTGTTTTGGAAGCACTCGGCGGACCAACAGCATATTAGGCAGGTAGTCACAATGTTTTGGCTCATCTGTGTATATCAAATATTAACCGATTTTGATCGATGAAAAAAAAAAAAAACTCAATACCAACAGAAACTGAGATATTGTGTATTCCTAAAAAAATTATCCTCCTCAAAGGGAGCGTATACATTTTGTATGCCCATTTTGGACATTTTATTCACATTTTGGTGGTTCAATAAACCATTTTTATGAAATATACAGAAATTCAATTGAAAATATTATCTCATTTCAACTTTTCCTTATTTAAAGGAGGGGGTATAAATAATAATAATAAAAACCCGTTTAATTCTTCAGGTTTGAGAGGAAGCTAACTTTACAAACATTATTAATACACCTCAAGAAAAAATGTAATTACAATTTTTTTATAACTCATTTACCACTTAGGATTAGAGATTCGTTCAAATCTAAGAACTACCAAGCACCTTAGCAAGCAGCACTAATAACTTGAAAAGTGTTGAATGAATTTTAGCAGCCACAAGGCCATTGTAGAAGTCAAATCTGCATGACAAACAAGCTTTGGGAAGAACAGAATTTTAGCACCTAATGGAAATGAGGTATCAGGCACATAGTAACATTTGAACTGGCATATACTGACTGTAGGGGAATGACATGCACATGCTTCCATTAAATTGTGTTCCTGAGGTGTACATATCAGTACGCATCCAAAGCTCCCCTACTGTTTACATCCACAGGGTGTGTGTTTTCAGAGTGAGTGGAGAGGATGTTTTCAGCCCAGAGCTGAGAGCCGTGCAAATCCGCCATCACTGGAGACATCAGCCCGGCTTGGTGAGCTGAGGGAAGACCGTTGGGATGTCTCGCTCAGCCTCTCCACAGTCGAGAGAAGAACTGACACTCATCTCATCCCACACTGGGAGGATTCAAAGGAGCAGTCATCCGGCAAATGAAATGCAGAGATAGCTCAGCAGAGAGCAGAGGGACCAATCCTATCACTATCCACCTTTCAGAAACTGTTAATTGCACAGGCTGGGATAAAGTCCTTTCCGAATTGTGACTTACAAAATTAAATGATCCTTGTACCTCTAATATTTGACTGTGCTATGTCAACGTTACTTGAGCACAGCTCGAGAAAACAATGGTGAATTCAACAAGAACTATTTTTGAGCATTAGAGTTGTTTATTCACTCACACCATTTGTGTTATTGTAGCAAACGATTCACTAAAGAAACTATGCAAGTCAGCTAATGGCGGGAACTAGGCCTGTCACAATATCAGGTTTTCACTACACAATTATCGTGGCCAGAATAACTCCTTTCAACTTCCTTTTGTCCTTTCAATTCTAAACACTCAAAGTGTATACGGATTCGAACCTGTGTGCAACTAATGTGCTATAATGATGAATTATAAGAGCTATGGACTATAACATTCTATGGTACTTCATGGAAAAATGAACATTCTGTCATTATTGACTCACCCTCCTGCCATTCCTAACCTGTATGCTGTTTTTCATTTCTCTGTGGAACACAAAAGGAAATTTTGAAGAATGCATGCCTCTATTTTTCATTGTATGACAGTTCTTAGTAACCAACAACAAAAAACATCATAAAATTGCTCAATTTGTGTACAGCAAGTCTTTGTTTTAAGATTTGTGTGAGGAATACTTTTTTTTTTGTGTGAGGATTTAAAATATCACTGATGTCATTTGAATTTGTGCAGAAATCAGTTACAAGACACACAAAACACACCTGGTTGAACATGTTTTAATGCATGTTTTGAATATACACAAATGTAAAGGATACTTGGGAGTGAAGACAATCATTGAATAACTCAAATTGTTATCTGCACCTCACACAAAACTATCAAATGATGTTTTATTAACAAGGTTCGGGAGGAGCACGTTCAGATAATTAACACAAGTGGAGAGCACTCAGCAATCAATGGTAAGAGGTGTATATATACTCAGCAGTCTCACCTCATTCCATTGACAGTTTTGCAGCATCCCTCCACCACCCCTTCTCCACGCTTCTAGTCCTAAACACTTGCATACGGGGGGAGTACTCTGGGTTCGGGCCTAACTCCGAGCTCGGAGCCCTCCCTCCGGACAGCACGCCAAATACGCATTAAACTTTACCCCTTCAAATTATATGTAAGTGTGAACTCGTGAAATGACTCTAAAAGACTTCAAATATAGTGCATATATGGACAACTTTTAGGCCGTGTGTCCACCAAAGCATTTTTAGCCAGCTGAAAACGCTAGGCGCTCTGCTGAAAACGCCTAGCTGTGAGCGCTTGAGAGCGTTTTGGCAGCGCAGTATTTTTTTCAGTTGAGACACTTTGCTTGTTATGATACAGAATATCCGCGAAAGTGTTACTAGTGTCTCATTTCACACCTATTTTGTTTCTGTGTTGATTCTATATTAAAATGTCGATACAATGTAATGCATTTTCTCTGGCTCTTGTTTTAAATGATTTTGTTCCGTTATTATGCTTGCTGTTGTCGTTGTACAAGCAGAATGTGGCGGTTGGTCGGTGTGGTATCAGTCCCGCCCCTCCTCCACTGTGATTGGACAGTTGGGTAAAAAGTGACAGTGATGAGCGCTGCGTTTTACCCAAAGTTGAACATTCTTATACTCCCGGCGACCTGTAAAAAACGCAGAACGCTCAGCGCTTCAGCATGAAAAAGACGCTCAGCGGGTCGTTACGCTCATGGCGTTTTAAAAACGCGGCGCTCCCATTGAAAACAATTTAAAAAACACGCCAGCCGCATGAAAAAAAAAAAAACGCTTTGGTGGACACACGACCTTATGGTGCTTTTTTGTTTTTATTTTCTGAGTTTCCCAGCCCTTAGTCATTGACTCGGTATTAACTTTATCGTATGAAAAAGAGTTTGAACATTGAGTCAAATTTCTCCTTTTGCATTCCGCAGAAAAAAGAAAGTTAAATGAGTTTGAAATGAACTGAGGGTGAGTAGTTGAAGGTGAACTGTCTCTTTAAGTTCTGTGAAACAGTAGAACGAGCTGGCATACGTCTCTTGGCTTTTCAAAGAATTCAGCTGGGTTTAAAAGCATTTTGAACAGTATTTCATAATTCTATTTGCGTCCGTGTGGGGTTGATTCAAACTGAGCCCTTCCACTATCTTCAAATCACATTAGCAGGCTGTACATTCTCTAACATGCTCTTGAGAATTGTTTCCTTTGAACTGGCAGGTCTGAATTGGGGGCAGTATAATATGCATTCTTATACTGTCAACCAGACATCACTGATGTAACGGTGGACTTTCTAATCCACCCACATAATCCGGTGGCAAACAAAACAATAAGCAGCACTTGGCATCTACTTTAAAAATGTGCAGGGGTTTAATCTTTAAAGTCTTAAAGCAGCACAAATGCATGTGCACTCAGCCGTCAGTTATACCACCAACTGCTTTTAAGCAGATTCATGCGCTTTGCTCTCATCTTTGACCTTACTGGCCTGAACACATCACAAATGTTGAAATCATGCTTCGCTTTCACACTGACATCCACTGATCTGCTGCAGAAAACCTAAATTCAGATTCAACTCAAAGAAACATACCTCACAGACATCCACTGAGGCGGAGGCCCTTAAATAATACTTGAAAAGACATGCGCTGAATTCTGATGTATTGAACTTGAGTCATCCAGTCTATTTTGTGAATTTTGTCTTCAACACTAACATTCAAATATCAAAGATAGATAAAGATGGATGGATGGATGGATGTATCTATTCATATGTGACACTGGATCACAAAACCAGTCATAAGTCGCACGGGTATATTTGTGGCAATAGCCAACAATACATTGTATGGGTCAAAATTATCGATTTTTATTTTATGCCAAAAATCATTAGGATATCAAGTAAAGATCATGTTCCATGAAGATATTTTGTAAATTTCCTACCATAAATATATAAAACATTTATTTTTGGGAGTGAATGCATCACATTCGCGAACATAAATGGACAACTTTAAAGGCCATTTTGTCAATGTTTCAATGTTTTGGATGGATATATATCTGTCTGTCTGCACTTGTGTGCTCCAGGAGTTATTCCACCATAAAGACAGCAACAATGCTGATCGCAACAGTCCAGAAATAGCAACATGTTTAATGCATTATCAAGGTCAAAGTTCAGGGTGTTTGCATGCAACTCGTGTACTCAAGTTTCTGGCCTAAATAGTTTAAACAACATCAGTTTTAAATAATGAGTTTGAATTAATATATTACAACTAATATCATTAATAAATGAAATCATTCAGTAAATGTCAACTCAAGCCATCAGACTCCTACAAAGACTTCAGATGACCCAAACTCTGAGTCAACACGCACCAATGCTACATTTGTCTAAATGTCATAATCATTTGATGACAAACAAGTATTCATTACTTCAATGAGCTCATTGTTTCTGCATTAAATTATTACATTGTTTAAATTAATACCTTTTTCGCTAACTGTGATTTTGTATATGTACATTTCTGAAATAACTTACCTCTAATAACAGATCACTCTAAATTGTAATGTGGACTTATGCCGTTTCTGTAAAGTGCTTTGAAATGATGTGTATTGTGAAAAGCGCAATTCAAATAAATGTGAACTGAATCAGAGATTCGCAAAAATAAAAACTGAGCACTGGAAGACCAACTCACATAAAGCCGTCAAAGAAACTCGCCAATCGATCACAGCCTCATTTGGCTTTGTCAACAGCTCTTCCGTGACTTAAAGTGCAGCACTTCATTTTCTATCAGCCCTCGTGTGAACAATACGGCAGTCATCAACAGAGGCATCAGAAGAGAGGTGTCAAATCTCATCAGAAAAAAATGCTTGGGTTTATCAATAAAAGATAGAAGAGGGCAATGAGGGATTTCGCTTGAGTTGAGGCTGATATTGCTAAAGGCAGGTGAGTATCGAGCCGCCCGTCTGCCTGAGCCAGGGGTAAATAGTGATTAATGGCCGACGGAGGAAGGGTTAGTGCCTGCGATCTGATTCTTCCCCTCAGCCCTCCTCTGTAGAATCTCAAGACGATTTGAACAAGAGAAATGAATTCAGTGACGGAAGTGAAATGGAAATACCCTTTTTTGACCAAAACTGCTCCAGTTAACCAAAGATGAGATTAGAGAACACCAGCACTGGTGTTATGATTCTCCACACTAATAATCTGGTTTATTGATTAACAGTGTCAGCAACTGAATGAGCGTTAAATCGCTCAGAATGGCTCAGCGTTGACTGAACTGGCTCAAAGCTAGGAGACATATGTCTGTCTGTAGACATTTTAAATGCCACAGTTCAATTTTTAACCACAAGACCTTCTGAAGATCATTGTTCAAAAATGCATTGAGGCACTTGTCTAGTCTGTTGCATGGCCTAGATAAAACTTTCCACTATCTAAAGTTCTAATAAATCCCAAGCTTAAGAAATGGTGTTGAGCCATGAAAACACCAATCAGACCAAAGAGATGATGCATTACCTTTTTTTATTGTTAGAGTAGGATTATTTTGAAAGTCAATTTCTCTAAAAGCAATTGGATATTTTCACCTTTATAGCAGCGGGAAAACATTTGGTGATAACATGTCCCAATACCACAATCATGTGAATTTATAGTCAATTCCTGGTTGCTATTTGGTGTACTTCACCAGTAATTTTTACAGTAGTATTTTTTTTTCAATTTATTACAATTTCAATGCAACTGATTCCACAGTAAACATGAGCAGGAAATGACTGTGATCTCGCACAGTGATTCGCTGTGTCTGCATTTCAGTAATCTCTTGAAATATAATTGGTTTATCTAAAAAGATGTCATTATTCTTGACTTTTCTACGCTGAGTGTTAATATTAAAAGTATATATTAAAAGTTCCCCAGATATAACAATCAATCAGATCAACGCAATAGCGTTGCAAACTCTCTCCCCCATTATAATCGGACAGTTAAGCACGACATTGCTACAGTACATAAAGTGCAGACTGCAAGTTATGATCAGGCTTAAAGGTCAATCATAATGCTTAAACTGTTTTCTTCATGTAACAGTGGAACCAATTGTAACACTATTACGGACTGAAAGAAAATGAAAGCCAGCCAGCAGGTACACTATCAACATAATGGCTCAAACATAATGGACTTCACTGTTGTTATCCCACAGATAACGTTTGTTGTACAACCCCCCCCCCCCCCTCCCCCTCCCCCCTCCCCTCCCCTCCCCCCCTATAGAAGCATGCATTGTGAAATTATGAATACATAGGTAAATTGATATTTAACCATATATATATGTATGTATCGCTTGACATAAACACCAACCAACCTGATATATACGGGTGGATTTCAGCAGTGGCATGTTCCTCCTGTATACCAGCCACTTTGGCGGGTTGAATTTTAAATATAATATACGTTTTTTTTTTTTCAATTGTAGTCTTTTTTAAAAGGCATTTGAAATAATAAACTAAGTGCACTGTAGTGTTGTCAAAAATATCGATTATTCAATTCATATAAATACAGAAATATCGATAACCTGTTTGCAAGGTTACAAGGGTCAAAAACAATGAAAAAAATTACTTTTTGTGCATTTTGACAGGGCAAGTAAAAATATGAAGTGGTCTGACTGGGCCAATCGAAAAACATTTGCCCTGATATATTGAAGGGCACAGGTAAATGTGAGATTCATTATAATGTTTTAAGTTCACATAAATTAAAAGTAGTTATATTATTTAAAGCCTAATAAATGTTAAAAATTATGGCTTTCAATTATACGGTAATGCTGAATGCCTAAGATTAATGAGAATTAATTGAGAATTCATAGAGACATCAGTAACAGTATTGGCATCAGTGGTATACTGCCTTGCTTCATTCATACAAAGATGCCATTAAACAAATATTTTAAATATAGGCTATTGTCTATATGTTGTTTCTACATTAATTTGGATTAAATGTAAAAATATTACAAGATAAAAATATATTAACTTTAATGTTAGGTTTTATTAATCACAATTAATAATAAAAAAAGTGTGATTAATTTGTTTTTGTTTTTTTAATCGATTGACAGCACTAATACACACACACTCACACACACACATTTACGCTGGTTTCTTAAACAAGCTAACAACTACCTTGGATCAGTAATAAACTTGCTACCTTTTTTCAAAACAAAGCTGATTTTACAGTAGGATACAAATGTGCATAACTCTGGTAATAACCAATAGTGTTATTTATTTTATTTTTATTTTTTGGTTACAGACAACTTCACATGAATAGATAAAGAACAACCGTTTACCTTGTGCTCAATGATGCTGCTGTACCCCTGCAGTGCTGGAGGTGCGCGCGGCGCTCTGGTGGGCTCCGCTTTCTCACCTGACGCGCCCTTAGACGCGCTGGATGCTGTAGTATTATTATTGTAGCTGACGCTGTACACGAACAACAGACTGGTGCACATGGTGATCGCGAGAAAAACGGCAACTCCATGACGCTGGAAAACATGAGGGCAAAAGTTCAAATCCACCACAGAGCGCAAGGTCATAAATCATCACCAACCCATGCCCTCGGCGCAGTCAATTATAGGATACAAATCACATTTCCCGTGCTCAAATATTAATCAGATTGAGATTATAAGAACTTGCAGGTTCTAACTAAATGCTGATGCCTAAAACTAATGCACCAGATCATGCAATAATGGTTTTGCAACAGCAACATTAAACAAAGTAAAATTGTGTATATTTGATTGCATCTTGTCATAGCAAAAAAAAAAAAAAAAAAAAAAAACTCCATTATTATAAGAATTTTATTATTTAATAGTGCCATACTAAAATAAAACCTGTTTGTATCATTTTGCAATGCATAGAAAGACATAATATTCTCATGGAAAATGTTTTTAAAATATTTAAAAAATAAAATTCACAAAAGCCACGTTCTTTCCACAAAGCAAAATTTCCTGTCTCCATAAATTTAATTTCCTACACACTCCTCATGATTTAGAAATTGGGATTAAGGTTGTTTTATTGTCTTTAATCTTCTTTCATCCAGCATGTGAAAGCAACAGAGAGCCGCAGTACTTCAGCAACAATGCTGCACAGGAGAGATGCGAGACATTCAAACTGTTTTCAATACAATTACCATCGGTGTCTTCATCCTGAAGCCAGCTGGAATATTCCTGGGAATGTGTGCATGAAGATCCACTTTTTTCCCCCGATTGTTGCTACTTTATCAGATTATGCCGTCATTAAATCGCCGCGCTCCGCTCGCGCTGGGAGATGTCAGTGTGTGTGTTGTGCGCGCGGACTGAACCCATTCTTGAGCTCGGCGAGCACAGACCGTGTGACACCGCACGGTCCTAAAGATCATGGGGTTTTAGTGTGAACTCTAATTTAGCGTTTAGGCCAAATTGCACATTTGGAGTCTTTGCTGCGACATGGAAATACATTAAATATCTCTTGTAAGAGACTGATATTTAAATTGTACCTAGTGCTTTCTTTCAAGTGCCTACAACTACATGTAATATTCCAGGTTGAATCTTAAACTCAGTCCACAGTATTTGTCACACTCACTGCCTGATGCATATTGCAGAGAAAAGTGGTAATGAAATTGCCAGTCCCGATCTGATTGGCTGGCTGCAACACAATTTTAAGAGTCCGTTGCATCAGTCAGATACAAAAATAGTCATTTACAAGGTACCGTCGTGTTGGGCCGCCTATATATCAGAGAGGAACCGCCAGGGCCCCTTTTAAATGAAAAATCATCAGTTCTAATGTTATTTTATGAATTTATAATTTGACAATAAACATCTAAATCTTTTTGAGGAAATAAACCCTACATATGCCGATTCAGTTTGTGTTGTGTTGTGTAGATCGGTAGATGTAAGTTTTCTCCATATTAGGATTTTTCCACCTAACGCTTTCGGCTCTGTGATTGGTGGTATACAGCTGTGAAATTACAGAGGGCCAAAGCCATAGGAAGTCAAGGACCCTGCATCCCAATGCCCATACTATCCATCCTAAACAGTATTAGAATAAGTATGTCCCAAAGCATAGTATCTTGAATAGAGTATGTCAAAAGGCCCCGGATGGTCTACTATTTTCGGTGGATTTTCTTGCCCACAACCCAAACATGAGTAAAAAGTGTTAAACTACAAAACATGGCGGATGTGCGCGACAGGTTTAGATAAAGGTTTGGGTGACTAATCAAAGTTTAACCTTTAAATCAGGGTTTCTCAAACTCGGTCCTGGAGGGCCGCTGTCCTGCACAATTTAGCTCTAACCCTGATAAAACACACCTGAGCAAGCTAATCAATGTCTTCATGATCACTAGAAACTCACAGCTAGATGTGTTTGATCAGGGTTGGAGCTAAACTGTGCAGGACAGTGACCCTCCAGGACCAAGTTTGAGAAACCCTGCTTTAAATCATAACAGGCCTCGTAACTTTACAGCCCAGGCATATTTATTTAATGCTATTCGTGTTGTATTTCATCTGCAATGTGGACTTTATGAAGATCCATTTGGCCATTAACTTTTAAATGCATCATTATGCATGAATATGAAGACAGTCTCCGCATTCGGTAGGAAACGGAATTAAATGAAATGTGGAGGAATTTAAAATGTGACAAGATGATTGACAGGCCAGTTTTATTGTGACAGGATGCGACAGAGAGCAACCGTTAAAGAACCAATGTATGACGTGATAGTATGTCCCAAAGCTTGTACTCTTTTGCCACACTCTCAAAAGTATATACTTTTTCTTCACAAAAAGAGTACATACTTTTAGGGTGTAGTAGCTTATACTGTAAGTAGGCGAATTGAGAAGCACCATAAGAGACAAATTTAAAAAGACAGGAAAATTGACATATAGTCATATAGTCCCTTTTATTGGGTGGGGCTCCGCCTGCTGTGAGGAACTCGATTGGGGGAAAAAATCTGATAAAATAGCTATAGCGCTGTTCGCTATGGAAACCGCAAGCAACGTTAATAAGGAGTACATCGTTGTTGCAAAGCATTTTAACCTCAGCAATTATAAGCAATACCCCTAGATGACAGCATCAATCAAGAAGCTAAAGCTTTACTGCTGGAATTGTTTGCTGTTTGGGCAAGTAATTCAAATCTAAAAGGTTACGTGACTGGACAGAATTACTGGTCAGTCTGTACATACCAACTTAGCGACCATGCACATTAAATCTGCATAATAGTTAAAGTCCCCCTGTAGTCAATAATGTGATCCCTTTAAATTCATCTTTTATCACCAAACTTTTTTTTTTCTCTGAAAAAAAAAAAATGTCTTCATGCCTTAAAGAGCTTGAATGTAAAAACTATGTTACCAATATGTGTTTCTAATGTTACACAAACCCTGTTCTCGTTCGCCATCTCAGAGTCAGACAGCTGCCTTCTAATAATAATCAGAAACCAACTCAGAGCATCGGTGGAGAAAGGCATATAGTTCATCATAACATTGTAATATTCATCATACACCTGCTATATTGCTAAATCTACCAGATTTTTCATATCAACAGAAGAATATACCGGGATAGCCTGGCATTTCTCGAGACTCCCCTGCTAGTTCGCTGTTAATGGTAAAGCCCGAGATGTTGAGCTGATTGGTTACAAGGTAGTTTGTGACGTCAGAAACACCAGCGATTTCAAACCACGTTTTTGAGACTTTCTTTGGTTCAATGCAGTTTTAAGGAGAAAATACTCAGCAATGGTGTTGATTTATGATTTTGCACATGGTTTGCTTAAAGCACATTAAAAACACCACATAGAAATAGAAACAACATTAAAAACTTGATTTTCACCACAGGGGGACTTTACATTTTTCCCAAATCGTAAGCTTAATACGGTCTGCTACATACATTTCATTGGCAGTGTAATGATATGATTTATTTTCAACATATGCAGAAGTGTCTGTCGCTAATGTGCTTCGGTCTGAGTGCTGTCATGATGCATCGGCTTACATTAAATTTGGTTGGTTTTATGGCCAGTTGTCACCATATTCCTCTGAAATGACTCACCAATTGTGTGATGATGCAATTCTTTGTAATGATGATTTATATTTGATTACTTTTTGTTTAATTTTGGTGATAACTCCCACGCACACTCTGATGTTTGCTTGTGGCATTTCTTGCCAAAGGTAATATTCATTATAGCACTCAACCAGTGCTAAAGTGTCCGGTCACAGTGATAGGTGACAAAGCAAGGAGTTTCTCCACAAACTGGTATAGCAGATACAATTTCGTCGAGTACAGCATTAGGAAGGATGCAGTCTTCTGTAAGATGTGCAGGCAAACAAGAAGTACCCCTGCGTGGCAACCGGGAGAATGATGAGGTCAAAAACGCAGGTAATTTCCTGGAATTTTATAGACTTGTCTGCAGGCATGACAAAGCAACTCAAGAGCGACTAGATGTGATCCCTAGCAATGCAAAGATGCTCAGTCACGAAATTCAGAATGACCTGTTGGATGCTACGTGCACTCTCCTGTTGCAACGGATTAAACATGAACTGCATGAGGAATCTTTCTATGCTATTTTAGCAAACGAGTGCAAGGATGCATATAAAAAGCAGCTGGTGGCCGTTTGCTTACGGTATGTACACATGGGGACTGTGCGAAAACGCGCTGTTGGCCTCGTAGCCACAGACAACATGACTGCTTATGCGATAGCACAGAAAATATTGGAAGCTGTCGCACCTTTTGAACTAGACCCTAGTCTTTGCGTTGGTTTTGAGTTTGATGGTGCATCGGTAATGGCTGGGTATAAGGGGGGGTGTCCAAGCCATCCTTAAGAGCACCTTTCAAAACGCCGTCTACGTGCACTGTCACTCTCATAGGTTAAACCTCGTCTTGTCAGCTGTGGCCCAGACATCGCTGGATGCCTCAACTTTTTTTGACTCTCTCAACACCTTGCACACCTTCATATGCGGCAGCGAACGTCATGCCCGTTTCCTTAACATGCAAAGAGAGATACGGCCCGATCAGAGGTCATTGGAATTGGAGCGAGGGTACACTGGGAAGTACTGTCACATGCACATTGGGGAAATCGACAAGGGTGAGGAGTGACAGTGATCTGTGCAACATTTCCAGTGTGCTTAATGAACTGAACACCTATGGCCTCATGGCATCTGCGGCAATCCTGATGTCCCCTAGCCTTGATACAAGTGACACCTATAATGGCCTCATGGCATCTGCAGCAATCCTGATGTCCCCTAGCCTTGATACAAATGACACCACCTTGGCCACTATAGCGAATTCTCTCAATGATGCAGGGAAGCGCTTCCACATAATCATATCAGAGTCTGAGCTCGCAGTGTTTGTGCAAATCATAGAGAGGAAGAAAAAAAGAGGAGAACATCTCAAAAGTCTTGTTGAAGTGATGGACATATGCAATGAGGACGTTTTCCCGAATATCCATGCTTTCTTAAAAGCTCTGATAACACTGCCAGTGACATCCTGTACAGCTGAACGCGTCTCTTCCAGTGTCAACCGGATTAAAACACCAAATAGGAGCACCATGCTTTCTTCTCACCTCACCATGCTTTCTTCTCACCTTATGTCCCTCTGTCTGTTGACATTTGAGAGAGAGCTTACAGTAACTTCGATGAAATCATTGACATTTTCAAGAGCAAACCCCGCCAACTACTCCTGTAATTTTGGAGAGATAGGTATGCTCTAGCATGCCTCTTCCTACTGCTCTGTTAAACAATTTGATTGGCAATGAATGAATATTGAATATGAATATGAATGAATATCTATTTTCACGTTTGGCAATCTTTTAAGCTCAGTCTGTTGTTAATGAAATCGAAAGAAATGAATGGACAGATGACGTTGTGAATGAAAAAGTTCTGTGCCCGAGTATTGATTGAAACTGTCGGGCAGTGTTGTTGATCTGTATTGTTGAAAACTTAAAATAATTAAACAGAATTGTGAAATATTCGGCCTCATGTTATATGAGCAGAACTAAACTATGTTTTGGGGAAATATTAGATTCCTGGCCACTTTTACAGTCTATAGACCTTGTAGAGGGATGTGCTAAAGCACAGCCAGGTGGTGCGTAATGGAGATTCCAAAGCGCTCTTCTTTGATCAGAACCATGAAGAGCGATCGCGGATAGGTCCGTCATATGCACCAAACTTTTTACAATGCATCAAAATATTTAAAGAGCAAGCTATTAAAATCTTTATTATATAAGCACAGATAATATAACAGTATATTAGTCAGTCATTTTTATTAGGTAAAACAGTAATTTGAACAGTCAAAAAACGACATACAGCACCTTTAAAAAAATTATATTTTCTAAAGGTGCATGTCACGGTCTGCCTGTTTGTTTTCAATTTCATGAACTTTAGTTTGTATTTTCTTTGATTACATGTTTTCCTGTGTTCCATTGCCCTGTTCTTTATTTGTTGCTATGACTATTGATTAATTAGTTCTCAACTGTTCCATCTTATAATTCAGGGTATTTTCCAACTTCATTGAGTTTTCTGTCAATTGATAGCTAAGAGGAACAAAGTCTTGAGAGTCAGAAACTTGACTGGAACCTTCCTTAATAGGCTCGAAGGGAGACAAGGAAGCCTTGGAGAACCATGGCCAGATCCCAAACCGGCACCCTAGTGCGTACTGCAGGCCTCAGCCTCTCTGTGCCACGGAGGAAACTTGTTACCAATGGGTTTCTCCCTAAGGACATTCCACCCAAAGGAAAGTGGTAAGCAGCTATGGCTGCAACATAAACCTTTAAGGTGGATGGGGATAACCCTGCAGTGAATCACTCTTGCAGGAACTCCAGCACTGCACTAACAGGGCAGTTAACTGGGTCCAGCTGATGACCATTGCACCAGGAAGTGAACACTCTCCACTTCAAGGCATACAATTTCCTTGTGGAAGGAATGGTCTCAACAACCTCAGTTGAGAGACCGTAATCTATGAGATGGGCCCCCTCAGAGGCCAAGCCCACAGCTTCCACAGTTCTGGGCGGAGGTGAAGTATTGAGCCCCCTGCCTGAGACAGAAGGTCTCTACTGATCGGAATCTCCCAAGGAGAGCCATTGAGGAGAGACACAAGACCCAAAAACAACACTCTGCCTGGCAGATTGAGATGGACCTTGTCCCGGCAAACTCTTTCCATAACTTCTGGGAGCAGAGCGATTGGGAGGAAATGTGTACAGATGAAGCCTCAGCCACGGGAGAACCAGAGTGGACAGTGAAACGTCTCTTGAGACGCAAACAGATGCGCCAGTGGACGTAAGTGCAAACCCCTCTGGTGATTTATGTAGAAGACCACCAATGTGTTGTTTGACCAAGCACATGGTGGCCCCTGAGATCTGGGAGGAAATTCTTGTAAGCAAGGTTGAGTAAGTAATCTCCAGCTGGTTGATGTGCCATGAGACATGATGCCCCCACCACAGACCTTGAGTTGAGTGACCTTCTAGAATGGCTCCCCAACCTGTGAGGAAAGCATCTGTCGTTAGCATCTTGCGACGACAAGGAGCTCCCAGCACGGGACCTTGGGATTGGAACCAGGGTTTCTTCTACATAACCAAGGCACGTAAGCAGCACCGCGTGACCTTGAACATGCGAAATGGTTTGCCCCTCAGGGAGATCCCCCTGGTCCTGAGCCACCACTGTAGGGGTCTCATGTACAACAGGACAAATGGAATCACATTGGACGCTCTAATCAAACCCAGTAGTGTCTCTGAAATCAAGCGTAGCATCAGTTCTGGCAGGTCACGTTAGTCAACCTTGCATCAGCTGACTCTCGTCTACCTAAAAGAATACGACACCTATTACTGTATAAATATATAAGCTCCTTCAGTATTATCAGCAGCTATCGTGTTTTTAGGAGTTAATTACCCTTCTCCATCCCCAGCTCCTCCTCTCATTATTGCTATAGGGTTATTGCTGCCCTCTTATCCATGCTAGACTGCATGCATACGCAGGGAGTTTTCGCCCAGAACGGAACCATACCGATAATCCAAACTGTATGCTAATTGTCAATCGTATTTCCAGTGGTCTCATAACCAATAGTGGTCCTGACAGAAACTGCTTTACAGTTAGTGACTGGTCAGCTTTATTCTGTTTACAGCAGACAGGATCTATTCGATGCACACAGGGGAAAGATGTGCTTGCTTTCGAAACCGAATCCCATACCAGACCTAAAAAAGTGGTCTACTGTGCTAGAGAAAGCACACTCTTCTTGGCGTTTAAGCTTAACCCTAACACTTTCATGTGAGTGAGGACGACATCTTGATGCCGAATGAATCTCTCACTGACTTTGATTTGGCAGTTGCACAACTCTTTTGAGTGTACTGTAACATGCTTTTCATTTGGAGTGTCATTGGAAAATGTCACTATTTTACAAGGTGCTGATTTCATATGAATTTTTACGATGTGATTCGTACTGAAATGTACAAAGAAAAAAAGTAAGCATGAACGTCCACCCTAACGTCTCTGTTACGTATGTAACCCTCGTTCCCTGAGTAGGGAACGGAGACGTTACGTCGGATGACGACAAATGGGGTTTCGCTTAGAGAACCTATCACCTTCGGATATAAAACGAGCCAATGGCAATGAAATGCCATGGGTCTGCGGATTTTGCATAGCGTAACTCCGCTCCACCCTGGGGGTATATAAGGAAGTACGCTGGCAACATGCAGATATGTTTCTTCACTGAGGAGCCGAGACTGAACTCAGGCGTTCCCAGCGGAACAGCGGAAGTGGCAGGGAGACGTAACGTCTCCGTTCCCTACTCAGGGAACGAGGGTTACATACGTAACCGAGACGTTCCCTTTCGTGGTCACTCCGAGTTAAGTCGGATGATGACGAATGGGGTCCCCAGTCTAATCACGCCACCCGCGGCTGTCTTTCAGTGCCCTGCGTAAGTCTGAGCTCCCTGTCGTGAGACTAGCACGGACGAAGGAGTCCTACTTAACACAGGAATACCAAGGTACACTGGGAAGCATATCTCAGTGGAAATATGCAATTATGCCCAGCCCAAAGGGGGGGGGGGGGGGACTTGGAATACACATATGACCCCGGGGGGCTGCATATGGAGTATCACTGGGGTGTCCAGCCGCAGGTGGAATATTTCAAGCCCAGGGGTGGCAAGGTGGCTTGCCGAGGGAAAGACATATGCTCAGAGAGGCTTACAGTGGAAATACACATGTGGGGGTCGCCCAGAGGGGGAACCATGCACATGGAGGCACCTAGCCAAGCGCGAAAGCTGCCGGTGGCATAACTCTGGTGTTGACGTCAACAGTGCTGGAGGAGACTCAGGGCTTATTAGGCTCACCTGAGGAAAATATCGCACGTATCCCGTCCGTGGAGAGGAATGGGGAGCAAGCGAAGACACCTGAGCAGAATCTAGTACCGGCTAGTTGAAGCGAGTACATGAGAAGAAACTGGCTCCACTCGGAGATTATAGAATTTCGCGAATGTGTTAGGTGTCGCCCAGCCTGCAGCTCTACAAATGTCTGTTAGCGAGGTGCCATGCGCTAGAGCCCAAGAGGATGCCACACTCCGAGTGGAGTGGGCCGTCACACCAAGGGGGCATGGTCGACTTTGCTGCTGGTATGCCAAGGCAATGGCGTCCACTATCCAGTGAGACAACCTTTGCTTGGAGAGAGCCTTTCCCTTCAGCTTCCCACCATAACAGACAAAGAGCTGGTCTGAGGTCCTGAAACACTGCGTTCTGTCTACGTAAGCACAGAGGGCGCATACTGGACAGAGCAGTGCCAAGGCTGGGTCTGCCTCCTCCAAGGGCAGCACTTGCAAGTTCACCACCTGGTCTCGAAAGGGTGTGGTGGGAACCTTGGGCACATATCCAGGCCGGGGTCTCAGGATCACGTGAGAGTTAGCCGGCCCGAATTCCAGGCACGCTTCGTCAACCGAAAATGCCTGCAGGTCCCCTACCCTCTTGATGGAGGCCAATGCAACCAGGAGCGCTGTCTTCATTGACATGAACTTAAGCTCCACTGATTGCAGAGGCTCAAAATGAGCACTCTGCAGGGCAGTTAAAACCACTGAGAGGTCCCAAGAGGGTACGAGGGGAGGACGAGGAGGATTCAGTCTCCTCGCTCCCCTCAGGAATCTGATGATCAGGTCGTGCCTTCCCAGAGACTTACCATCAACTGCGTCGTGATGTGCGGCAATGGCGGCAACATACACTTTGAGTGTGGAGGGAGACAGCCTTCGCTCCAACCCTTCTTTCAGGAAGGAAAGCACGACACTGATCGGGCATTTCGTGGGTTCTTGATGTTTAGAAGAACACCAGTTGACGAAGAGGTTCCACCAGAGGTTCAACGCGTAGGCATGTCTCGTGGACGATGCTCTAGCGGAAGTGATGGTAGCCACCACCGCTGGTGGTAGGGTAATCAAACCTGCCTCGTCCCGTCCAGGAGCCACACATGGAGGTTCCAAAGATCGGGACGAGGGTGCCATAAGGTGCCCCGGCCCTGAGAAAGCAGGTTCTTCCTCAGAGGGATTGGCCAGGGAGGTGCTGTCACGAGGAGTACTAGTTCTGGGAACCAGGTCCAGTTGTGCCAATACGGGGCAACCAAAATGACCTGCTCCTCGTCCTCCCTGATTTTGCTCAAGGTCTGCGCAAGAAGGCTCACTGGGGGAAACGCATAATTGCGTAGGCCTCGCGGCAAGCTGTGCGCCAGTGCATCCGTGCCGAGCGTGCCCTCGGTCAGGGAATAAAACAGGTCGCAATGGGACGAGTCGTGGGAGGCAAACAGATCTACCTGTGCGTCCCCGAACTGATCCCAAATCAGTTGAACCGACTGGGGATGGAGTCTCCATTCTCCAGGGAGAGGCCGAAGCCGAGACAGCTCGTCGGCCACAAGGTTCAGGTCTCCCGGAATATAAATGGCTCGAAGCGACCTCAGATGCTTCTGACTCCATATGAGGAGGTGGCGAGCGAGTTGTGACATACGGCAGGAGCGCAGACCACCTTGATGGTTGATGTACGCTACTGTCGCGGTATTTTCTGATCGGACTAGTATGTGCTGACCCCTGAGCAACGCACGGAAGCGGTGCAGGGCGAGACGTACAGCCAGCAACTCGAGGCAATTGGCATGCCAAAGGCGCTGGGGTCCTGTCCATTGCACATGGCACCCCAGCCCGTGGTGGAGGCATCTGTTGATACAACAACATGCCGGGAAACTCGTTCTAAGGGCACTCCGGCCTGTAGAAAACTGAGGTTTGTCCACGGGGTGAAGGTCTGATGGCAGGCCGGAGTCACTGGGACTCGGAGCGTGCCGTGTTGCCATGCCCACCTCGGGAATCGATCGTGAAGCCAAAGCTGAAGCGGTCTCATATGAAGCAATCCGAGCGGCGTTACTGCGAAGTACAGCCGAAGTACAGCCTCTCGCGGAGACCGTAGATCGGGGTGTGGATGAGGGGACTCTCGCTCGAATGAGTTCATTGAGTCTCGACCGTAGTGTGGAGATGGACATGTTCCCACAGTGAGAACATGAGTCATCCACAAGCGCTGCTTTAGCATGATCTAAGCCCAAACACACAAAGCAGCGATTGTGCCCATCAGAATTGGAAACATCGCGACCACAACCAGAAGTGCATGGGCAAGGCATCTTTAAAAAGACGTGCCGCATGCAAGCTCTTTTTGTGAGAGGAAAACTCTACAGATGTTGAAGCGACCAGGGAGAAACACACTTACTGGCAGACCACTGCACAGATCAGCAGGCAATGTGTACTCACTGGGAATCGCCGTCACACCAAGAGTCGCTCGTCTCGAAGGGAAAGTTTGAGAAAGAGTAAACTCAGGCTTTGGCTTTTATGGAGTGAAGAAAGCTCTCGGCTCCGAAGCAAAAACATATCTGCATGTTGCCAGCGTACTTCCTTATATACCCCCAGGGTGGGGCAGAGTTACACTATGCAAAATCCGCAGACCCATGGCATTTCATTGCCATTGGCTCGTTTTATATACTCGAAGGTGATAGGCTTTCTAAGCGAAACCCCATTCGTCGTCATCCGACGTAACTCGGAGTGACCACAAAAGGGAACCCCAATTTTCACATAAATCAAATAAATGCTCTTATAAATAGTTCTCCCTGTCTGTCTCATAGCAATTTGTTACATTATTACAGTATAAACCACACATTAAACTAATCAGCTTATCGTGAAACAGCTGTGTCGCCATCAGAGCTTGTGTAGCCGCTCTTGAGAAGCTGCGCTGGCTTAATTCTCCGGCTGCTCTCGAATTGCTTTCGTGGTTTGATGGCATTCCTCACAATCACGTTGCATCAGCGCTGTCTCAAGTCAGACAACATTTCTAACCGGCATGCACTGCTTCAAGTCTGCCACCGATCGGTCTGCACAGCACTGTCTGAAGTCGAACAGGATTGTCACCGGATCAGTCACACCATATGACCCAGCTCTACCCATTCGATCACAATCACCAAAGTACTGATTCACTGCACCTGCATCCACTCATCACACGCACTATATCAGCAGTCACCATCCTCACTTCATCACTCACTCACTCACTCACGTCTGTTCTATGGACACTTACCTGACTCCCTACCTGATCTACTTCCCGATCTACTTCCCTGCTACCGACATCGTTCCGTACCTGTCGTCTGTCACCTGTCTTCTGTCATCAGCCTCTACCTGTCAGCTGAGATTCGTTCTGCCATCAGCTTCTGCAACATACCAAGGTACCCATTATAAGTCATCCACAAACTATCTGACTGCAGTTCTCACCATTTAATCTCTCTTGCTATCGCTTCAGGATCCTGCAAATAAAGATGCTGTGTTTCGCCACTTACCTGTGTTGCCTCCTTTTGTGTTATAACAAGCATAAATGTAGCTTGTTTTTTTTAAACGGATATAAAATCATTAAAAATTTACACAATAGGTCCTTCTATTTTTAATGAGTTTAACCCAATGACAGTCAGTAACTGTTGGTGGAGACTATAGAAATAGAGAGGTAGTTTCATAAATAAATTTCTGTCACACAATTTCTATGATTTCTTTTTTAAGTTCTCTACAAAATGAATTCAACCATGTTGAAGATTAGCATCCAGGTATTCAATTTATTATTTGATAAACTGTTACCACTCAAAGCTCACTTGACATTAACTCCCAGGACTTGCGCACCCCACCATTTCCAACCCTGATCTGTTCCTGTCTTATTGGAAAGTTCTTGACCAGCTTAAGTGGATCAGACTTTATGCCGCCAGCCAAAAGTCTGGCTCTGAGAGACTACCTATATTCCAGAGTGCTACTGATAGAACTTCTTTTTTCTTCTTAAGCAGTTAACTACTTCAGCTGAACTTCAACTTCAGTCAGTGTTCTGTACACCAATTAAGATAAAAAAAGCCTCTGCATAAAGGCAATCTTCTGTGTTCTCAGAGCTTATTTAAAAGAGGAAGGTCAGATTGGTCCTCCGACACTGTCTGATGCTAGAATGAAGAGGTGTGTGCAAGACAGTTCGCTTTAGATCCTCGCTGATGTTAATTTCTGTGAGAACCACTATGCCGAATGAGTCTGCCAAACCACACACCGTGCACACACTGTGTGTGCTCACCTCATTACATTTGCTGCCAAAAGGCACGTGTGGATGTTGCTATGACAGCCACATTAAAAGAGAGAGAGAGAGAGAGAGAGAGCGAGAGCGAGCGAGAGCGAGAGCGAGAGCGAGCGCTAGGGAGAGGCGGATCGACTGATTTGGTATGTCATCAAGATCATGCCTATATATAACACATTTTATTTCATTTTTCAAGTCCCTTTGAGAAGTTGTGAAACAACAAGGCTTAGCGACACATGCAATGCAGTGGGATGCTGTCCAGCAGAGGTAAATGGCAGACAGCACAAAAAACAAAGATATGCTCTGTGTGGGTTTTATGCTCATTGCAGATATTGTGAATTTTATCCAAAAGTCTCAGTCATAACTTGTCTAAAAGCGAAATTTGAAAAGCAGTGTTTCTCGCTTCCATTGAACAGACCAGTAGTAATAGTCAAGTCACCTTTATTTATATAGCACTTTTTACAATACAGATTGTTTCAAAGCAGCTTTACAGTGATAACAGGAAAATAATGCAACAAAGTTTGTTTCGGCTGTATCAGATCTAGAAGAAAATGGTGTCATAGTCCAGCTTAAGTTCAGTGATGGTTCATTTCTGTTGTAAAAAAGTTATTAACTTAAGTTAATTTATATATATACAGCCTCTCTGGAGAAGACAGTGATGTCATCGTCCAGCTCAGTTCAGTTCTCATATAATGGTGTCAATGCAGGCAGATCAATAATATTGTTGAATATTAAGTGTCACCAACTAAGCAAGCCAAAAGCCAAAGTTTACAAAGGCGACAGTGGAAAGGAACCAAAACTCCATCAGGTGACAGAATGCTGAAAAAAACCATGGGAGAGGCCAGACTCAGTCGGGGGACCAGTCCTCATCTGGCCAACGAACGAACAGTGTATGATTATGATTCAGGCAGCATTACAGGTCAGAAGTCAGATTGGATCAGAACATTTAGAATATTTATCCAGTTCCACCTGGTTGAAGATCGGAGTCGGAGTTTGTTGAGGATCAAGTGCCGATGGCTGTTGTGTCGATGAGGTCTTCACAGGGGAGAGTCTAGTTGACACAATCTCTGCTGACACTTCAGGGATGCGTTGTGGTCGTGCCCGGATCGGGCTGACTACGATGACCTCGGGATAAACAAAGATACTAATATTAGATGCCGTTCTTCTTATGATGTAACAAATACATTGGGTGTTATAGGAAGTGTTCCTGGTTCGGGCTGACCTAATTTATGCAGCCTAACAATCATTTAACTGATTTGAATTATTGAAATTGATAATGTGTTGTGTATGCCAGGTTAAAGAGATGTGTTTTAGTCTATATTTCAACTGACAGAGTGTGTCTGCTGCTTTAACAATGCTAAGAAGACTATTCCAAAGTTTAGGTGAAATAGGAAAAGGATATACCACCTGCAGTTGATTTTTATATTCTAGATATTATCGACTGGCCAGAATTTTGAGATCGCAATAGACGTGAAGGACTATAATGCGTTAAGATCTCGCTCAAGTATTAGGGAGCTAAACCATTTAGTGCTTTGTAAGTAATCAGTAAGATATTAAAATGTATACAATGTTTAATAGGGAGCCAATGCACTGTTAACAGAACCGGGCTAATATGGTCATACTTCCTGGTTTTAGTAAGAACTTTAGCTTCAGCGTTTTGGACAAGCTGGAGTTTGTTTATTAAGTGTGCAGGGCAACCACCCATAAGAGCATTACAATAATCTAGCCTTAAGGGTCATGAACGTATTAAATAACTGATGCATTTGTCATTGAGAGCATATGTCGTAATTTAGATATATATTTTAAGATGGAAGAATGTTGTTTTATAGATGCTAGAAACGTGGCTTTCAAATGAAAGATTGGTATCAAAGAGCACACCCAAGGTCCTAACCGACGACGAAGACTTGACAGAGCAGAACATCAATTGCTAGAGAGTATTCTAGGTTTAAGATGCGCAGAGGTTTTTTGCCTTAGAAATTAGAAACTCTGTTTTTTCAGAATCATGTAGTCGGAAATTACTAGTCATCCATTTTTTTTATATCAACTATGCATTCCATCAATTTTGTGAATTGGTAAGTTTCGTCAGGGTGCAAAGAAATATAGAGCTGAGTATCATCAGCATAACAGTGAAAACTAATGCCATGCTTCCTAATGATATCTCCCAAGAATAGCATGTACAGGGAGAAAACCAATGGTCCTAGTACTGAGCCTTGCAGTACTCCATACTTAACTTGTGATCAATATGACATCTCTTCATTTACAGTGACAAACTGATAACGGCCAAATAAGTATGATTTAAACCATGTTATTGCAATTCCACTAATGCCAACATAATTTCCGAGTCTATTCAAAAGAATGTTGTGGTCGATGGTATCAAATGCAGAACTAAGATCGAGTAACACTAATAAAGAGATACAACCATGATCGGATGATAAGAGCAAATCCTTTGTAACTCTAATGAGAGCAGTCTCAGTACTATGATACAGTCTAAATCCTGATAGGAAATTCTCACAGATACCATTTCTTTCTAAAAAGAAACATAGTTGTGAGAATATTGCCTTTTCTAGTATTTTTGACAGAAAGGGTAGATTTGAGATCGGCCTGTAATCGACTAATAATTGACTAATTGTTGATATGCAAGTACAGTAAACAAGAAGTTTTGAGTGACTTACAGTTTATAGACAATATTGTCAGTTAAGGATGGAATACACTACAGAACATATGAATAGATTTTAAAACACTAGAATAGAAAATATCTTGGTGAAAATTAAATGATTCCCAAAAACATTATTTAAAGTCATACACGGTTACAAGAGGTACAGCTCTATCATTCGGTGCTATTTAAAACTTACACATTAAATTTTAGAGGAGACAGATATTTGGCATTATTATTTGCTTTTCACAACTGTTCAGATATTCAGTTTAAAACAAAGTCAAATATAGACCAATATTCCCAATAAGATTAGCTTTGTGCCTCACACATTCGTAGCTTCCTTTCAAGTAATCCTTCCTTACAAATAATCAAGAGACAGGTGTTTGAGACAGCAAAACAGATTTTTGACAAGTCATCAACAGACAGATGGTTTGAGCTGTGAAATATAAAGAGAACCAAATTAAAGTTCAAGAAGAACATAAAACAGGAAAGTAATAAATGGCACCAGGGTCGGAGCCGGAGGAGGTTAGGAGGGCACCAAGGCAATAAAATCTAAATGGGAAACGTGAGACACAGGATATTATTTTTGTTTCATACAATCTTTTCATTAAAGGAATGGCCATCGCTAAGGAGCTTTCCTTGAAAAGGTAATCAAGAAATGTGTTCCCATGAAACAGTGAGATGTGAGCCTTGTAAAGCACAGCGTGTGCTTGGATCTCTATAAAGACCTCAAATGTGTCAGAATATTCAAAAAGCCTCTTTGCAACAACAAGCATGTAGACATCCACGGGAGACATGTTAAAAGCTTTAACCTTTTTGTGGTATTATAGAGAATATTACAGATAATAAGGCCCAATTATGTCAAATAATCATTGATGGACCTTTTTATGGCCTATTAAAGGGAAAGGTTCACATTTCTAGAAAAGAGCTAGCTTGCAAGATCATATAAAGATATTTGTCCATATCTTCTTGTACTAAAGCATTAAACTAAGAGCCAGAATAATGATGTGAAATAATGATGTGAAACTACCAGTGATTTTGTAGGTGATGTGTTCTCACCTGGACCTAAAAACACTGCTGAACTCCCACATAGTGAATATAGCTAATTGGGATCCTTGTGAAACTTGATGATTTTCACAGAAATGCAAATTATGGATTTTTCAGAGCTAAAAGTACTCCTGCTCCTGTAATGGGTCTTACATCTTATTTCAAAATCAACATATCTAGAATATTCCTTTTTATATGATACTGGCTTAGAAACTGGTGATCATATGCAGAAACATGAGGGGAATTTGCCTGTTGCTATTGTAAATCGTGTGTATTAATCAGTTATTTTAGTATAATTGTGCAGTTTAAATTTCAATTACATTTTGCCAAAAAAAAAAAAGTACACAAAGATAATCAAGGGTCTTACAGTTTTTCTGAATTGCTAAAACACATTTCTCGAAACCATCACCCACTTTCTCAAAACCTTAAATAGAAAAACCAAATCTTCAAACTGCATTCAGAAAACATCTGACTCTTCTGGCAAAAAAATAAAATAAAACTTTTTTGTCTCAAAACCATTTTATTTGTGCCCAAAATCAAATAATGCTTTCACATCTTACATCCAGCTAAAATATAAACACTACAGATCATTCATTAGACACACAGAGCGATGTGTGTTTTAGTGAGAGAGAATGTGTTTAAAGTTTAGCAAAAAGAGTGCATAAGATTTGCAAATGGTGTCTAACTTACTGACCTTGTTACAGGTTTTACAGAAAGAGTGAGTTATTCGACAAATTGGTTTAGGTTACTGAGAATTCGGTTTAGAGAATAGGGTTTAGTGTTTTAGCAATTCAGAAAAACTGTAATACAAAGTGAAGGTTTGTGGGTTTAATCAGACTGCATTATATTATATTATATTATATTATATTATATTATATTATATTATATTATATTATATTATATTATATTATATTATATTATATTATATTATAAGATGAATAGTGAATAACAAAGTCCTTTGCTTTTACAAGGTAGCTTGGGATGAGACGTTGATTGGTGAGAGGAGCAGACTGGAGAGCACACACTTGGATGGTTGGAACAGCTGAATAGTGGAGCGGGGAGAATTAGGAGAACTCTGGAGGAAGATCTCAGGAGTATAACTGGGCATCCAGGAGAGTAGTCAGTAATCCACATTGGAAACCAGAAGATGAGTGACTGAGAAGTGTGTGCTCTTATAGAATTCTGGTGAGAGTGAGCACTGGGTGCGTGTGAAGGAGGAGCCTGTGACACAGTGACAATTATATTATAATTAATTGTATAAATAATAATTTTCACAGCATTAAAGTAAATCATATTGGCTTATTTTATTATCAATTTTATTTTATATTACATTCAATTCCAAGTAAAAAATAAATAACGTACTAGGCTTCAAAATATCTTCTTTTGTGTTCAGCAGAAGAAAGAAATCCATATTTGGAACAACTTAAATTATGACCGAATTTTCATTTTTATTAACTCAATTTGCTTGCAATCATATTGTTCTCTACATGGCACTGATTGGTTCCTGTTCCCATCTGCAGCCAGTAAGCTTGCTGCTTAACATTCAAGAAGCTCTCCACCTTCCCCAGCTCCACCTAGAACTGTCATGATAGAACTGTTATAAAGTATACAAAGATCGTCAAATGTCTTTCAGGAAAAATTAAGGTTTGGGGTTTATTCAGATCACATTTTATTATGTAATAGTATATTGTAGTCAGGATATCAACCCAAACAGGTATTTATTGACAGACGACATGTACATTTAAGCAGGTGAGTAATGAATCAGTCAGAGTAAGGAGCAGATGAATACTGAAAGACAGAGTCTCTCAGAGAGAGAGAACACACTTATTTTCGGAGTATGGCGATTAGACAGGTGAGTAGAATGTTCCAAACAATAGTTTACAGGAGATTGTTGGAGTATCACAAGGAGATCGCTGGAGTTTCACAAGGAGATGTATCACGGCTAAGTGGAGTGGGTAAGTAGTGCATAATCCGTATTGGAGACCAGGGGCAAATTCCAAACAGCATTTTTACACCATAGGGGCACTTTGGAAAGGGGTTGCCATTTGTAGAGGCGTTCCAAATGAAAGTGAACAACAGAATCCCTTCTTCTGCTTTATGCGTTTAAGGCTTACATTATAAAGTTAAGAGCAGATATAAAGCATATTTTAAAAACTTCATTTTAAATGTACATTGTATCATATTAACAGCATAAGATATTCCTGTTGCCAATGCCTAACTCTGTTGTGGTAACATTCCATGTGAAGCTAATGAGGACATTTTCATTGCTCCCTTCGCCAAGTGGGGTCCAAACAACTTCATTATGACACACAAGTGCCCTGCTCCCTCCAAAATCCCCACTTCTAGGGCTCTGCCCTTCAGGGTGAGTAGGGCATAGGGATGCTCACTTCCGATTGGAAGTCAGGTGTGTGCTCTTATCCTTGTGCAGATTGGACTGCTGATGGGGAACAGGTGCGGGTGATGGCCGAGTAAGTGCAGGTGAGAGACAGGAGGGATGCTGGGAAATGTAGTTTCTGACTAGATGACTGAAGATGGGCAGATGGAGAGCATACATGACAATTATATTATAATTAATTGTATAAATATAAATTTTCACAGCATTAAAGTAAATAATGGGTCTATTTTATTATAATTTTTATTTATATTATATCACATGTAACTATTACATCCGAATTAAAATTATTTATATAACAATCATCAGCACAAAATTCATGATCGTGACAGGCCTAAAGGGGAATGATAAAGACAATCTAAAACAGAGTATTTTATTAACAAAATGTAAAGACTAGCTCTGTTGAGTTCTCTAATGTTCAGCGTCACAGTATCGTCCATCACCTCAGCAGTGCCATATTTCTGCAGGGAACAGATACCGGAGTGAAAATAGGCCTCCCTCCCATTTGTCACTGGTGTTTGGGTAATGAACGAGGTGGATTGGGCGTGCTTGCTAATTATATATAGGACAAAGAGCCAGCGAAAGCCTTGAGTCAAGGTCTCAGCTCTACTGCGGCAAGAGCTCTGGCTGATGAGGAAAATGCACTGAAGTCTTAAATTTGTCGTGGAGTAAAAAAAGAAATGTATGAAGATGCTCATTATCATCAGGAATGCAATCATCCAGAGGCGAGTCATGCTGAAATGACATGTGTAGCCATTCTTTAGCTGCTGTAATGAGCTCATTTGGCAAGTCATCACTGTATTTCTGCAGATTTCTCTGTGGCATAAAAATGTAAGATGTATATACGTATGTGTATATATATGTGTGTGTGTGTATATATATATATATATACTGTATATAGCAGAAATAGAAGTTTATTATATGTTGAGATCATTTCTGGTCATTTAAAGGCTTCTTTTGTCTTGATGTTTATTCACTTTATTGATTTTCGAGGCCTGTTGACAGCAATGACCAAGGTAAGAGACAGCAGTAACGCAGGAAAATGAATGAATACTAATAGAGTCCCTTTTATTACAGGAAACACTCTGCTGAAGAAGATTAGAAGGCACCACTCATGGTACTGAGGTCTTACAAGAAGGAGGTAGTAGTGAACAGGTGAAGGTGATGTGCATTTCAGCGAACGAGAAGGAACTGGGGGTGCGAGAACATGGTGGAAGCGTGACTCGTTGGCAGACCCACATTTCCATATTTTATTTTGTGGACACTCTTTTGACATGATCCATAAACTCCATCAGACTTATTTCTTGCTTTTCATATGTTTGAACTATACCCTGTCCAAAGCAAGAGCAATGTCCAGTAAGATATTCTTCTTTTTTACACTTGTTCCTCTCTCGGTTTGGTTAGAGCGAATGATTGTCCTATGCTCGGAGCGGAGCTTTAATTAAATTGCTCCCCGAGGCATGATGGAGCTGGAATCTAGTTTCAGGGGTGACTACACTACAGGAGCTGTGAGACTCCCAGCTCTTATGCAATGGCTAGCTTATACACAGCAAGCCTTGTAGACATTTTGCCCTAATCCACATGACACAAAAAGAAAAAAGCAACTACAACTTGTTTCCCTTTATGTTTGTTCCTTAATAATTAGTTCTTCACGACAATCCATTAGGGAATTACTTTTAGGCTTATATGCTGATGGTGGTAAACAGGAGCTGTTTTACAACTGCAGTTCTTTATTAGTGGTGCTTGCTACATCTTTGTTGTAATTTATAAGTAAAGAGACATCAAATGCACTGATTTATGACTCTGAGCCAGAACATGCAGACCACGGAGAAGTCTTCTGTCCAACTGTATTTTAAAGTGTTTATAATTTAGGTCAGACTCAACTTACTTGCCTAACCTGAGAATAATAAAAAATAAGGTAAAGAATCCGAAATACGCACCGTAAAATAATAGATTATCACTTAAAAGCACCATAAATATAATTAATAATGCAAAAGAGAATGTCTTTGACTTTTAATAAAGAACTTAGAATCAACTTAGAATACTTATTTTAAAATAAAAATAAGTCATAATACTTTGTCTACTTTTTATGTACTTAAAAGAGATAAACATTAAGTTTCCTTAATAAAATTAACTTGAAGTATACTTTTTTTGTAAGGGTTAGGGGTATCACAGACCTGCTCATCAGACATTAACTGACATTTGAAATTTTACAGCTGATGACACTTTATTATTTTGCTCAAAGCGAACTTTATCTATCTATGACTCCAAGAAAAAGTGACGCATTTCTTGTAGCTTGAAATGTCCCCATGATGAAACGTGATGTTATCCGAGTGTTCCTTTGAACCGTTGCCCATTCTCCAGCAAGTCTCAGTCTGCCAGCGTGTTCCTCATTAAAATTTGATTGGAGGCGCTTTGGTCTTTGACTTCAGTAAGAGCTGAGCTGATTGATATTGTGGAAAGAAGGTATTAGTGTGATTAGAACTCCACCACTTAATAGCCTCCATCATTTAAATTGGCACTCATGCAGAAATATGTTTAACTTCTGTCACATTAAGGTTAATGACAATTAATTTAAGCTAAGAAATCTGATTAAAATATCAGTTACATCATAACAAAATACCATGTCATTATTCTTAGGTGTGTGAAATCTGTGTTTATGCTACCCAATTTTATTTCAAAACTTAAGATGACCACCTACCACTAGAAATCGAACAATCTCAGTAATACTTTCTGAGAATCTCGGAAATAAGCAATACAATTAGATAGGCTATGCAGAAAGTCTGAGTGACACATCACAAATTAGAATTGTTTCTCTTAGACAATGAGATTAAATGGGCAGCAAATTAATAGATTTTACTTCTTTCTTAGATGTTTCTCATGAGACAAAGATTTAATTAATCTCATCTCAATTTCATAAGAGAAAGGGAGAAACTCCATTAAGCCTCCTGAGCTATGAAAGAGCGACCTCAGAGCAATTACATTTTGCTCTGGGAAGACTCCCTATAGCAGAAGCATAATATGGCATATTTACAATACATATTTCTCATAAACCCTGCATGTGGTCATCATTGCCAGCATATATGGATTCACTCTCCTACCAGCTGCAGGTAAAAACTCAGGCCGTTTATCAACTATGACCAGACCACCGGCAGCACTGAACCCAGAGGCTTTGGATGCCGAGAGTCTATATTTCAGCCTGCTTATCGTTTCTCCATTTGGCTCATGTTGTTCTACCTTTAAATGGGAAAACAAAAATGCTTTTTATCTCAGGCTGAAGTCAATGAAAAGATATAAAAACTTTAATGGGGAGGAACTCGTTTATTGTAAACATTCTGCAGGCGAATGTGATTGTGCAGCGTCTGCTACACGGTATCTTTGAAGCAATCTGTTGCAGGAGGCAGAGAGTAGTAGTTAATTGGGTTGTGGCAGAGAAAAAGACAACTGATGTTATTCAAGTCCCCTGTAAGGGAAACCTTGAATCAAAGCATTATTTTTTCAGAAACTCGCCTTCTAAAAGTCAATGTTTTCTTCGCCTGCTCACCAACACTGATGCTACTTATGTGCAGCTATTTGTAAGATTCATTGTTAATTATCTATTACGGTCAAATTCAAATAAGAGTGTCCACAATAAAGAAAACACTTGGTTGGTTTCATATAGTTTTGAGAATAGTTTTAGGTTTATAGTTTTTTTTTTTGGGGGGGGGGGGGGGGTGAAAACATCAAATACAATGTAATAGCATGTTTGTAATGGCATATATACTGTATGCCACTCTCTCTATATATATTGCCGGCAGATGCTGCATTATCTCCTGCAGAATATCATGAATTATTAATAAATATCATTTTTGTGGAGTTGCACCACAATGACATTTTACAGCTTGAACTAACCTTGCCTTGTCATGAAAAGGTCAAGTTATCTGGATGAGTTTTTTTTTTTTTTTTTTTTTTTGTGGTAATGTTTTTTGCCTGCATGTTGGTTGCACCACATGACTTTTATGTGGTGAACAAACATTTTCAAATGTCAATAAACAATCAAGAAGCTTATTTTTTTAATGATGCTTTTTTTCCTTCATTATGATATCAAGGCAGTTCCCTGACAATTTTTACTTTAGGCCACCCAAAATATCTAAAATAATTTTAATTAAAAGTCCTTTTATTGAAGAGTTTTTCCATAATTTTCTTTGAATAAGTTAATAGACCCAGAAAAAAAAAAAAATCACATCATGTGATTGTGTCAGGAAGGGAGGCGATGAATCAAGGAGGCAGAGTAACGAGTTATGGGCTTTTATTGAAATAATAATTAATAAAAAACACTCAGTAAGGGAAAAACATGGCAGATGGGAAGAATAAATAGGGACGGAAATCAGGAGGTAAACAAGGGAGAGAAGGTGGGGCAAATAAACCAATAGGTAATCAGAAGAGCGGGGTTAACCGGAGAGTGCGTGGCACATAGAAACAAACAAAACAAAGCCATGACATGAACATGCAGTTAACAAGAGCTCTCACAGACTGCATGTCCACACAAAACATGACATGAAAGCTCGCGGCCGATGAAAAACACAAACCACGTAATACACTGAACACGACAACAGAAGAACAAATAAACACGTGAACCAGGCGCTCAAAAAACAAACAAAAAAAAAACACGAGACAAGAGTGCACGGCATGTGAATGAACACTCAAAAACTGTGCTCTCACAACAAGAGTCAAACCAGGAGTATGAATGTCCAAACCCCGACACTGAACCGTAACCGAATTAGACGGAAGTGTCGGGATTCGAACACCATGGTCAACACACACAGACGTAAGAGCGTACAGCTCGAGCGAACTCAGAACTGCATGCCCACACAAAGACAAGACAATAGGAGTGTCAGGACTCCGTCACTAAACTAAAGGTACAATTACACGACAACGATGTACTAAAAACGGAAACGTTTTTCTTTTGCGTTTTTGCCATACAGGCAAAACGTTTTGTCAAAACGATCCCCGTTCACAAGGATCCGCGAAAACGTTTTAAAACGCTGTATTCTGCTGCCAGGCCAGTAGTTGGCGATGCCACTTTGTAAAGAAACACTACGGACTACACAATTTTTTTTCACAAATTCACGGTAATAACGGTATCGTTCAAAAACGCGCACTTTGAAACACGTTTTCAACGGCCAAAACGCAAAAAAAAGTTTTCAGTTTGAAACAGTGTCACGTTAACGGCCAATCAGAATAAACCAGACCAAAGTGACAGAACCCTGACTTGACCCATTAATTAAAGAGTTTCAGAATGCAATATTAATATATGCACATTTCATAGGACTCCCAAACACAAAAGTCACATTTTTAATTTTGTCATTTATTATAAACAGCCAGACAGCAAGTACAAAAATGAGTGAGACAATCACATTGCTTAAAATGCCAACATTTTGTCAATGCGTAACATTTTTTTTCTTTAAAAAAACAAACATTGCAGCGTAACAGACAATGATGAGGAGAGGAAAAGAAAAAAAGCAGCATACATAGTATAAGACGTTAAAGAAGACAAAGTGATAATATTAAACAATTCCACAACAGCAAACAATTTTAACTCCATAACAAGAGTGTGATGGACCACTGATTTCCCCACTGTAATTGGTAGGGAAAATAATATATTATTTTCCAAAAATATAATTACAGCCTCATAATAATATGTGCTGCTGAAAAGGGTTTAAATTAACCTAAGATGGTTTCTGGTCTCTCAGTCTGATCTAACAAATGCCAATACAAAACCAGAAAACTATAGCTTAGCAGTTTTTTTTTTTTTTTTCTTTTTTTTTTTTCAGCAGGGTTAACAATATGGATTTAAAACTTAGAAAACAATTATTTTATAATGCAACAAAGGGAAGCAGAACAGCTGATACTCCACGGGTGTTTCTTTACACCTAGTTTTTCGTACAGTCATTGTAATTCCACAGAACAGCAGTGAAATTGTGGCTTTGAGCACGAGCAGAGCCTAGATGGGAGCACAGTACATATGGCAATGCCATCTGTTCAATGAAGGGCATCAGCACATTCCAGGAGAAATTATTTTGCACGAAAATGTGCATTTGATTAAAAAAAACTGAAGTGATGAGTTATCTGACCTGCTTCAACAAAGTTTCAGATGAACAACAGAATGTCGAGTGAATATCATTGGCATAGCGGTGCTCACTGGCATTTATCCTTTAGCGTTCTTACAGGATTTGTAGAGTTACAGCACATATAAAGAGTGTGAAAATGACAGATATGTTGAAATGAGGAGATATGCAAGCTGGGGTTGATGGGGTATTAAAGCTCAATTCCCCTCACTGTCCCATGGTTCATTTAGATTTTAATGAGGAATGTAACCATTGTTCATAATCACTTCCACTTCTCAAATGGAACCTCGTCTGGAAACAACAGAGCAGGAAACCATCAATTCTACAAAGGCTTCATTAATACATGTCACTAATAACTAATAATCTGTACTCTGTCATTTTCCAACCTGGACTGTCTTGTGCTCACCAAGGCTGCATTTATTTAATCCAGAATATAGTAAAAACAGTAATATTGTGAAATATTATTACAGTTTAAAATAACTGTTTACTATTTGAATATATTTTAAAATGTAATTTATTCCTGTGATCAAAGCTGAATTTTCAGCATCATTACTCCAGTCTTCAGTGTCACATGATCCTTCAGAAATCATTCTAATATGATTAGATATTAGATCATTCTAATATGCTGCTCAAGAAACATTTATTTTTATAATCAATGTTGAAAACAGATTTTGCTGCTTAATATTTTTTTGTGGAAAGTGTTATACACTACTAGTCAAAAGTGTGGGAAGTAATGTTTATATATATACGATTCCCTCAAAGATCTTATGCAGCAAAATCATGAATAATAAGAATCATTTTTAATAATTGAGCAGCAAATCAGAAAGATTCCTGGAAAATCCGCTTTGCCATCACATGAATAAATTAAATGTTTAATATTATATTACCATTTTTATTGTATTTTTATCACATAAATGGAGCATTGGTGAGCATAACAGACTTTTTTTTAAAAAACATTAAAAAACGTTTTTGAATTTTTGAATATATATATATATATATATATATATATATATATATATATATATATATATATATATATATATATATCTCAATCTTTACATTTTTTAATCAAGATTAAAAAAGTAAAGTCTATAAAACAATCCCCTCTAATGCTATGATGATATTCACACATTCTCAGACAGCAGGAATGAACAGGAAATGTCAAGACAAACGAATTACACCTAACTTCAACTGTTATACTCATAAATGAGCATGAAGAATCAGTAAGTCAAACTAGATGCTCCCTATTTGATTGTGCACTGTTGATAATAACTCACCAAAATACAGTAGACTGACCTGTAAATAAACTAAATAAATATAACATAATTATATTACAGCAGAGTACTACACCCAAACAGTTTGAATCCATTTGGTCTCTTTTGCAATGAGAAACAGACACACCACAACATAGTTAACACAGATAACAAGATTCATTTTTACAGACCAATACTGTGAAACACTTTCAAGGCAAGGTTCATAAAACACTCAAGATCACAACACAAGATGATACAGTGCTTTGCAAAGGTTTTCAGACGCTTAATTATTCCTCTCATTATTCTGAGTTCCAAATTAAACTGAGTTACATTTTTAATAAAAAGAAAAACTGTGTATTCATGTGAGGATATCATAGAGCTTGAAGCAATGATAGCTTTATAGAAGTCTTTAGTGGCATGTATCGCCTTTCACAGTTGTATTAAGGTGTAATTGTGTCCCATTTTCCCCAGACAGATTGATATTTCAGGTTAGTCTGTGATTTTCAAATAGCACCAGAGATGCACAACTGAGATCAGGGTTTTGACGGGTCATTGTAGGAAATTCACCTCTGAAGTGAATTCACAACATGAACAATGAATGAACAATTCGCCATTGTTAAAACGGCCCTGTGCCTGATCATTCAAGCTAAAAGATATTTCGATGTATTTATTTTTTTAACAAGATGCCAAGTCCTTGCTTTGGAAAAGGAGCCCCACAACAGTATGCTATCACGACTTGACTTCACTGTAAGCGTGATGGGTTTAATTTGAGTTATAAGTGTTATAACTATTTTTATAACTATAATTTGCTTTTAAATTAACCTATCTTTTCCCATATTGCTGCTAGGTCACGGTTATGCTATTTCTTTCATGCATTCGTTTGCACTACCTTCTTATACGAGACAATATGAAGATATCTTTGCCCAGTAATATCTCATTTTTAGAGTTGATTTACAGTAGATGTGGCTTTCTTTATCATTAATTAAATTCAAAGTGTAATGTACTTTTCACTACAGGTTGTGACTTTGGCACCACTTTGATTTTACTTAAAAATTCAAGGCAGCAATTCAAATGTAAAGTTTTCCATTTTAATGGGTTGACAGTTTTACAGTGTAAGTAGTAAGTACGTATTAAGTGATCTTATGATTTTTACCCATCAGATGATAAAACATTTGCAAAAAAATCCCTAAATTGTATTTAAAAAACAAAATAGGGATCTGAATATCATAAAAAAACTGGTCTGTGGGATCTTTTGGCTTAGATCAGCATGCAACCACATGCTAAAAATCTGTCAGAACACCTTAAAAATCTAACTTAGAAAGATGGCGGCGGGTTTACTAACACCACTGTAAAAATAAAATGCTTAAGTAATAGCTTGTTATATTGGGATGTTCTCCTCATCTATGAAATTTGCTTTACATTCTCATAACTTAAACGTAATGCGCATTGTTCATTTTGTCTGTCGGAAATCTAAATGATGATTCTAAATAGTTTTTTTTATACCGTAAATGTGGAAATTATTGTAATGATTCACAGTTGGAGGCCAATTGAAAGGCAATTGTTTCCTTTTTAGTGGGTTTGTTACTTTTGGAAAGCACTGTATATTTGACTCTTAGTAGATTGCACTAACAATGGAGAGAAAACACTCAGGAAACATTTCTGATTGCAGTGAATGGCCAAACCGTTAATTATGTGAGGACATGAAAAAACAGAATTGCAGCAAAAACACAACTAAATGAAAGATAAAAAGGACACTTTATGCTGCAGAGAAAAGTGATCAAGTGTCCAACCTCAAGTACACACTTTCAAAAGGTTCAAGAAAAGCACTTGCGACATTTGAACGACCTGACAAGATAAGCTCAATGCTAAAGTCAGTATTGCGGGGAGGTTTTTCACACAAACAAAAAGAATGCAAAAAGTGCTGAATTTTGACTCAGTCGGGCATCTGGGTGACAAGTCAACATTCACAAGCTTGTGCTACACCGCTAAAGCTGCTGCAGATTTGTGGAAAGGCATCGACTGCATCAGGCAGATCATGAGACTGAGATAACCGAGCTCAAAGAGTCATGACATCTACTTATCCAAGCTCTGATATACACAACATGGCCACAAGCATATGGACACCCATTACTGAGAAGGTAATACAATCAAGAATACAACCATGTAATCTTCTAAAACCAACATTTTTTAGAAGAATGGGGCCCTTTTCTGTTTCACTATTACAAAGTCACCATGAGCAAAGAAAGGTCAATGGAAAAACTTGACTGGCCTTCACAAAGTGTGGCATGAATCCCACTGAACACCTCTGGAATTCATTTGGAAAGCTGAGTGAGCCAGACCCCGGCATCAGCATCAGCTATTGACCTCACAGATGCTCCGCTTCTGAAATAGAAGTACATCCCTGCATCCTGATTCCAACATCTGGCGGAAAGCCTTTCCAGAGTGGAAGCTGGTAAAGCACAGAGTGGACCACCTCTCTATTAATGCCAATGGCTTTGAAACAAGCACATTTTGGGTATGTTCAACATCCGTACTGCAAAAATAATTCTCCCAATGAGTATTTTTGTCTTGTTTTCCATTGAAAATACTTGAACATCATATCGTTTGGGGTCTGTAAGATTTTTTAAATGTTTCTGAAACAAGACTCTTATGTAAGAGAAATAGTGTGTAATATTGTGAAATACAATTACAATTTAAAATACCTGTTTTCTATTGTAATATATCTTGAAATGTAATTTATTCCAGTGATTAAATCTGAATTTTCAGCATCATTACTCCAGTCTTCAGTGTCACATGATCCTTCTGAATCATGAGGATTTGCTGCTCAAGAAATATTTATTATTATCAATGTTGAATTTTTTTTTGCTGCTTTTTTGTTTGTTTGTTTGTTTTTTTGTTAGGATTCTTTGGTTTATTTAAAATAAGATTTTTGTTACAATGTAAAAGTCTTAACTGACACCTTTGATCGATTAAATGTCCTTGCTGAACAAAAGTACTAATTTCTTTCCAAAAAATAAAAATAAATTAAAAATTAAATCTTATTGATCCCAAAATTTTGAACGGTAGTGAAAATTAGCTTAAGAAATAAAACTGCATACTACATTTAGACTTATACAAATAATAAAATAATGATAATCATTATTATTGTCCAAATGTAATAGAAAAATAATGTTTACAAAAAAGTTTAACGGCAAAAGTTTGTAACAACAAAATATTAACGATAAAATATTGGTATTATTTCACAATTAGCACATTTTTTCCCCTTGCTTCAATTATAAATTTGCACGACACCGATTTCAACTAAAAACGGAAAACTTTTTATGCGACAACACCGTTTTGGGGGCATAAAAACGTTAACTTTTCAAAGTTCAAAGCGCACGTTTTTGAAAAATGATACCGTTATGTCTCTGTGTAAACTACAAAAAATTGAATTTTTTGAAAACAGTGACATCATGTGCATGTGTATTTTGCGTTTATACGTGTCTATAGGCAACATCGCCATCTACTGGCCTGGCGTGAATAATGCAATGATTTTAGTCGTTTTTTGACAACGTTGTCATCTGTACGCGAAAAACGCAAAGACATTTTTAAAGATGTTTATGAACAAACAATGGGGTAAAAACAATATTAAAATAAGCAAAATATCTTACATTATTTAGCTCCAGCAAATGTATTTTATGTTCTAGATATTTTTTAAGGGGAAACAAGACAGAAATACTGATAAACAATGATTTTTGCAGTGCATCCACATACTTTCGGTCATGTAGTGTATATCATGAGAACACTGAGGCATGAACACCAGAAGCTAAAGTCAAAAATACATAGAAGAGTGAAAGTGCCGTTTGTTGACCAGCTCTTTTTTTATATACCACATGGTGAACAAAATCAATACAGACTGATGATCCCAGGTCAGCACTCTGAGAAATTGAGCTGGCATCAATTGTTTTAATGAACAGGTTGGCCAGAGGCGTGAGTAGTTTCTCATCAATGTGTTCCAGCAGTGGCACCTCCTTTCCGTTCTGTGTGTCAGTCTCATATTCTCATGCCATATATAATACTCTCTTCACAGAGCTAGTGCATCCAGGGAAAAACTGTGGCGGTGCTTAGGCGTTGTTGCAGTGCTGGTCAAACATGCACAGATTGGTGCATAAGAACAAAGGCTGTCTGGGCTGAGCTGCCAGAAGATGTCAGAATCACAAGCTGATACGAAAACTTGTTACGTACAGTACCGGCGACGATGAATGTTCTTGATACATGCAAAAAAAAGAGTGCATGCTGTGTTTGATGGGGAAAACACACAACGACAAGCTCAGAGGGAGTCTCAAAGCAGTAGGTGATCCCCAAGGGCGCTGCATTGTCTGCTGGTTTATATGACGCTACGACACTTAGCTACAGTAGCTGATCAAATTAACCTGCTGATCTGACAACAGGGACAGTGTACCTTCATCTCTCGGGAATGCAGGATTCTGACAGGTGGTGGACAGGAGTGTCATTTTTAAATAAGCAAATAAGGCATAAAAATGAAGGATAGGTTGCTGAGTTGCACAGAAATGCTACACTTCATACAGGCACAGTCTTGACATCCACATTCACTCACTCTGAATCGTTCCTCGTGTCTTTTGTCGACAGTAGACTTACATATCGTAAGCAACGGCTGCTTTCTTGTCATGGCACATAACAACAGAATATCACTTTATATTCTACTGTCTCAGATCAACAACCACCTGGATTCTACTCAGGTATTCATTTGTACAAGTAAAAACAGGAGATAATAAGTTCTGAATGACCTATCAAGCGGTTTAAAGGAGGTTATGCGAGTCACTTTGGGAATTTTTAGGATTTGAGGCTAATGGTTTTTATGGGTTTTGAACTGAAGTAAAATGTCTGACAGGGGCAAAAACATGCCCTAAGATTGGTTTCAGCTCAGTACTTGTCTATGAGATGAAAATAGGGCTGGGAGATAAATCAAATTATCACAATACATTCATAATTTAATGTGCTTTTAATTTAGCCATTAAGTTTCCTAAAGACTGTGTCATACTCGAGTATGAAAGTGTTTATGCAGAAATGTTTTAATAGCATATTTGATTTAGACTTTAGTGGCAAAAACTTCATTAGAGTTCATAAGTTTCTGTAAATCGATTCTGCAGTTTGTTATTTGTTTTAGTTTTATATATATGGTTAAATATCGTTCTTCTTTGGGTTTATTTGGTGAAAAACTTTGTACACATTTTTACTGTATTTTACTTGCATTAATCATTTAAATCTAATTGCAGCAATGGCTGTCTATAAAAAATATATGTAGATAAATTGGTTCAGATGAATTAGTAAAATTGTTAAATACCATTTTTCCTTGGGTTTTAGTAAAAAAAAAAAAAACAGATTTTTACTGTTATTTTGAGTCTGATTGGCTATAATCGCTGTTGAAATTGTTTGATATAACTGAAAAATAATAATAAAATATATCTCCCTTGAAAAGGGCTGTTCATACACGTTTCCAGGGCGTTTGGCGTGTTTTTACGTCTTTTGCAGCGTCTCGCACGTGACAAGATATTCTAAAAACAATTGAACAATTTCAATTTAAAAGTCCCGTTTTTTTATTCCACCGCCTTGCGCTTCACGTTTTTAAATGCAAAAACATGATTTGACTGGATGATCCCTAAGCTATTTCAGAGCACATATATGAATTGAAATGAATAGAGAATATCATCAAAAGGCTGAAAAATAATTTTCTAATTTTTATATATAATTTGGTATATCGGCCAGCCCTAATGTGAGGTGATTAAAGATAAAACAAGGACGTGATTTTCTACTGAGCCCATCCTTTCTGCAATAAGTGTATGTACTCTGAAAGAAATATATACTACTTGATTGTGAACAACATGAGAACATGCTAAATCCACTATCTGATCACACCAGGATTAACACCAGGTTCATTAGAGACCTCTCCTCATGGTCACGATGGGACACTTACTTCACTTGGACAGCTACCATTTGAAATCGCATTCGAATGATTCGTTTAGCCACTGCATGACAAGTTTCATGTGTGTTACTTTAAGATGGAGGGGGAAAGAGCCAACAAGGCCATAGTGTTAAGGAATATTCTGAAATAATAGGAGTCTTGGTCATGACAGCTGCCATTCCGGACTGAAAAACTTAATGGGGTGGGTCTTTGCCCACTTGGCAAAAACAGCCTTCTCTGTGATGAAACGGTGCCCGCCGTAAGGAGCGCTCTCGTGCAAGAGGTATTCGGCACATTCGTCACGACTTCCTGCTTCATAGTAGTGGTACGGGACCTTCCGGTAGCCTTCTGATCTAAAGTAAAAAAGAAAAGAAATTGTTATTTCATGACAATTAAAGTGCCATTTTCACTATCCTATATTTTAAAAGGCCTTAACAACTATTTTTAAGTTACTCTTTATTTCGATGGTCCACTTTCGACGTTCTACTGACTATAAGTAACTTGCCACTGTAAGGGTCTTTCACACTAAGCGTGGTATAGCGACACGAATGTACGTTGCGATGGCGCTCTTGAATCAAAACAATAGATGGCTATGGAGCTTTTCACAACGGGCGCGATCAATCACAGCGCGACAAAGCACGACTTTTTTACGACCAGGGTGTCGATTTTTTTCCCCTGTGGCCATCAATGAAACAAGCCGTCCAATTAGATTTGAGCTTACCCGCGCCGCTACTGTTGCAAAAAAGTGTTGTTTTTAAATCCTGTGTAAACACAGAAGAGAAGTATTCCAGAAGAGAGAAGAGAATGGATGTTCAGTTGTTTTAATCATTGGTGTCTAAGAACAGATATGTGCTCACATGTTCTTTATACAGATTATCATTTTCTATTCATTTTCCACCGAATAATATGATCTGAAGAGCTTGAAATGGTGTTTTCTTCTGTCCGTGTCTGTTATGAGTCAAAGGGCTCATCATTCGCTCTAGAGCTGTCAATCGTATTATGTGCTCATAACTCCTGCCTTTCCGAATGACGAAGTTGTGTTCATTTCTTCGTTCTGAGTTCCGCATATAAACAACTATAAGAGAAACATTTCAACAGCTGAAATGTAAAGCCAAATAAATATATGAGTATGACGATATATGCTCTGAATGTGCTTTTCATGCAGCTCGGGGTATTTTTATAACAATAAAGAATGAGAAATGCTTACATGAGAAATGCTAAGCAGGTGTAACGTTCAGTTTATTATAAAACACTACAAATAATGCAAGTATGCCAATTATTTAACCAAAATCCACTTTAGATCGCAGTCGGAAGTTTTTACACACACTCGATGATGGTTTCTGTGTAGTACCAAACTTTATTTATCTTAATTTACTGTTGTATGTTGTGCAGGTTAAAGCCAAACAGGAAAACCTACAAGATGCTTACATGAGGAAAATGTATTCTCGGTCAGCACCACCTATTGTTCAGGCGTGAATCAGCTGAAGACAATCAATTGTTTCGCATTCAGTGTGACTGTTCCGTTTGTCTGTGATTCGCTTAGCTTTATTGCGTCGTGCTCAGTGTAAACAGATTTTTATGTGTTTGATCAGTTTTGTTTTTGTTTTCTATGTTCCCATTTTGTGTGTTGTGTTCTGTGTTTTCGTTAGTTTCCCTGGTTGTTAATTAGTTCTATCACAACTGTTCTGTTGCATGCTTATTACTGCCCATGTATATAAGCCTGTGTTTCCTAGGTTCCTTTGTCCAGTATTGTTTGTGTTTTAGTTTGTGTGGAAAGTTAATGCCTCCTGAGTTTTGTGGATTAATAAACTGTTCTTCCGGATTCCCTTCGTCGTGCGCCCTTCTCTACAGCCAACTCACGCTACAGAAACTACGGGCCCTATTTTAACGATCTGAAACGCAAGTATCAAACGCGAAACGCAAGTAACTTTGTAGGCGGATTCTCGACGCAAATCTAAAATGGGTTGGTCTAAAGTAGCTACATTACTCATAGGTGTGGCTTGGGCGTGACGTGAAATAAACCAATCAGAGCATCATCGTTTTTCCTGGTCTGTGGCGGAATTGTTTTCTGAAACTGCAAAATAGCACCAGGGAACGTTTGCGCCGGAACACGCCTCCTCTTTTCGCTGAACCGCCCCCGGGAGCGCAAGCTCATTCCCTAATTTACCGACGTGCGTCTGTGGAGGGAAAAGTCCACTGTGCGTCAGGTGCAAAATAGGAATGATACATGTGTCGGTGTACAGTCAATTGCGCTGGGTGCAAGATAGGGCCCTACAAGTCAGTGTATTCTACTAACCCGAACCCTGACCTAACAGCCTACTAATACTCTAATGAAAGTTAGTTGAAATGTAGTTGACAAGTTATTTAGTAGAATGTCTAAAGTAGACCATCGGGGGAAAAAAAAGTGTAACCGTATTTTATTTCAGCAGTGAAACTATGAAAAAATATGAAAAAAGAAATACAACATTTTTCCCTGGAATGCACTGATGAATCATGCACAATAAAGTCTATGAAGCACTTACAGTAGCAGTTTTGATTTTGCGGAAGCTTTAACCATTTGCTACTTTTTTTATTCAAAGACTGAGTCCATAAGGAGAATTCCCACTGAGAAACGGTAGCTCTGAAGACTTTTTTTTTTGCTCTCAATTAGATTAAATTTTTCTCTCCCAGTAGCACCTGTTGAATTTTAATTACAAGAGATCCAGCGAAGTCAATTGCAACAACAGCTCAGCACATTATGCTAAAATAGATACTTCCCAGCTGAACTGCCTTTCATCAAAATGACTTTGTTGTAGCCACTGTTTTCTCATTTGCCAGTCTTTACAGGTGACTGGGAGTCGCTGTGGAATGAAAATTGCTCATTGTTTTGAAAGGGAGAGCGGAATGAATAAATGGTTGGGAAAACAGACTATAATAGCTACTTTACAAACACTCTAATCACATTATTGCGTGCTTTGCTTATGTCTATCTGCAGTAGGGGGCTTGTGAGGTTGTTAAGGACACTATCATCAAAATGGAATCATAGTGAGAGATTCATGATAAAAGGGCTTATATGCTGCTAAAGAACTACTGAATAACAATGTCAGGACTGAGGAGACATGCAAGGTAATGTGTCAGAAAACAGAACAACAGAAGGAATATTTTGACACCAAAAATGATTGCAGTAAATAAATAAATAGTACTAAATACTGTGTTCAGACTTTGTTTTGGTGTTCAAGGTAAGCTAAAACATATTGCAACGTTACAATGGTCTTAAAGGTGGTCATGACATGAGAAATCAAATTTTTGACATTTAATGTACCATTTACCATTACAATATCCTGCATTTTCATAGTTCAAAATGTCCTCCACAGTACAAAAAGCCTTTATATAACCAAGGTCCAAAAATGGCTTGTTTGTTTGTGACATTTGGGGAAGAGGGTCCCACTTTATATTAAGTGTCTTTAACTACTATGCAGTAACATTTAAATGAATCATCTGATACAATGCACTTATTGTGTCCATACATTTTTACATTGTATAGATAAAAAAATACCTGCATGTAATTACAGCTGTAATTCATACATCCATAATTGCATTGTTGCAATTTACCCCTTAACCCACCCTTGAAGCTACCCATACCACCAAATCTTAATACAATTGAGGCTAAACCACTGGAGTCACATGGATTACTTTAATAATGTCTTTACAATCTTTCTGGAGTTTGAAAAGGGTAGCCCAAAGGGTATGCTGTCAATGGAGGGACAGAAAGCTCTAGATTTCATTAAAAAGATCTTCATGAGAGTTACAAATAATATTTTTTTGCGAATATTTGATTGTTTTTTGTGCAAAAACCTTCAAAGTGAATCTATTTAACATAAGATAATTGAAAAAAAATCCACCTCATGACCCCTTTAAAATTTTGAAGCAAAGATATTGGTGTGTATGTTTGGATTATGACAGGGGGTTTGTTCGAAACTCACAGAACTGCTCTTGTATCAGCTCTGCTGTCCTAATACACTCTGAAAACAAGCGAAACTGCTTTAAAGACCACTGTCAAGTGATAGATTGCATGTCATTCTTACTTGCAGTATGTGTCATTGATCATGCCGTAGACTCGGATCTCCTTGCACATGTCCATGGCCAGAATGAGCGTGAACCAGCCGGTGCTCAGGTACGACCCCGACTGAATCCTGCAACATAAAATCATGATGTCAGTACTCAAATGACCCTATTTTACCCATGGGTAAATGTCTTTATTCCAAAAGAAGTGGTTGATAAAACATCCATTGGAGAGATCTTCATTCAAATAATCCACATTATAGGTCCCCAAAAGCTAATATCTCTTTCAAAAAGGGAAATGAAGCACCTGTGTGTAGAACATAATCTGGGTGTAGATAGATAGTCCCAAAATGACAAACAACATAGAAGCTGGTCTATAAAGAACAGAAAAGAGCTTAACATGTAAGAAACTATTAGTTTGTGTGAAACGAAATCCCCAAATCAGAGATGAGTTTGACGTAAATAAAGTCCCATCACACTTTAAAAGCACACATGCTCCCTTGCCTTATATAAAAGCACCTCCACAGCCTCAGTACCTCCATCACACAGTCCTGACGCTTGTATTCCCTGCAGCTTGAGCCTGTGAAACTCTCCCCTGCAGGGCTCAGGAAAGTGGTCAATCATCAAGACATATTAGAGCACGTGGCCATTTAGAGAAGCTATTGGCACCTGTGGAAAAATCCATTTCCCAGGCGCTTTGTAAAGAACACCGGTTTCATCAGAAAGAGCAGACCTGTTTTCAAAGTGCAGGCATTAATTCCCAGCCATCTACCTTCCTCTGCTCGGTGCACCATTACATTGCCATTCATAGAGTTTCTGAGACATTGTTCAGCTGAATATACTGTAACAACCCTTAATGACGGCTTCTCTGCTTAGAAACCTAGAGGAATAGTTCACCAAAAAATGAAAACCCATATGCTTTTCTTTTATAAGTCACAAAAGAAGAAAATGTGAAGAATGTTCATGCAGCTCTTTTCATCTTGAACATGACTTGAACAAAAAGTAAGACCTGCTGCTGCTGTACAATATAGCGTACATTAATTACCCATAGCAGATCTATACAGGTGGAGCTGGGGAAGGTGGAGGGTTTCTGAAGCGCGCTGCACTGTTAAGGCAAATGCTAACCGAGCATTTGAAGGTTGAACAGAGAATTCATTGGCTATTGAAACAGCAGGAACCAATCATCTGTGACCTACAGAGAATGATGTGGCTGCAAGTAGATCGAGTAAAGGACCTATCAGCCTGCACCGTCAAGAGTTTCATCACAGAACATTGTTTATTTTGTTATACTGCAAAAAGCATATTTTAAAAACAAATCTGACAGTGCTGACTTGCATTAGAAACATTCAATGAGAACTACAGTTCAACTTACTTTTCTGAAAGTAAATGTGCAATTTTTTACTCCTTTTTTTTCTATCCCTTTAAGAAGAGCATTTTTGCACTGTTGGAACAACACATCATTTTTATTTTTGGAGGACACAATTGTTATAGCTAAATATAAATATAAGCTCATCTGTGCTATAGAAAATAATTTCGAATTGTCTTTCATGCATTAGTAAATGCAACCAAAAATCATGTTTACGGTAATGCACTTACAATGGCAGTTTATGAGGCAAGACACTGGAATAAACCTTCAAATAACACTATTTGGAATATATAGCCACAAGACTTGCACAACATTATCCGATGCCACAAGTGAGATAGAATAGCTTAACAACTTGCGGAAATGGAGATGCACTGCTATTCTTTACCTAATTGATTTATCTAAACAGCTCATTTTTTATGGTGCGGTTCTGCTGACTAACACAGCTGAACAGTGCTTCCCTAAGATGTTTTAAACTATTTCTTCTCCTGGGATGAATTTTTCATTTAGCCAGAATGGTAGAGTTGCCTAGCGCTCTTAGTCTGTGCCAATTTATCTCTGTGAAGAAACTAAGTACAGCCATTATTACACATTAAAGAAGACAGACAGTTCCTCCAAGCTAAGGTTGTGTTTACTTTCATTTCGGCAAGATCTATTAATAACCCCGAGGCTGTCAGCAGTTGCTAGTAAATGATAGGCCTTTAGTAAGTGCACCAGCTCCTGTTCTTAAGTGGTTTTACCTGGTCAGCACAACTTCAATTTATCCACCAGCAGCTAATGGTGCCGTATCTGGTTTCAGTCATGCCAATATAAAGAGAGTTTGTCACTTCCTCAGTCATTGCTGAACTCATTCCTGTGTGTGAGCAATAAAAGGTTTGAAATGACAGAAAAATTACGTATGCCAAGATGGGCAGATTTTTATTTTGCCACTTGTTATTGATGCACTTGTATTTGTACTTGTAAACAATATATATATATACACACACTCACCTAAAGGATTATTAGGAACACCATACTAATACTGTGTTTGACCCCCTTTCGCCTTCAGAACTGCCTTAATTCTACGTGGCATTGATTCAACAAGGTGCTGAAAGCATTCTTTAGAAATGTTGGCCCATATTGATAGGATAGCATCTTGCAGTTGATGGAGATTTGTGGGATGCACATCCAGGGCACGAAGCTCCCGTTCCACCACATCCCAAAGATGCTCTATTGGGTTGAGATCTGGGGTCTCATTTATAAAACTGTGCGTAGGAACCTTACTAAAAGTGTACGTGCGCCCGAAAGCCAAAAATGGCGTACGCAAAAAAATATTCAGACTTATAAAACCGTTCGTACGCCAGAACCTGCGCAGAATTCACTTTATAAATCCCAGTCAGCGGAAGATTGTGCGCACATGCGTCTCCTCCCCGAAATAACCATATATGGAGCTTACAACGCCTAGTTTTACTATGCAGATCCTCATCTGCATATCATTTGCATATGATTATTCATCCACGTGATAACGTTTAACGGTACAAGACACATTACATTAATAAAAATCAAGTAGTTGCCTATCCTTGCCTTGTTTTTGAGTAGCCTACATAAATCAAATAGTGTAAAATACATTTCAGAGAACGTTTTTCTCAATCTTTTCCACTTGCCGAATTGTATTTTTAATTGATTTATATTTTTAATGGAAACAGATAGGCCTTGGGCATTATTTGCAAGAAACTATTTTCTCAGACAATCTGGTATTATCTCTGTGGTTAAAACATTAAAACACAGCACAGGAAAAGTGTTCAAAAGCATTGCATCCACAACAAATATTTCTATTGATTGAATATAAAAATGTTGTAACTTCTCAGTAATGATTTCATGTTTAAGTGTTTAACTCCATTAATTTGAATGGCATATTTAATCTAAATGTTTATATCAGAAGTAAAACATAGTTTAAATCATTATTTTATTTATTTAAACTGTTATTTGCGTCAGTTTCACTAAACGGCCCAACGCGGTCGCTGGCGCGGACATTTAAGAAGGAATGGATATTTGCTTCAAGTGACAGGCTTGGTGAGTGAAATTATATTTGTATTATTTTTCTGTATAGTTTAATTTTCTTTAGATTTTCTGTCTAAAAGTGACCAAAAAAGACATTTAACTCCAGCTCACCATTTAACAATCAGCGTCGCCAATTCTCCAGAATGTGCGTATGCACAGCGCTCAAAGTTTGCTTAAAGGTGCGCACATTCTCCCGTCAAGTTTGTTTTTTATAGATCACAACCTTTGCGTGGGAACTGGCGTACGTACGTTTCCAGCCCCGTTTTGTGCGTACGCACGCTTTATAAATGAGACCCCTGGTGACTGTGGGGGCCATTTTAGTACAGTGAACTCATTGTCATGTTCAAGAAACCAATTTGAAATGATTCGAGCTTTGTGACATGGTGCATTATCCTGCTGGAAGTAGCCATCAGAGGATGGGTACATGGTGGTCATAAAGGGATGGACATGGTCAGAAACAATGCTCAGGTAGGCCGTGGCATTTAAACGATGCCCAATTGGCACTAAGGGGCCTAAAGTGTGCCAAGAAAACATCCCCCACACCATTACACCACCACCACCAGCCTGCACAGTGGTAACAAGGCATGATGGATCCAGGTTCTCATTCTGTTTATGCCAAATTCTGACTCTACCATCTGAATGTCTCAACAGAAATCGAGACTCATCAGACCAGGCAACATTTTTCCAGTCTTCAACCGTCCAATTTTGGTGAGCTCGTGCAAATTGTAGCCTCTTTTTCCTATTTGTAGTGGAGATGAGTGGTACCCGGTGGGGTCTTCTGCTGTTGTAGCCCATCCGCCTCAAGGTTGTGCGTGTTGTGGCTTCACAAATGCTTTGCTGCATACCTCGGTTGTAACGAGTGGTTATTTCAGTCAAAGTTGCTCTTCTATCAGCTTGAATCAGTCGGCCCATTCTCCTCTGACCTCTAGCATCAACAAGGCATTTTCGTCCACAGGACTGCCGCATACTGGATGTTTTTCCCTTTTCACACCATTCTTTGTAAACCCTAGAAATGGTTGTGCGTGAAAATCCCAGTAACTGAGCAGATTGTGAAATACTCAGACCGGCCCGTCTGGCACCAACAACCATGCCACGCTCAAAATTGCTTAAATCACCTTTCTTTCCCATTCTGACATTCAGTTTGGAGTTCAGGAGATTGTCTTGACCAGGACCACACCCCTAAATGCATTGAAGCAACTGCCATGTGATTGGTTGATTAGATAATTGCATTAATGAGAAATTGAACAGGTGTTCCTAATAATCCTTTAGGTGAGTGTATATATATATCACAAAACCAGTCACAGATTTATACATCACCTTAAAGCTGAATACATAAGCTTTCCATTGATGTATGGTTTGTTAGGATAGGACAATATTTGGCCGAGATACAACTATTTGAAAATCTAAAATCTGAGGGTGCAAAAAAATCGAAACATTGAGACAATCGCCTTTAAAGGTGTCGCATTTATGTTATTTTGCTGCATCCACTCACAATTTTTTGTTTATATATTCACGGTAGGAAATGTACAAAATCACGGAACATGATCTTTACTTAATATCCTAATGTTTTTTGGCATAAAAAAATCGATAATTTTGACCCATACAATGTATTGTTGGCTATTGCCACAAATATACCCGTGCGACTTGTGACTGGTTTTGTGGTCCAGGGTCACACACATACATGTATATATATATACTTATAAAATGTAAGAAAATGTATAAAAAATGTATAAAAAATACGTTGTTTTATTAATTTTGGATTTGGCACAGCACAATCATATGTTGTTGATTTAATTGCTTCTATTTGTAAGTCACTTTGGACAAAAACGTCTGTTAAATGTGAATAATACTAAATCAATTATAGCACATGATTCATCACAACACTTTTTTTTTTCTTTTGTCAAATCAACTTATATTCACTAATGTTGTTCGGATAACATATTTTGAGTTTCTGTTGATTAAACTAATCTCTTTCCTTGTATTAACTCAAATCTTTAGTTTCAGTGAACTCAGTGAACTCAGTGAATATTAAGGCAATCGGGTTACTTACTTTTTAAACCAGCAATCATTTAGAGTGAACTAAAATAAAAATGAATTAAAGTAGCACAGATGTAATAAGGCTTAGTTCGACAAACCTAATAAAATGAATTTGATCTTACTATGCATTAACCTAATCGCATTGACCTAATCCAACTAAACATTGACCTAATCCAACTAAAGTGTGTTGACCCAATGGAGCTGACTTAATCTGAATGAAATAAATTAAATTGTGTGGAAAAACTTTCTTTAATTAAATTTAAGTAGGGTTAATTATCATTTATTTATTTATTGATTTGAGTGTAGCAGAAAGTGGACTGGAAATGTGTTGAGAGAAAAAGGAAATTAGATCACGACTTGCTGAAAGCAAGAATCAAACATTTATTTTCCAAAATAACCATTACAGCCATAGTTGCCATTTACAATAGTGGCAGGAGAGACTATCTGCCTTGGCCAACTGAATACATCAACAACAAAAGCATCTCCAATTGCCTGGCAGGAGTTTCAGTTTGTTAGTGTGTGTTTTGAGAAGCAATCTCTGTCCAGTTTTATGTTTTGCTGAGTGATCGTTACAGTTGTCATCCGTGACGGAAAGCGACAGTGTTCTGTGCCGTGCACGGCTCTTAGACACGCTCTCTGCTTCTCTGTTGCTTGTTTGTGTGCTTTAAAGTGAAATCAGATAGACATTCTGTGATGTCGAGCTACAATTCTGATTCATTAAAACAAAAACTGGTAACACTTTAGGGTAATTTGTTTAGTTAGCTACATTAGTTAACATGAACTAACAATGAACAATACTTTTATAGCATTAATCTTAGTTAATGTCAAGCTCAATATGTTTTTAAAATCAAATCTGTTCAAATTAGTTAATGCACTGTGAATTAACATGAATATGGACATTTTATTAACTAACATTAACAAAGGTTTATAAAAGCTGTAAAAAATATACTGATCATTGTTAGCTCATATTAACTAATGCATTAACATGTTAACAAATGGACCTTACCGTAAAGTGTTACCCAAAAACTTGTATCAGGGCAGGTTAAAACCCTGAACTCCACACATTTTTTTGCAAAAAGGTTATTTTTCAAGCAGTCGTGCTCAATAATTCATGCATTTATGCATTCGATTACAAAATGGCTAAATTCGCTTAATCAAATGTCAAGTTGGGCAATTGAATTGGTCAGCAAGAATGATTCCTGCCTCAAATCACTGTAATGAGAACATTATAATTACACAATATTGATGTTGGAATTTTTACTTTAATAATTGTATGTTGTTAATACATTGTTCACATTGCAGTTTTAACTTGGACATAGCAAATACTTTACTACGGTCCTGATCTCTGATCAACACATTTAAATATTAAGCATAACTTCATTAATATTCATAGGTCAAGCCTTTGTCATCTTGAGAGATTGCAATGCCGCTTGAGTAAATCCTGATGGATGTCTTGGCCCACTTTGCAAAAACAGTTAAGTTAGCCATAAGGGATGCTTTCATGCAGCAGATACATTCATCAAAACATCATGCTTCATGCAATGGCATATTCCTGGATGCTTTGAACGCTCAACAAATTCTCAAAGGAAATCTAGGCAGACATAAGTTTTGTTTATGCATTCTGTAAATAGTGCTCCATAAAGTTTCAAGAGCTAGAACTCTTTATGAGTCATAATCGCTCAGTCTCAGCAGTGAATGAATGGCCTCAAAGGAAATAAGTGCACGAATAAGGTGAGCTCAAATAATCCTGCAATTGACTAAGTTTCTGTGCATACATGAAAAATGGAGAATTACAAAATATCTAACGTGACGAGTTGATGCATTAACTAATTTATCACCCTACTCAGTTTTTCTACTTTAGACTGCTTACGGAACAAATCTCATCTGCAGAAATATTCATGAATCTATAACAAGCTAAAGCCTTATGCTCTGATCTCTATCAGCTCAGAGAAACAGCATTGCATGATTTTACCATCTCTCATGGTTGGAAATAGATCGATCTAATGTCTTTAACATCAGTTGCAGCTCATCTTGTGCATTTAAAGCAGGGAGAAAAATTTCTGGATTTGATTTACTGTGAAGTTAAGCAGATTCATTTCATAAACGTGTGCAGATTTTTGCATCAAGGCATACTAAAGATGTCAATGATGCTTATTTTTCTTTAAAAAAATCAAGATAACTTCGTTTACAGATAGAGATTAATATTGTAAATAGATCAACATTGATTAAAGATTGATATTATAAACTCATACTATGTATTTTATGAATTTGTATATAACTCAGTATCTTGTTGTAATTTAAAGAAACATCTGGCAAATGAACTAACACCGTTTCTTTTAGGTTTTCTAAGTATAAAATAAGTAAAATGCTATTTAAACAGTTTTAGTTAATCTATCACACTGCAGGCTGTTACCTGTTTTTGTTACCAAAGGCATGCAGTTTTTTATGTTAAACGCAAGCAAAATGTCTTCTTTCTATCATTTACACATCAAAACAAATAAAAAAGCGTTACAGAGACAGCCAGAATTGACTTTTTTTTTTATTTAAAATCAATCTTCAAGGGCTAAATTGACTTTTTTGAACTACAAATCTAATCTAGGCATAGCTGCATTTGCTGCAGGGAAAGAATATGAGTGAGCAAGAGAATGAAAAATTTCAATATTTGAATTCTGCTCACATCCCATCTCGGTAATGTCTCTTTCAAAGGCTCCAGGATCTGTGATAATAGCCAATGAATGATGAGGCCTATTGCATGCATTAGGACTTTTATTCCCTCGTCCTATTCATAGAGTTTTCCGGCAGCGTTTGGATTCATGGACTATAAAGCCATCTATCCCAACACTAGGTTGATTCAACAGAACTTTCCAAAGAATACACAAACGGCGGTGCCTCAGGAAACACTCTCTGGATAATGGTAGGTCATTTCTGCTATTTTGCTGACATTCAGCCAAATTCTATAAAGAGCTGAAATTACAGTGGCTGCTAAAAAAGAGGAAATGGATTTCCTAATACCATAAGCATGTAATATGTCAGATAGGTGCTAGGTAAGTCAATATAGAATATATTTATTAAAATTATGCAGAGCGACTTTGTGCAGCCGAGCAAAATAACAAATAAATGAAAAGATAAGCACATCTCAAAAATCCTCTGTGAGCATTCAGAATGAAAACAGTAAGCTGAAGAACTAATCAAAATAAATACCTTTGTGCCTTCAGTATGAAATAAGGGATTAGAGTTGGAATAGGGGTCAATGCTGTTGACATGGTAAATTTCAGACTTCTAAAGGTATTTTATACCAAGGTGCAGTGCGACATATTCACTCAGAGCCTTTCCTATACATTTCAACATTTAATAAATCAACTAGAAACATATGCATCAGGATTAAGAGGAGTCAAAATGTGTTAATTATTCTATTACGTTGATTACTTTTTTCATCAGTGGAACTGTCATATTCTAATGAGCCTAAAAAAAACTACATATTTTCTAAATAAATTAAAAAACATTTATAAAACAAACACAAATTTTAAAAACAAAATATTTTATACTTGCTGAGTACTACTTAACTTCTCAATCCTAAAGTAGCCCTACACTCTTAAAAATAAAAGGTCAAAAAATAGATTTTCCTAGTGATAGCCATAGAGCCAGAAGAACCAAACTGTGTTCCCTAAATAATCTTTCAATGAACAGTTCTTAAAATAACCATTTATTTTTCTTAAATTTAAGAATATTTAATTATCTAAAGAACCCTTTTCCACTGTAAAACCCTTTATGCAATGGAATGGTTCCATTGATGTTAAAGGGTCTTCATGAAACAATAGATGGCAATAAAGATCCTTTATTTTTAAGAGTATACAATCACTGTAACCCGGTTTCGGGTTCACCCAAAGAGGTTTATATTGGAGCAGAACAACTACATTAAAAAAAGTATTTTGTCACAACAACATAAAGCTAGTTTCCTTTCAGTCGCTCACGTTCAACGTAGTCGACGTGTCGACTGATCAGGATCACGCTTAGGGAGCCTGTCATCTTCGAGTATTGTAAATACGAGCCAATGCACATTGGCGTGCGTGAATTGCATCACACGCTCCGCCCCGCAGCCCGGGTATAAATACAGAAGTGGATGCACGCACCAGTTGTCTTTCGCTTTTTATTTCCGATATTTGATATTGATGTCTCTGAAGAGTGTTGTTCTACAACAAGCGAGTGTGTAGGTGTTCTTCTGGAAGACTCTCCCAGTGCTGGTGTTTCTACAGTGAGTGCAGCGGTGATCGCGAGCTTCTAGGCTCTCAACTGCTGTTTTAACGGCATCAAATTTTGTGTTAGTGTTTGTTGGACGGTTGGATAGTGGAGCGGTCTGTTGCGATGGAGCTTACTAGGTCGTGGACGGCACCTTTCTCTGCCAGAAACCGCCTTAGTAGTTCCTCCCCCCTCACTACCCTTGACGGAGGAGCGGTGAAGGGTTACGAGGCTATCCCTCCAGTGGAGAGGTCTGTTGCGATGCAACTGTGTCCGGCGACCGCTACCTCATCGAAGGGGGATCCTCGTCTTCCCTCTAAGGCCTGTAAGTTCTCATCCATCCTTCCGGGCAAGGCTTACAAAGCCTGTGGGTAAGCCGCCTCCACTCTGCATGCCATGGCGCTGCTTCAGGTCCACCAGGCCCAAGCACTCATGAACATGCACGAGGGTAGCCCAGGCTGTGAGCTCATGAGTGAGCTTCGCACTGCAACCGTCCTTGCCCTCCAGGCACGAAGGTTGCAGCTCGCGCGATCAATCTGGCGATGTCCACCATAGTGGTCCAGGAGCGTCATCTCTGTCTCAACCTGGCAGACATGAGGGATGTGGACAAGCCTAGATTCCTGGACTCTCCCATATCACAGGTTGGGCTATTCGGCGACGCGGTGGAGAACTTCACCCAACAGTTCTCTGCTGCCCAGAAGCAGACGGAGGCCATCCGGCACATCCTGCCCCGGCGGCCCGCTGCTGCCTCCACCCGTCCGCCTGAGGCAGATCCTCCACCCGCCTCTGCTCCCGCTGAGTCACCGCAGCAGCCTCCACCCAGGCCTCAGCGTGGACCCGGCCGCAGACGGGGCACCCAGCCCTCTCCAGGTGCTGCCAAGCTAGGTGGCAAGCGTCCGCGTAAGCGTTCCTGAGTGGGCCACTCAGGGATGGAGCTCTTGGAGATGGTCCACTGGAGGTGGAGGGCTGGGTGGAGTTCTTTGTATGTGTGTGTGTGTGTGTGTGTGTGTGTGTGTGTGTGTGTGTGTGTGTGTGTGTGTGTGTGTCTGTTCTGCCGCTAGCTCCCAAAAAAGCCAGCGGTACCTACATTTTCGAAGAAAGAGCAATTTCCTCTGTTCCTTGGTCCCAAGAGTGCCAGACTGGCGGTGTGTGACCCTGTAAAGCCTTGCACCCCTCAGCCACCTCTTGTATCGCCTTCCGGCAGGTGGGTGCAGTTCGAGGACCCGGTCACGCCTTCTCACGAACTCTCTGCCGTTATGTAGAGATAGGCAAGTGTTGCACCACACACTCAGACCCCACTTCAGGCCTTCCGAGCCGGGTTCCTGTACCCCTGGGTTGGTTCGTTGAAGCCTAGAAAGTGCTCCCAACCGATCCAGCTGGCTCCTCCGCACCAGCAGACTTGGCTATACGATTCATTTCGGCCGGCGTCCGCCCATGCTCAGCGCTATTCGTAACACTTTGGTGTTCAGCGAAGGTGTGTCTGTCATGTGCGTGGTCATCGCACTCCTACTGGCGAAGGATGCGATTAAGCCGGTCCCTCCAGCCGGTATGAAGACCGGCTCCCCAGCCCGTACTTCATTGTACTCAAGAAAGGTGGTGAGTTACGGCCAATCTTGGACCTGTGTCTCTTGAGTCGGGCCCTTTCAAGCTTCCGTTCAAGTTGCAAACACAGAAACGCATTTTCGAATGCTCCATTCCCGAGATTGGTCTGCAGCGTTCGACCTGAAGGACGTGTACCTCAGATCTCTACCCTTCCACAACGCAGACCATGCCTATGTTCTTGCGTTCAAGGTGTCAAAGTCTCAGTAAAAGTCCCACCCTTCGAGGGCTACATAGCCAGTTGGGTCTTCAGGTCAACTGGGAAAGAGTAAACTCAGGATCTCTTTTTCCGGTATGGAGATGGACTCGGTCCAACACGTCCATCAAGAGGAACGTGTCCGGTCGGTGCAATACAGAAGTGAGAAGGGGTCCCACTGAAACTTTTCAGAGGCTCCTGGGGCATATGGCAGACGCAAATAGATCGGCTTCCTCCATATGATGACCGCTTCAGCACTGGCTTCATGGGCGAGTCCCGAGGTGGCCGTGGCCGAGTGGCACGCTCCATGTGACAAAAACTGGCCTGCTGCCAAACTCTCAGCACATGATCAGACCTTTTGTTTCTCCGGGCCAGACGCCCCTAGAACAAGTGTCTGCTAACACCAGCTCTGCCGTGCAAAGGCAAAAGACCGTAACTTCGTTTTTGGTCGAAAATGAGTTATTTATATTTTTGGCACATTCAAGACCTTCTTTATCATGTGGATAAGTATCTTGAATCAATTCCGTTTTTTTTTTCGAGAAAATAATGATTTGTCTTAACAGTAACTTCCAAAAGCCCATGAGAAACCAAGGCAGAACACCGTAACATCAGTTACCGCTCTTTGGCTTTCTTTTGGAACGCTCAAATTGAGTTACGGTGCTCTGCCTTTGTTTAGCCGCGCGTCAATATGAAGTTACTGTGCCGGTGTTCAATCAAATAATGCTACCTACCAGATTGTATGGTTATCTGCCTTTGTTTTAATGTCCATTAAAATTAAAATAACGGTGTAGCCTGTGTACTTTGTACAGTTGCCATCAGTCGCTCTAACTTCTGATGTCCTCAGAGCGGTCAGAACATTTGTCTGCTCCATCGACAAACATGCGATATCGATCGCGAAGGATTATGCAGAGTTGACAGAAAAATGTTACACATTGCCGTATCAGATGAATACAACCAAGAATTAAAGCTCGGCAAACTAGCTGGCAGAGTGCCAAAACTTCGCCTTCAGCCCCGCCCTAAACGCGGTCGAGTCAACGCTGGACTAATAGGAGGTATTTTGTCATGTCAAATGTATTAATAATGCCATCAGAATGCAACAAAGCACAGGATAGCAATAAGTAGATTGCTATAAATAATTGTAAATCATACAAAATAAATGCCATGATCACTAGATTTTATACAGGTGTGTACTATAATGATTTTGTTAATGGTGATCAGCAACTAAATATTGATAATGTGGAAGTTACTGCCTTTTGCCTTGGCATGACTTCTCACTTTTTGCTGACAATACAAAGGCAAAGTACAGTAACTTTAAAATAGTGGTCAAAAGTCAAGTTTGAGCTCAAGATTTTTTAATGTATATAATTTCCATTACTAAAACATCTATTTGCCAGATTTCCAGTGTCCTACCTATAATTAATTTGGCGGGACAACTAAAAATCTTTAAAGTCATTTTTCTCAGTTCCACACTCTAGCGACTTAAGGTCTTTTGCCTTTGTAGGGCAGAGCTGAGGAGCCACGTATAACAAGGATGCAGTAACAGGGGTCTGGGCGAGCCTCCAACTGCATTGGCATCCATTGCCTTGAGTTGCTAGCAGTACCGCCGCTGCTCAGCAAGCCTGTACTCCTCAGTACAGCGACAGTTAAGCTACGCTTCCCTCACATGTCGCAACTCGCCCGCCACCTCCTCCTATGGAGTCAGAAGCTTCTGAGATCGCTTCATCCACTTTAAGTTCCAGCCTGCTCAATCGTGCCACTGACGAGGCCTCACGACAGCCTGTGGCCAAGGGAGAGTGGAGACTCCATCCTCAGGCGGTCCAGCTGTTCTGGGATCACCTCAGGGCCACACAGTTACATCTGTTCGCCTCTCCGAACTCGTCCCATTGCCAGTTGTTTACTCCCCGACCGAGAGGAAGACCCTCGACACGGAGACACTGGCTCACAGCTGGCCCCGCAAAGATGTGTTTCCCCAGTGAGCCTTCTTGCAAAACACTGTGCTAAGGCAGGAAGGAGAAGAAGCAAGTCTTCCTAGTTGCCCCTTAATGGCCCAACTGGACCTAGTTCGCCTGAACTTATGCTCCTCTCAAAAGCCCCTTCCTGACCCATTCCTCTGAGACATCTCAGGGACGGGGCACCATTGGCACCTGCGCCAGACCTCTGGAAACTCCATGTCTCGATGCGGAGGTTCTACAGTAGGTGATCTACCTCAAAATTATCGTAGATACCATCACTTCTGCGAAAGCACCCTCTAAAAAATTAGGCTTTCTTACGACCTGAAGTGGAACCTGTTCGTTGAGTGGTGGTGTTCTCACTGAGAAGACCCCCTAAGGTGTTTCGATCACTTCCGTGCTTTCTTTCCTGCAAGATGAGTCGGAGCGAGGGCTGTCTCCCTCCGCCCTCAAAATGTATGTTGCCTTTATATTAACGCACATCATGATGCAGTGGATCCAAATCCGTGGGGAAGCAGTTCCTGAGGGGAGAAAGGAGACTGAATCCGCCTTGCCCTCCCTCTATACCTTCTTGGGACTTATCTCTGGTGCTACTGCACTCAGAGACCCTCCCTTGAGCCTGCAGGCAGCAGAGTTAAAAATAATGTTTTTAAAGATACCGTTCTCCTGCTTGCTCGCCTCTATCAAGAAGGTGGGGGACCTGCACGCATTTTCGGTCGACGAATCTTGCCTGAAATTCGGGCTGGCCAACTCTCACGAGATCCTGAGACCCCGGCCTTGATATGTGCCCAAGTTCCTACCTCTCTCTTAAAACGGGACCAGGTGGTAAGCCTGCAAGCGCTGCCCCGGAAGAGGCAGACCCAGCCCTGGCTTTTCTCTGTCCTTCTGCTCCTTGCGATTATAACTGGACAGAATGCAAAGCCTCAGGACCTCAGACCAGCTCTTATCTGTTACGGAGACCAGCAGAAAGGAAGGCTGTTTCCAAGCAGGGGTTGGCCCACTGGATAGTGGTTCCCATCATCTTGGTGTTTTTACCCAAGGTGCACTGTGCCCACCTAGGTAGTGATCCTCTCCAAAGAGTGAGTGTAGCTCCTTCCTGGGCGTTGACAAAGGGTGCCTCGCTGACAGATGTTTTTAGAGCTGCGGGCTGGGCGACACCCAGCACATTCGCTAGAAAAATAGCCTATGTGTCGAGCCGGTTGTTTTCCGTAGGCTCCCTTCACGTGTAGCCAGTTTACTGTAAGCCCAGTTCGAAGTGTCAGTTTACTGCGCCATTCCCCTCCTAAGAACTGGATTCTCGCCATTCTTGCTCCAGTAGAGTCCATCTTTAGCCGAACCCTGTTGAGTTCCTCCACACCCTTCAGCATCGGACGAGGCGGAGCGTCCGACGCCAGGCCTTACACTCGTATGCACTGGTGGAACCTGTGTTAGGCTGGGTCCATATGTTGTGAATTCTTACAGCGATCCCATATGTGTATTCTTCCACGGTACGGCTCCCTGCGGCGAGCACGTGTCTTCCCTTGGCAGAGCCTGCTCTGCCGTCACTGACCGGTTGCATCTCCCCCCTGTTATAGGCTGGAGCCACCTCAGTGACATTCCATATGTTGTACTGCCCGGTGAATTGCCCTGTCCATATGTGTTATTTTCCACATGTTACCTCCCTAAGGGCAGGATGTGGCTTCCGCAGCGTATTCCTTCCAACGAAAGGTTAACGCTTTCCCAGTGGTCTTGTGGAACAGCAGTGACTTCCCTGGCCTAAGCCCTGTCCTATCTCTGCCTCAATAATGCGTGGGGATCAGGAGGCTTTTCTCTAGGCACTAGAAGGTGGCAGCACTAGTGACGTTTTAATAGGGATCCCGATCAGTTGACACGTCAACTACGTCGAATGTGAACAACTGAAAGGGAACGTCTTGGTTACGTATATAACCCTCGACTTAGTCCCGTCGCCATTATTGCTGGACCACCGCTGACTCCGGGCTCCGCTCGGCTCCTCAGCGAAAAACAACTGGTGCATGCATCCACTTCCGTATTTATACCCGCGCTGCGGGGCGGAGCGTGTGATGCAATTCACGCACGCCAATGTGCATTGGCTCGTTTTTACAATACTCGAAGATGACAGGCTGCCTAAGCGTGATCCCAATCAGTCGACACTTCTACTATGTCTCCGTTCCCTCCTTCAGGGAACGAGGGTTACATACATAACCAAGACGTTCTGAATGGCCGTCAATGGGTGGTGCATTTGCAACTACCACCAGGGGCTAATAAGGCCATGCTAAGTGCAAAACTGCTAGTATATTCTGTTTAATTTAGTTTCCTAGTGTGTACCTGTTTGTTCCCTTGATTGATTATTCCATTCACCTGTTGTCTCATTAATAATTTCGTTAGCTCCTGTGTATTTATACTCCCTGTTCTGTTCAGTTATTTGTCTTAATGCATAGTGGTTTGTTTTTCCTGTGATTCGCTGAGTTTTTCCTGCCTATACTGTGAGTTGTGAATTAAAGACTGTTCTAGTGATATATTTGTCTTTGTGTGCTTCGTATGTGTAACTTCCCGTGATATATGAATGGAGCACAATGGAATAGACCAGAACTCATTTTTAAAAGTAGAACTAATTTTAACTTAACATGTTGTCTTAAAAATGCAACAAACATGGTGTAAGATGCTCAAAACAGCATGAGTCACATTGCAATAACCAAAAGAAAAATCGAATTAACCAGAAAGGAATTATCGAGATTAGAATGACGGTATATGACTTATCATCTCGGCTGTATTAAACAGCATTCAAAGAATGAAGCCTGGTTTAATGCAGCACATTTCTGAATGCTCCTAAGCCAGCTGCATTTTATTCTCATCCTCCATAAGTAAATAAGTCAAGCAAAGCCTGAAAGGACTATTTATAGTATACTTTTTAAAATGCCTCCAAGCTTCCATTTCCAATTAAAACTACTATATGTACGCTTTGAGTCATTATGACCTAAAAGAGCACCATTGACTCTTACAACTTGGTGTCTACAGTGTTTCAGATATGCTTTTGTTTTTTTAGAGCGGCATCTTGGCAACTTGCTCATCATGGCAACGTTTACAGTCCATTCAGTGTGTTTGAACATAAAGTGTATTTAGCCTAATTATTTCATACCAAACAGTTAGAAGATCTAATCATCTCTAATGACATTATACTGTCACGTTATATTGTGTGATGTGCAGGTGCACTCATTAATATAGCGGGTAAAAGGGTCTGATTCAATTAGGCATAGAGTGGAAGCCGACCAATGATTTCCCGAGGCAAAATTGTGACTACTTGACAACTGTTGAGAACAAGAGTCTTTCTAGGCAATTAAATGTAGCATTTAAACCTGCCTGTTAAATGATGATATAAAATGGACAGTTCAGACTTCAAATTCTGATAGGACTAACGGTTAGCATTCTGTGAAGGTAAATTAATTATGCACTAATACGGCAAGTTTCTACATTGCTTAGTAACTATAAAAATCCCATAGACCAGTACATATCCACTGATGCAGAATGTGCAATTTCTCTTCATTAAGGAGCTTTAACTCAGTCTTTTTGAACAATTGATAGCAATTACTGTTCATAATAAAACAGGCACCCAGATGCATATTTTATAGACACTCCCAGAAAGTACAACTAAGTATTACAGTGTAATAAAGTTGTAATAAAGCAATTAAAAAGATGTAACAGGTAAAATGGTGGCAAGCAAAGTGAACAATCCACAAAATTGAGTCTCCGATTATCAGTAATATCTGCAGTGACTTAGCACCCTGTGTGTGTCAACACAGAGGTCAACAGGACTATCATGGCAACAAGGTAATGTGACAGTGTGATTTAGGAGGACTGTCCTCTGTTATCTGGACATAGTTTACCAGGCAACCCCCACACACAGCATGACAGTGAACCGGTAAATGTGCGACATTTAAGATAAAAGAACTCAGTCTGGAAGATTCTGCTTGGCCCAACGCTCTGCAGGTACTGTTTAGATACAGAGATTGCACAAAAGTTTACACATTGTCTGGGAGGAAACAAGTAAAGGTGAAAAGGGTAGAAATAAAGGATAATGAAAGCAGAGAGGAAGATAGATCAGAAGGAACGCTTAAAGAAAAAGAAAGCTAGGAAGCATACTAAAAATATTTTTGTATTCAAGTAAACACTGTGTATTCACTTATAAATATACGTGACTATAAATGGCTAAATACAGCTCTGGAAAAAAACTGAGACCACTGCAAAATTAGAAGTATCTCTGGATTTATTATTTATATCTGTTTGAGTAAAATGTTTTCAGACCTTGAATAATGCAAAGAAAACATTACAATTTTTTTCCATTTCATTTCATTTCATTACAACTTAGGAAGAGTTCAGAAATCAATATTTTGTGGAATAACCCTGATTTCCAATCGCATCTTTTATGCGTCTTGGAATGCTCCCTATAAGTCGGTCACAATGCTGTTGGGCAACTTTATGCCACTCCTAGCGAACAAATTCAAGCATCAGTAAACCAGGGGATCCTAGTGGGTGCCACTCTTTTCTCAATTCCCAGTATACAGTATAAAGGCACTGTTTGGACCTCATCGATGGGAACTTTTTAGATGTTCCCATTGCTGTGCAGTGGGGAATTACAGCCATCCCTCTTCCCTCCCCATCTCTGTCCGTTCCCTCAATGGCCTTCTCATCCCCTCCATCACCCTTGAATCTACTCCCTCTGTAAGTCTGATCATTTTGGGCAATCACGGTGAGGTGATTGAGCTGTACCTGTTAGATTCCCCGAGTCCTGGGGGACCCGCGGCTGGGGCAGCACAATCCTCACATGGTTGGTCAGGGATTTCCGAGTTCTAATTTGTTACAGGATTTGCCTACCATTTGAACCATTTACTTGAGGGGCATGAGTGGAAGCCTTTAACACCCCAATGGGACACTTTGAATACCGGGTCCTACCTTTCGGGCTCAACAGTGCCCAAGCTATATTCCAGGCCCTAGTTCTGTCCCAGCTGTCACCCAGAGATGGGAAGGTGCACTCTGTGCCTTCTTCTTTCACTGTCTGAGCCCTGATCAGCGCAGCCCTGTTCCTTTTGGCTTGATGGATTACAAGAATGTAGAGTATGTCCTTTCGGCGAAGAGGTTGAAAGCTTGCCAGACCTGCTGGGCACTCTTCTTTGGGTGGTTTAACTTCTACCTCTTGTATAGACAGAGCTCCAAAAATGTTAAGCCGGATGCCCTCTTCCGTCTATTCGAGGATCTTGGGGGGAGGCGGAAACCATTCTCTACAGGAACGTGGTGGTGGGATCCCTTTCCTAGGATGTCGAGCGGGGGCAGGGGGACACAAGCTCCCTTCCCCAAGGAGACAGCCCAGGAGATGGTGGACCACATCTTCTGGATCCATGGTCTTCCTGTGGATGTGTCCTCTGACAGAGGACCACAGTTTGTGGTCTAACATAGTAAAATTGTACAAGATTCACATTCATCTGTATTCATCTCTTAGCAATGCTCACAATGCTCGCATTTGTGCAAGCAGCAATGATATATCATTTCGCAAAAATGTCGCCACGTTTTCGCAATGAGCTGGGCAGTTTACTTCCTGTGTTAAGTCTGATTAAACAGTGATTTTACAATAGCACTTTTTGTAATGTCTACTGTTAGAACTGACAGTCAGCCTCAGATTGCTTCCACTTAGAACAGTAAAGTATCAGGAGAGATCGCAATTGCTCAAATCATTCTCCTGGAATCCTTAAGCTTTCTTTCATCATGTGCAACATTAGAGCTGCCATCACACATATCTGAAATGTCACTGATGCTCACAATCAGATGGGTGGATGTCTGACACTCAAAATAATGGAGTGTCTGTCACTCGCTTCCCCTGCTGCTGGTTCACACTGTTGGACTGATTGATGGTTCACAATGGACTAATGAGACAGAATTGGATGTTCTGATGTACTCTAGGGATTTCATTCAGTGTTTGACAGGCATTCAAAACTGGAATTAGGTGCTGAACAATGTGAAAACTGATATTAATAATAAAGAGAAATTAATAATAAAGCACACAAATGTCCAAAGCATATAATGCAAGAGCAAACCATCAGTGTTTTACTAGAGTTTTACATTTTCTGAAGTCCAAAACTTGACACAATGATGCTAGGGTCTTATGGCTGGTTGCCAGGGTTTTGTTGCAAAGGGGTTTTGAGAGGCTTTTAGCATGTTGCTTTGCAGTTGCTAGGGTGTTCTGAGTTTGTGCTTGGTGTCACTTTTCTAGTCTTCCATCACAAATCATGTGAGAGAATCATTAGTCTACTGTATCTATGCCTGAAGGGCAATGCCAGATAAAAGTATCCATGATAAAGATGATGTATAAAAACGTTTTAAAATCTAGTTTAAAACACGTGTCAAGTTCCTATAATAGCACTCTTTGTATTTATTTTGGTTCTGTACAGTTTAAAACATTTACACCATTAAATGTACTGCTTCTAAAATTGCCATGTGACCTGAACTAACCTTGGACTTGTCATAAAAAAGGTCAAATGATCTAATATTTTAACAGATTTGTTGACCTTGACGCTGTCATGACCAGTGTTGGGGGAAACTCATTACAAGTAACTTGAGTTATGTAATCAGATTACTTTTTCAAGTAACTAGTAAAGTAATGCATTACTTTTTAAATTTACAACAAAATATCTAAGTTACTTTTTCAAATAAGTAACACTAGTTACTTTTTCACATGTATTGACTGACAGCTCTCCTGTCCCCATGTTGAGAGAAATAAAGTGAGGTTGTGTTGCATGGAACATGCATGGAATTTAAGCATATGTGTGCATTGTTTAAGTTTTTTATTGTGAAGAATAAACTCCTGCACAGGATTAGGGTCCATATTCCAAATTCTCCCTTGCATTATTGTTATCGTTACAGACACACAGCCAGGAGGATAATTTTGAGGGTTTTCCCCCTCTATGTTGAATGGAACTCATGAATTTTATTCCATGGACAAAAGTTTTTCAAATATTAACTAGCATAAACACAGCTTTGTATTTTTTTTATTTATTTTTTCCTAAGAATTACACTACTGTTCAGAGGTTTGGGGTCAGTAAGATTTTTTGTAATTAAAAAAATATATATATATCGTTTTTAGCAAAGATGCATTAAACTAATCAAAAGGCATTAAGGCATTTAGGCATTTGGAATGTTACAAAAGATATCTATTTCAAACAAATGCTGTTCTTTTGAACTTTCTATTCATCATAGAATCCTGAAAGAAAAAAGTATCATGGTTTCACAAAAAATAATAAGTAGCTATAAATCCCGATATGTGAGTGGAAAGGTTTATAGATCAGGCTTGTCTGGGCGGCACAAATGTATTTTGTGTTGCATGCATGAATTAAATTATGAAGAAAGATGGATTGAAGAGGCGTTGTAAGACTTCTGCATGCTATTTTTTTCAATTGCTTTCAAAAAGTAGTAGGGACAATATTGACTTTGGCAAAACTTGCTGGGGACGTACATTAAACATTTGACACTTAAAACTAATGGAGTAATGGCTGCTGAAAATTCAGCTTTGCCATCAGAGAAAAATAAAATAAAATAAAAATAAACAAGTAGCATAGAAAATAAAATAGAAATTAGCTATTTTGAGTTGTAATATTATTTCACAATATTTACTGTATTTTTGGTAACACTCTACTGCACTTCTACAGCGTTTATTAATGTTAATGTTAATTTCAACACTTACTAATATATTTTTAAAATCAAAAGTTGTATTTGTTAACATTAATGCACTGTGAACTAACATAAACAAACAATGAACAACTGTATTTTAATTAACTAATGTTAAATCTAAGATTAACCAATACAGTAACAAATGTGTTGCTCATGGTTAGTTCATGTTAGTTAATACATTAACTAATGTTAACAAATGAAACCTTATTGTAAAGTGTTACCATATTTTTGTTGAGCCTTGATGAGCATAAAATACCTCTTTTATATATATATATATATATATATATATATATATATTAGCATCATGTCATTGACCCCTAAAACACAATCCTAAATCTGACAGCAGTCTGTATGTACTGAAATGAATCCAGTAAAGACATATACTGACACACCAAAAAGACAATCAATACTGTTTATTTCACACTCCCCCCAAAACCGAACAGCCATTAAATCCATTACCGTCTGAGTAGACCTCAAAAGGAATCAGAAGTGTGAAGTGACAGGTTGCAATCTCTCACGTCCATACCCTACTCTATATTGAAGTTCCCAGGAGAACCTAACCAGAGCGTGAAACTGGTCCCTAACCTTACCCGCATCCCTCCTCAATACCAGCAAGTGTTTTACAATACAACATGAACACAATAAGTGCAAAATATAACATTATTTTATGCAAGTACACAGTAGTTATTAAAGACACCTAATATAAAGTGGGATTCATGTTTGACTTTTTTAACTGTTTAACTCTCAGTATCTGATATAACAAGTCTTCTTCCGCAGTCTTCTGTGAATTTAGACTTTATTAGCGATAATTCGCTGCCTCTCAACCACACCGTCCAATCGCAGGTGTTGTCTGCGAGCGAGGTTGCTCCTAAAATGTGATTCGAAACAAAAGCTTGGCTGCCAACTGTTTCCTGACATGCCGATCTGCTCTATTAAGGCTGATTTATTACTGACATTACACACACATCTGCTCATGGCCACGCATTCACTCACACTCACGCTATAAGTTGCTCTTCTCTATGCGGTAAATGGCCGCATCTCACCTACCGGATGTACAAACCTCAGCATGCTGTTAGAGACATCACTATCTGCTTGCTTTTCCGCTTAAGGAATTGATGTAGGATAAAGGATAATCCTCTCCAGCCCTCCTTAGGAATATCTCTTATCTGTGCTATAACACAACAGCATTAGGACTATCATGTGGGGATTACTCTTGAAAGGCAGAACTATCTCAGCATTTCAGTCAGATTGATCAAATGCAATCTAAGCCTCTCCATGAAATAGAGATTTTTGGGCGACTTTTTAGAGAGTAACAGTGAACCTGCTGACTTTGTGAGCGCTCAACTTCAAATGAAACATTCATGAGGGTGTTATGTTATGGTCTGATGACTGTAATGAGTAATATCAACAGCTGATTAATTCCTGCGCTACGAGTGCACAGTGTGCCAGACTCATTAGCACACAGCGAGTGCTCTTCAGAACTCAAATAACCTTGAGAATCCATTGATTTCTTCAGACGGCATCTCACCTTTGGTACCGCGGGGATGTTGACGACAACACAAGGAAGATTTTTACCTACTCTGCCTCCTGAGAACATTGAGCTACTGAAGTGGCATTTTAGAGAAGGCTACAGATTTTACAGTTCTTGCGTATCTAAAGAGGACAAAGAACACATTGGTTTCAGACGTGAAACGATCAAATTAAATCACTGGCATTTCGGGATTCATGTTGGTGCATAAGTTTGTCTCAATCAATTTATCCATGTCTGCCAGTAAGTCCTATAAAAAAAGAAGACTTTTTTTTTTTTTTTTTAAGTTTCAAACAAGGCTCTTAAGCCAATTTATCAACTGACTTTTTAAAGTAAAAACACTTTTGGTTATGGGTCAAGAGAGTGTCCATGATAAAGAAGTTTTTAGAAATGTAATCTTTGTATTCATGTTGGTTTCACATGGATTAAAAAAATGTATAATTCAATTTAATAAATAAAATTTCATGAGGTGTAACCATCAAATTTTTTTTAATTAATAAATATCAAGGCTGTCAAGCGTTACTTTTTAAAAAATCAAATTAATTACATGATGTGGCGATTAATTAATCTAATTAATCGCAAATTAATCACACATCAAATCTGTCTGAGAAATTACCCCCAAAAGATAATTTAAAGTCATTATTGTGTTAAATGAGAGAAGCATCAAATAGACATGACGAAAAGTAGCTTTAGAATTTTTTTTAATTATTTGATTCAATATAGAATTGATTACACATAAACTTTTAGGCTTCAACAGCCATGAGAGTGAGTAAATGTTGACAGAATTTAAATTTGTGGGTGAACTATATTATTAATATGGAAATTGATTAAATTATACTCTAAATAAAGAAACTAAAACTGACAGTAGGTGGCGTGAACCCTGAACTAACCTTGCCATAAAAAAAAAAAATAATTAATAGACTTATTGATTATTGATTTATGTTTTTCTGCATGTTTCTGCATGTTAGTTGTACCACATGACTTTGAATTGGTGGACAAAAGTTTGCAAAATATTATTAAGCATTTTTTTTTTTTTTTTTACATAAATTCGTAAACAAATCTAACCTTTTGTAAATTTAAATAACAATTTTCCATCCTATTTGTTAACTCAATTAAAATTAAATTAAAATTCACAAAATTGCAATTTCAAAGGTATTCTCAATTTAGTTCTGAACAGATATGAGCCACTGCCTGGAACCTCCTGGGTTAATGTACAGTTACGTAATACATTTTACGGTTTTAAGGCTATGTTTAAGCTCTGTCAGTGTTTGGAATTGACAACCGCATTTACTTACACATGTGTGTTTCGAAATGTCCCATTCACACAGCAACTTACAGTAGCCTTTCGAATACTGTCTGTTTTCAAATCTTCATTAACCGACAGCAGCTTTTATAACGGAGCATTTGAGTCGCGCAACACAAAACTGACGGGAGACGCTCCAGTGGAGAACAGAGACTGGATCTAAAACCTTCAGTAAGATACTAAAAGCAAAACCACACATGAAAACCAGCAACACAAGGTAGACAGAGCATCTCTCTCGCACTGTATGATGTGACGGATAATAGTTGTCTAGTCCAGTTCTGTTAACACAGTGCAAGTTTTCAGAGAATGCGAGTCCTGAAAATGTATGTGTGTGAGTTAGAATGAGGTTGTCACTCCTGTACATAGTTAACTGGTCTGTGTGTGAATGTAACCGTATTAAGGACTCAAATACAGGACTCTGCTGCTGTGTGAACGTGGCCAAAGATGCTTAATGTTTAGAATCCACGCCAGATTTATTACCTCCCCCATACGCACAGTGCATCACAAACATGTCGCCGACTACATGAGGTGGTTACAAAACTCTCACCTGTCTTTGCCTGTCTCCTTTTTGAAAACCGTGTCGCAGTAATTCATGCGCTCTTCTGTGGTGACGTAGATGCGAGCCTGTGGGTAGTTTTCCACCGCTTGCCGCAGCATGTTGTACACGATGCCCTTGCCATCCTGCCTCATGTTGCGCAAGGGTCCCCAGACCACATAGACGGTCTCGTTCCCCTGGCCGAAGAAGTGCTGGGGCTTCTGGATTAGCAGAGGAACACTAGTGTGAGACACCACTCTCAGGTCCGTTCTGCGGCCCACGTCCCTCTCAAAGCCCCGGCTGGGTGCGTTGTTCATTCTCCATATGCAGGAGGACTGGTCGATCTCAGTCCCTGCCTCACGCCCCAACATCTGGCCAGAGCTGGACACTATACTGCAAACCTCACAGTGCAGCTTCAACGGCTAAAAGAAAAGAAGAGAAATGGGGTTAATTAGCATTAGAGGTTCATTTAAATCATGCATCGCAAGCTTTCATAGTCTATTTTACTAAATAATACAAAATAATTATATATATATATATAATTTTGTGAAAACCGTGATTCTTTTTCTAAGATTTCACACAAGTGATCACAGATCCTCGGCATATTTTTCCTGGTGTTTTTCAGAGTCAGTAGAAAGGTCTCTTTAGTGTCCTAAGTTACAGCTGTGACCTTAACTGTCTACCGCCTGTAAACTGTTAGTATCTTAAGGACTGTTCCAAAGGTGCATGTGCAGTAAATGTTTATGGTTCACTGAACAAGCATGAAAAACTTGTTTAAACCCTTTCCAATAAAGATCTGTAAGGCTTATTTGAATTTTACAAAATTATCTTTACAGTATCTTGAAAAAGAGACGTTACTTTTTTTGCTGAGCTTATGCATTAAATTGATCAAAACTTACAGTAAAGTAATTTTTTTAAACTTACAGTATCTTGAAAAAGAGATGTTTCTTTTTTGTTACTAAGCTTACATATCGTTAGCCTCATAACATAATTGCCTAAGTCATTTTTTAATTAATTATTTCTTAGGCAATTATTCTATGAGGCTAACGATATGTGATTTTTAAATATCCTTTTATATTCGGCCTGACTTAAAGGTGCAGTGTGTGATTTTTAGCGGCATCTAGTGGTGAGGTTGCGAATTGCAACCAACAGAAGTTACGGTGGCCGACAGGAAAAGACGTCGTCGTCTGAGACAGCAGAGAGTAGCCAGTTAAACAATGAGGTTTCTTTACGAAGATAAATTAAGAAATTATGTTTACTTAATTATTCAGTAAAAACGATATGTTATTGCGAATATTATTGTTATTTGTTCATCATTGTGTCAATGTTATATTCGCTGACTTAAGCTAGCTTCTTTGTACGAAGAACAACACAGTGTTGAAACACGCTCTGTAGTAGTTTGTCCGTTTAGGGCTATACTGTAGAAACATGATAGCGCAAAATGGCTATTTCAATGTAAGGGGACCCATGGTGTATGCACATACTGTAGAAACGGCTCATTCTAAGGTAATAAAAACATAACAGTTCATAATGTAAGGTCTTTATACACCACTGAAAACACAGTTATGTATATGATATTGCATTTCTGTCAACAGATCCTCCTAAATATTACACAATGCGCCTTTAAGGTAGCAAATTTGACTGCTCCCCTTAAGCCTCACAAGTGCAAACCAAAATTCTGACACCCATCACCAGACAAATTTGTAGAAAGGCAGAACGCAACTGGAAAAGGGACAGGCTGCATGTCTCTTTCCAAACGTTCAAAGACTCTCTAACGTCTTATCAGAATACTGCCAAGTCTGCGAAAGATGCTTATTTTTCGAACTTAATTGAATTCAATCACTCTAAACCAAAGCATCCTTTCATTTGTATGCGGATGACACTAATTTATACACCAATCAAAAGAAACAACCCTGTAGCGATTACATCTCTTCTGCGATGCTTAGAGGAGGCTGAATCATGGCTAGCCCAAAATGTCCTCTTCCTAAATGAAGACAAGACTGAGGTTATTGTTTTCGGCCCAAATTAAAATCCTCAGTGTATAAGCCCTGATTTACACTCGTTTTCAAATCCTCAAGGGTGCGGAACTTGTAGACCAGCCTTTAAAATTTGACTAACATACTTCCTCCGTAATCAGTTCAAGTTTCTATCAACTTTATCTAATCAATGGCTTTCTCACTCCAAAAACTCTGGAAATGGCTGTTTGTTACGTCTCGGCTAGATTAGTGTAATTCTTTAGATTGCGGTATATCCAAGTCTCAAATTGCTCGTCTTCAGCTAGTACAAAACGCTGCGGCCAAACTTCTTCATAAGTGTCGTAAATATGATCACATCTCTCCTATTCTCAGATCTCTACACTGGCTCATTCTCAGATCTCTAGTTCACAAGAGAATAGATTTTAAAATTCTACTCTTTGTTTTTAAATCTCTACATTACTTAGCTCCGGCCTATCTCTCTGAACTTCTTCGTCCTTTCTCTGTCTGCTTTCAAGTCGCTTTTAAAAACCTACCTGTTTTCTTTAGAATATTGATTATTTTCTTCGGTTGGTTTTACTAATTCATATTTGAGTCTGATACTGTTTTTCTACTCCTGTTTTATGGTGACTCTTACCTCTTTTTTTTGTTTTATCTGTTGCTATGCATATTATATCTTCTTTTAATATTGTTGTTCTGTAAAGCACTTTGGTCAGCCTAGAGGCTGTTGTAAATGTGCTATATAAATAAAATTGAACTTGAACTTTTTTAATAAAACAATATTAAAATTTGACCATCTGTCTTTTTCAACATTAAAAATGTCTGTACAGTAAGTTTGATCATTTAGATTTTCTATCTATCTATCTATCTATCTATCTATCTATCTATCTATCTATCTATCTATCTATCTATCTATCTATCTATCTATCTATCTATCTATCTATCTATCTATCTATCTATCTATCTATCTATCTATCTATCTATCTATCTATCTATCTATCTATCTATCTATCTATCTATCTATCTATCTATCTATCTATCTGTCAGGCTTCTGGGTGGATGAAGTAGGAGACGAACACGAAGATTATGAATTCCAAGGTTTTAATTCTCAATATTAAACAAATACAAACAAAAGGGAGCGTGTGCTCAGAACAATGAAAACCTAACATTCAACACATTGACCGACAAGTGATGAGTGAACAGAAAGAACTTAAATACACAGACAGATGAACACAAGACAGGTGATGCAGATGATGATGATGACGAACAGGCGGGTAATGAAGGGAGTGAGTTCAGGTGTGGAAACAAGGAGGATTCTGGGAACTGTAGTGCAGACAGGACGATGACAGACGGTGAATGTGACACTATCTATCTATCTATCTATCTATATAAATTATGCATGTTTTGTTAGAAAATAGTTTGACAAACATATCAAAAAGGTCTCACAACAAAAAAATCTATGCCACTATAAGGCTTTAAAAAAAGAATAAAGTACAAAATGATTTTTTCAGCAATAATGAGATTTACGAGCTCAGAACTTACGAGAATTTATGAGCTCTGTGGGTACATGACGAGGTGATGCTGTGTGCTTTCAAGTGCAGCCAAGTGTGGCCTTATTGTGAATGTTGCTGCTATGTTCGGTTCTTGTTAGTGTCATGCATACCACTGGATGACCATCCATTTTATGGTGGGAAGATCCACCACTTTTTTTTTTTTTTTTTGTTGAGAATCCACTTTATATGTGGTCCATGGTACATTTCTGAATTTTGTGAACAAAAATCTTTCTGGAAAAACACGGAACAATTCCACCTAAGGCAAGTTTGATGAGAAACCATATGCAGTTTATTTACAAAAACGTGAACAAAAATAAACAGAGACGTGACTTGACGATAAACATGAACAAAACTTAAACACACCAACAGCAGTAACAGGGAACAAAGCGAGACAAAAGAACAATGGGAACATGACATTGACTAATGACTTAAGACACACCTGAAAGTAATCAACCAATGAACCAATAACAAAACAGAACAGAACAGAGAAACTCATGAACCAAACAACCAATGAGGACATGACACATGAAACAAGGAGGCACATGACAGCATTTTTTTGCATATGACAGGATCACATAAGGAGCAAGGGAAACACATGACAAAAACAGGAACATGACAATGGGAAACCTTCAAAACAAAAGACATGAAAACATGGACAACATTAAACAAAACCACAACCAATTGTGATACATGATATGATGGAGCGCTGTAGTGACCATCTATGAAGCAGCATACTGGACGAAAGTACAGAAAATGAGGGAAAAAAGCATGTGAGGGAAAAACATCTCAATCTGCATGATATTAAATGAAAATTCACAATTAAAACATTTACATATTCGTACAAATTACATTTTAGATCTGATTTGATTAAAGTGGTACTTAGCCTGAATTGAGAACCACAGTAAAAGATAACATCTGCGTAGTCCGCTTAAATATACTAAAAATGAGAGTATACAGAGTGTGAAATGCATACAATAGGTGTGTTCGACTTCGACTGCGGCTGGATGTAACCGATTAGCGAAAGTTGAATTATTGCAGTTGGTGAAGAGCTCAAAACGGAGGCGTGAAGTCGGACACTTTCTGCTTCCCGTAGTGACGCTCGCGCTGTGTTTGCATACTTTACCACAGCTGAAGTGAAATAAATGCAATATTTGTCAAATTCAAAGACTTTTCAGAGACGTTTTCATTCAATACTTTAAGTACCGCTTAATACAGCATGTGTTTGTACAAGAATAAAGTTCAACATAAGGCTATACTATTTAAATACCAATGAAGTGGGGTCTACGTCGTTTTATCATTTTCATTATGATGATATAGCATTGCGACATGAAAAGAGATTTTACTGTTATAAAAAAAACATATTTGTAAGCATTAGTGGAACTGAAGGTGTCAGAATATACATGAAACACGCGTGATCGTTGTCATGCGGTGGATTCGGCCAATGGTGGAACAGTTGTGTCGTCATTAGAGCTTGCGAGCCGCTCTTGAGAAGCTGCGCCGGCTGAGTCAGCCGACTGCTCTTGAATCGCTCTTGCGATACTTTGTGTCAGCGTCGACTCAAGTCAAAAAAAAAATTCGAACCGGCTTGCACCACTTCAAGTCAGACGCTGATTGGTCTGCACAGAGTTGCAAGTCAAACAAGCCTTTTGACAGGAGCCTTAAACATTTACCCCTTCTAACCAGCAGTGTAATGACTAATCATCAACACCATGGCATTAAATCTATCACCCTGCTTTCTATTTATCCACCTAGAATACCAAAGGGATGCTGAGTGCCATGAGATTGCCCTAACAAATTAGAGCATGTTTGCCCTGCTTGGCTGATCTGCAAATCTGAGAACAATTTACTATTGCTCAAGACAGGATAATGGTGGCAGGGGCCGATCAATAGCTTATGGCTGACCAGCAAATCAGTAACAATTAGGAAGTAATTTGAGTTACGCCTCCTTAAATGTAACATTACTCACATTATTCTATTGGGAACAAAGAACTGATAAGACAAACACTGAATCACTGTGACAGTGAGAAAAAAAACAAAAAACAAAAACAGCAGTAAGCCTTCAGACACACTTAGTGCTTGGCAAATGATAGACATTTGGCTTCCAAAAATGGAAATGAGATTATGTGTATCATCAGACCAAAGAAATGTATGGAAATTAAAGTAAAGAAGATTCACAAGTCGATTTTCTAAAGCCCCTTTCATACAGCGTGTTGATCCCGGAAAATTGGCATAAGATTTCACACGTCCCGGAATTGAGTCCGGCATCGATCCCGGGATGGGGACCTAGTGTAACATTGCGGAGACCAGTCCCAGAACGCGCCCTGTGTGAACAAAAGGCAGGATCAATGCCGCAAAGGGCTGTGGCGTGGTGATGACGCTGAAGCTGAGATTGTTCACCAGCTTAGTGAAATAGTACGTGATGCACTAATTTATGATCGAATCAGAAAAGAATATGCACAAGCATAAGACTCTGCAGATACATTACACATCACATCAATGTCAAATGTCTTTACGGAATCTTTACGGGATGTGTGAACGCACTGTACGTACAGATTCCGGAATATCACTGGCAGTGTGGATGAACCAAAATCAAACGATGCCTGGACAAATCCCGGGACACATTATCAGTGTATTTTCCGAAATCTCTGTATGAAAGGGGCTTAATTTGCCTCAAATATAAAATAAATACTTGTATTAAGTATTTAAATAAATGAGTACAGAATATATTGGTTAAAGCAATACTGCATTGACTAATATAATAATTAAGTAAATTAAAGTAAAATAAAATACTGCCAAACCTGTTTTCCTGCATCACTATATACAGTATTAGAGCATGACCCCTATTTAGAAAAGCCAGTCATGTTCAAGAACACTTCAGTTCTATGGGGTAGAAAGATGACCGGAGCTAACTTGAGTCGTGCCTCATGAGAAAGCCAAGGTTTATTGTAGGACTGTTTAAATCACGTCAAATAACCACTGGGGTACCTCAGGGTTCAGTGCACAGCCCCTTTTCTCTTATCAATATACACAATTTCACTATGCCCAAACAATTTTGTTTTTCTGATCTTTGTTTTGATTCCCACCTCGTGTCTTTTATTTTGAAAGTCATTGTCTCTCTTGTCTATGGTGGCTCAGTGGAGAGAACGGTTGCCTCACAGCAAGAAGGTCAGCTCACTCAGTTGGTTTGAGTCCGACTGAGACAGCTGTGTGGAGTTTGCATGTTCTCCCTGTATCCACGTGGGTTTCCTCCAGGTGCTCTGGTTTCCCAAAATTCCAAAGACATGCAGGATAGGATTGGATTGGTTGCTGCATAAGTTTACACTCAGTGCTGGCCTGCATTAGGAAGCATATCACACAACAGTGAAGTCTGATTAAACCCACCAGTCTTCATTATTACAGAAAACTGAAGGACAGCTACGATGCAGCCAAAACTTTATCTTAAACATTAATAAATAAACATTAATATTCTAGTGTTCCTTACAAAAATAAGCAAGAAGTCAAGAAGGTTTTTAACACTCAAGGGTATCATAGCGTTTTGCTCAAAAAAAATTTGAGCACTTCAAATGAACCCAGATTCAAATTAAACTAATAATATGCCCCCTGTGTTCCAAGACAGGCTCTCTTGAGCACATCTTGAGCAGCTGCTCCTGGGCCCTGAGCGATGGCCGTTATCGCTGAAGACACGATCGAGTCCTCAAGACCATAGCTGAGGCAATCAGTAAGGGGATCACGAGAGCAGATGCACCAACACTACAGCCAGGGTGATTGCATTCATGAAGGAGGGAGGGAAAAAAACAACCCTGTTGGCTTACTATACACAGCACGAGACAGGGTGATGACAGTGGACCTGGATAGGCAGCTGAAAATTCCAGCACACATCCCCCAGACCAGGATGATGTCTGGTCTATGAAACAGTTTATCCTACTGGAGCTAACTGTGCCTTGGGAGGAGAGAATGGAAGAGCCGCAGGAGAGAAAGAAGGAGAACTATGAGGGACTTCTGCATGGAGGCCTGCCGCTGTAATGGGTGGGAAATGCCAGTGGAGGTGGGTTGCTGAGGATTTGCAGGTTATTCCCTCAACAAGTCTTTTGGACTGCTGGGAATAACTGGTGCAAACAGGAGAAGAGCCATCAGCAACAGCATGGAGGCTTCGGAGTGGGCATCAAGATGGCTATGGTTGAAAAGGGGTAACGCGTGGGACCGCAAAATGCCACTTGGACACAGACAGAGATTTGATCAACCTCGGTCAGGTCGCCTGAAGTGTCTGTTGAAAGACCCGAAACACTCAATGACGCCACGAAACAACACTGTTGATGTGTTTGTGCATCAGAGGTTGTATGAATAACTGAAAAAACTAAGGGCCCTATAATACACTTGGAGCAATGCAGCGCCAGGCGCGACGCAAGTGTGTTTTGCTTGTTTCAGCTAGTTACATGTTGTTTAAATAGCAAATGCATTTGCGCCCATTTGTGCGCCCATGCGCTGGTCTGAAAACGAGGTGTGTTCAGGCACACTGTTGGTGCGTTGCTATTGTATTTTTATTTTTTTGTTATTTAAAGGGCACATTAGTAATGTGTGCCTATAGGTGGGTCCACAACACGCATATACTCTGCTTATTACACACACAGGGACGTGCAGCAGAGCACAAACATTTTTAAATATGATTAAAATGTATGATTAAAATGTAAAAGATTGTGTATATGGTGGAATCCAGCCTGTCACGTAGATGGTCTGCTTGCGCTTTAACCTCGCGCACGAGCAGATCTGTTTCCTCGCTAGAGAAGCGTTTAGTTTTACCGCTTGCAAATTCCACCATTTAAATAGCGAATCCGCCATGGTGCGAGCACAACTGGCTTTTAAAGGGAATGGGAGATTACTCTGATTGGTTTATTGCACGTTACGCCCAAATCACACCCATTACTCATTAAGAGAATAGGGACAACCTTTTTAGACCATCGTTAAACTAGCAAAAGTGTCACAAAGCAATTTTTTTTCCATTCTATATTTTTAAATTCAATGTAAATTAAAAATGTGCATCTCAATTCAGTTTAAAACCTTGAATTGAAAATGAATTAAAAACACACACACATTCTAAACTTGATCCAAGTTGCCACATTAAATAATTTTTGGACTCTCTCCAATAGCTAACAGTCAGCCTGCATCAAATTCAAGGGTCTTTTATTCAGTAGCACGCCTGGAACACAACCAGCACAAAATCATTTTGGGGAGATTGAGGAACATTTCAGTGTAGCCATAGACTCTCACTTGTTCTTCTAAAACCAGTCTGTCTCAACCTGCTGCTGGACTCACAACTCACACTGATGTGCACATATTAATTGGTTGGTTGGAGCAGGAACACACTGTCACATCATAGTTAGTAGTCATTAAACCGTTCTGGAGCATCTGGACTGTGCCTAGATTTCATTTGCCAATCTGGGCAGAATAACAAATAATATGCACACATGGAAAAAACACACAGGAGTGTGATTTGTTGTATAACAGATGAATTAATATGCACTGCTATTCAACATCATATTTTAATCTACAATGGGAAGTCTTGTGCAGCAATATACAGTATATTAAGCAATAGGTTAGCATGCAAAATATAAGCTTACTTAATGTGCACCTAATAAAATATTATGCTAAAAATATCAACAGTAAAGGAAATTATGCACGTTACACAAGCTTGTTTTGACAGTTACAATAAAACATGTTGATAAGTGAATAGCATAGTTTATGTGTAATGTTTATGCTATCACTTCATTGTTTTGTTTTATGACTAGGCTTCATGCATTAGCACTTTTGATCTAAAGCCTCATGCAGAGTTCAGCACCTCTGGATATGTTAAACCAGACTGAAAACAAGGTCATAACAAAGAGAAAGAGAGACACAGAGAGTGAGACACACAGAGAGAGAGAGAGAGAGAGACAGAGAGAGAGAGAGAGAGAGAGAGAGAGAGAGAGAGAGAGAGAGAGAGAGAGACCAAATGCAAACTAAGTAAGTGTGTTACTGTTACGAACTGCTCTGAGACACGAAGGTTGAGATTCAAATGCAGTATTTATTGAACAGGGTAATCCAAAGATGTAATCCAAAATACAGGCAAGGTCAAACGCAGGCAGGTAGTCCATACAAATAAACACAACAAGGCAGGGAACACGGGCAAAAGAGTGAAAACCAAGAGACATGAAAGCAGGGAGAATGCTCAGAATTGCAGTGTAACACTAAACAAGACTTCACAGATAATGAAGGAGAATGCCAGGCTTATATGGGGTGAGCTAAACAAGATAATGATACACAGGTGAATGTGATCATGGATGAAGAGTCCGGGCAGTGAGTTATGGGAAATGTAGTTTGTGAGGGAATGACAATAGTCTGATGGTGACCGTTACAGTTAAAAAGCAGACTGTAACGCAGTTAGATGTTGTGGGAAGAAGGAGGCGGGAACCGACGAACGTTCAACACACAATTTAATAATAAAATAAACAAATACAAAACGAAAGTAAAAGAGAGCAGCCCCTAACGGACGACTGCTGTCACATAATAAAACATAAAACACAACACAAGTCCAGGCCTGTTCCTCTCTCGATCTTCACTGTCGTCGCTCCTCCTTTATGCTTCCGCTCCCCCGTGATAGATACGAGAGGAGTCGTTCATTATCAATCATACCACCGGCCTCGCGCCGTTCTCTCACGGCCCTCGGCCTCATCCTACTCGCCACACAGACCAGAGCTTTTATCATAAAAATAGTCCAGCTGATTAAAGACATTTGCATATTTGTCCTAGATTTCTCAGTTGGGTAACGGTGTTGGGTAGTTTATTGTAGTTTATTAATAATATGTAATAAAAGCAGTGTTAATTAATGCACTTAAAATTGACTTTGTTTTTTCGACTGCCACTTTGTTTTGATGCGGTTTAGGGAATATGTTCCTTTTTGCAATTTTTTTTAAATCAAAACATTACAGAAATCTTCTTGTGCAGGATTTCATGGGAGATTTAAGTAACAAGATTAAATTACCTAAATCTACCCAATCTTAATCTAATCTACCCAACATTGCTGGAAGACAGAAACAAATGCTTTGCATTGTGGGATCCTCAATTAGGGTTGGATACACAAACACATACATTTTACTAAGAGACTGAATAATGGGCTTTTAAAAATATGCACACGTGTCAAGCCTGAAACCCTATTTGAATCAAATGTATTCATTTACATACTCATTTAATTTTGTTCGAAAGAAATGGCACGTGCTACTGTAATTACTGCAATGCACATTGCTTATACAATGCTGATAGACAAATGAGAAAGAGAGAGGGAGAGAGAGAAATAATTCATTTTCCATTTGGTATTCAAGAGATGGAATACAATACTTCAGACCACTGCAAGCCTTGATAAACTCTTCAAGTTTTTGGGTTGTTTTTTTTTTGTATGTATGTGTGTGGCATTTTAAGCACAGAATTAATGTTGTCTCCCCCACTCAATAGCCTAATTCCAGTAAACATAATAAAACCAAAAACTAGTCCGGATTCACCTGTCAAAACAAACACAGTCTCTGTGACAAGATGCAGAAGAGATCATGCATAAATTACTCTGGCTACAGGACTGCTGGATAACCTTTATTTCCCATAAAGACTAAAAAGCATAAACAATATTTGCCAAAACTAAAAGGCATAAACAAGTGAAAATAAAGATAAACTATGATGAATGGGCAATTACTAGCTAAGAAAATGACTTTTGCTAATTTAGTTCAGTTGGTTTATATGGTGAAGCATCAATTTAGTTTTCACTGCTTGGAAAGGCATATTTATTTTCAAAATGTAATTCCACTTTCCACTTTCCTTTAGAAGGCTTAATACATTTGTATCCATGTTTAATTAGTAAACATCTTGTTTAGAGTAAAAATGTGCATATTTTCTCAGCAATATTCTGACGGAATTGTGTAAAAATGTTAAGCAAATGAATCTTTAATGAGAGAACTGCTGAAGGCAAATGCTTATGTCAATTTGAGATCAAATGTTTGCTTCAGTTAACAAAAGCAAATTGATCTTATGACTGCTTGACTGCTGAATCAGATCGTCATCATTCATTTTATTGGGTTTTACTCTTTTTTTTTTCATTCTTTAAACTTTCTAGGATCTGCCGTTGATTCTAGTAATCTCACATGTTCTTATATCTTACATGAATAGAGTATTATACATACATCCTTGAAGAAAGGGCTTCAAAATAAGCATTAAAGACAATATGAAATATAGCATAAAGTCATACTAAGGGATTACATCTAACCCTGAAATTCATCAAGATGCTTCAGAACTATTCTATAAATTATTCATAAAGAAAATTACATATCTATTTGTGCCAAACAGGGGCCTCCATGGGATTCTGTTCCACCACTTCATTATAGGCCAAAAAAGTGATTTTGATATGCATATGTGATGGTAATATCTTGCACAAAATGTTGGATAAAACGTCCTCTGCCGGCAGAACCCCGTTTTTAAAATTATAGCACTATGTCCTTGGCATGGCTATCAGCCCGAAACATCGCTCATTGTTAAAGGGCAAGTCGCATATTTCTGTCAAAATAAATGTCAGTGGAGGCACATTTATTGTCTCTGATAAGATTAAGTCATGTATAGGAACGTAATCCTGTGCTGATAATATACACTAATGACATACTCAATCAAACAGCCTGGGTTTCCTGCAAACAAGGACAAACATAGAATAGAAAGGGACAAAAAAGAATAGTTACCAAAAACAGGCTCAACCCAGACAATAGACTAACACTACTTTCCAAATGAAACGCATGATGCCAACGTAGGGGACTACAAAGGGAGAATAATCATTGCTGATCCCAAACCACTTCAAAGGGCACTTTGATATGAATGCTTTCATAGGTTTCAACTGATGGACACCTTGAGAAACTCGCTGCCTGCATCACTATGCTGTAAATCCCTTTAAACGTTTATACACTTTATTTTTGTCACGATTAGTTCTATGGACTCTTATTTTGATATCCTGTTTCCTTGCACTGTTTAGTTTCAGTTTCCTTGGTTTCTGATCGTGTCCCTATGGTTACTTATAATTATCAGCTGGGTCATATTTAGTTCCACGTTAATTCCTACATACTGTATATACTCCCTGTTAAATGTTGTCCTCTATTGGTTATTGTCTTATGTAATGTGTTGTGTTACTTCTGTGTTCATCATTAAAGTCTTTTAAAGTGTTGCTTATGCTCCCCAGAATGTAACACTTTATTTTCCAGTGTCCTTTTTTAAGGTGTCCGTGTTACAATGCAATTATACATTTAAGTACTGAGTAATATTAATAATTAACTACATGTACTTACTATAGAATTAGGGTAGGATTAGGATTTGGTTGAGGTACTTACTATAGGGTTAAGGTTAGGGTGTGGTTTAGGTTAGTTTCATGCAATTAAGCACAATTTATAGTAATTACTATAGTAACTACAAGTAAAGTGTGTTAGCCTGACTTCGTCATACTCATATTCTAGTCAGAATGTGAGTCTGAGACTGCTCCATAGAGATTTGATTATGGGGCGTGTCTCAACCGAACCAGGAAAAAAAAAAAACTCTGCACTCAATTGGATAGACCTACAACCAATCAGAGCAACGGAGTAAATGACGCATGTTCTTCATTCATATTTTCAACCAACAAAATGTCGCGGCTCTCTGTTCCTCTTTTAAAATGAATGCGCTGTGGATATCTTCTATAACAGACGCGATGGCGGAATCTACACATGATGTTTCATAAACAAAGTTCGGGAGAAGCACGTACAAATAATCAATCCAATATCAACTTGTCATCAAACAATACCATGTCTAACGTTAACCTATATCAGCATGAGGAAGCATATTCACTCTGTCAACTTACCTAACACTCCTTGACAGTTTTTCAGCATCCCTCCACCACCCCGAATCCTCACTCTTGTCTTGTTCTCTCACAACCAGGAACACGGGGGAGTATGGCTACCGAGCCCACAGCCCTCGGACAGCACGTCATATACGCATTTAGTCTATCTGACTTATTTGTGTGAACTCGTGAAATCTTATAGGCTATAAGCATTTATTCTATCTGACTTATTTGTAAATGTGAACTCGTGAAATCTCAATTCTCCAGCTGCACTCGTCTTTGTTGTAAACTAATTCAAATCAAGCACTCTTTGGTGACGTAGGTGATTACGTTACCGTTGCTCATCTGTCCATCATCGTATAAAGCCCGCCCTGACAATTTGATTGGTCCGAACAATTTTTGTTCGGGCATAATAGCTCCTCAACGGAGCGAGTCCAGACCGAACTTCCCGACCAAAAAATATTGTGGGCGGGGTTCGGGCTGGCACCCAGGCTAAAAGTGTGTAACAAAGACACTGTAAAATAAAGTGTTACCTAATTTTATTTTCACAAGTGGTGTTACAGTTGCCCTTGACAGATTAAAGGGGTGATGATCTGAGAAATCAAATTTTCCTTGATCTTTTGACATACACTCACCTAAAGGATTATTAGGAACACCATACTAATACTGTGTTTGACCCCCTTTCGCCTTCAGAACTGCCTTAATTCTACGTGGCATTGATTCAACAAGGTGCTGAAAGCATTCTTTAGAAATGTTGGCCCATATTGATAGGATAGCATCTTGCAGTTGATGGAGATTTGTGGGATGCACATCCAGGGCACGAAGCTCCCGTTCCACCACATCCCAAAGATGCTCTATTGGGTTGAGATCTGGTGACTGTGGGGGCCATTTTAGTACAGTGAACTCATTGTTATGTTCAAGAAACCAATTTGAAATGATTCGAGCTTTGTGACATGGTGCATTATCCTGCTGGAAGTAGCCATCAGAGGATGGGTACATGGTGGTCATAAAGGGATGGACATGGTCAGAAACAATGCTCAGGTAGGCCGTGGCATTTAAACGATGCCCAATTGGCACTAAGGGGCCTAAAGTGTGCCAAGAAAACATCCCCCACACCATTACACCACCACCACCAGCCTGCACAGTGGTAACAAGGCATGATGGATCCATGTTCTCATTCTGTTTACGCCAAATTCTGACTCTACCATCTGAATGTCTCAACAGAAATCGAGACTCATCAGACCAGGCAACATTTTTCCAGTCTTCAACTGTCCAATTTTGGTGAGCTCGTGCAAATTGTAGCCTCTTTTTCCTATTTGTAGTGGAGATAAGTGGTACCCGGTGGGGTCTTCTGCTGTTGTAGCCCATCCGCCTCAAGGTTGTGCGTGTTGTGGCTTCACAAATGCTTTGCTGCATACCTCGGTTGTAACGAGTGGTTATTTCAGTCAAAGTTGCTCTTCTATCAGCTTGAATCAGTCGGCCCATTCTCCTCTGACCTCTAGCATGAACAAGGCATTTTCGCCCACAGGACTGCCGCATAGTGGATGTTTTTCCCTTTTCACACCATTCTTTGTAAACCCTAGAAATGGTTGTGCGTGAAAATCCCAGTAACTGAGCAGATTGTGAAATACTCAGACCAGCCCGTCTGGCACCAACAACCATGCCACGCTCAAAATTGCTTAAATCACCTTTCTTTCCCATTCTGACATTCAGTTTGGAGTTCAGGAGATTGTCTTGACCAGGACCACACCCCTAAATGCATTGAAGCAACTGCCATGTGATTGGTTGATTAGATAATTGCATTAATGAGAAATTGAACAGGTGTTCCTAATAATCCTTTAGGTGAGTGTATAAGAGGTCACTATACTATAAAAAATATCCTGTAATTTTCAGAACTCAAAACTTCCTTGTAAGTACAACAACAGCTTTTATTGAAAACAACTCGTTTCGGATTTTGTCGCAGTGTGACGTCATAGTGCAACAAAAGACTGCCTCTGCAGAAGATCAACGCCCACTTCTGCATCATTGTCTCTTTAGCCCTGCCCACTGATTCACACATGTAGCAAGAGGTGAGTAAATATGAGAGAAAGGTGCAAACCCAGGATTACTCCAGCAACAAAATAATAGAGATGCATCTGAGGAGTGATTTTCAAGTGATTTTGAAGTGCCAAGTCTTTGCCTTTACCTTCCTTGTGATCCTAATATTAAGAAAGTACGGATGAACTTTATTTTTAATGAAGTTCATTAAAACCAGATCGTGTCAGTAAGACTCTGTTCATTTGTTTGCTTTGTTTTACTGCCGATTTTTTTCTTTTTCTTTTTTAAACAACTCTTAAGTTTGACATAGGCTTTTTAGAGAGACTGAAAATAAAAGACGAGTCAGTGCTGAGGCTACTGGATCCGACAGTAACTTTAAATTCGAAAGCATATTCATTTTAGACAGCAGAAGCAAAGTATTGAACCGTGTTTTATACAAAATGTCTTATCAGAAAAAGGGTCATCCCTTGTGCAACTGTCCATCATTCAGATGAAATGCACACAAGAACGTGTGAGAACGATTATTGCGGAGTTACTGACAGCTTACACAGCAACCTGTCTGAAAGCACACGACCTGACAGAGGGCCACAATCTTAACCTTTCTGACCTCATGGGACACCATGAATGATTCATGGGACACACCACACAAATTTTGCTGACACTTGGCCTTATGTTACCTGCGGGTAGGAAAGAGATGTACTGATGTTGGACATTTTTCCAAGAGCTAAAAGCCTTCACTCGCTCCCTACGGCTTTGTGAGACAGATTGAAAAAAAGCGCTCTGAAGTCTGGGTTGCTTTTAGAACAGTGATTGTGTTGTTTGCGTGGCAGATCGGCCATTGTGGACCGGGTCCCTGTTGAGCCGGATCAGTTACTTGTGGTTCATGTGTGTTTCTAAGGGCTAGAAAAGCAAAGTTGCTTGAAATGCAAATTGATATGGTTAGGCTCTGGGCAGCTGTGAAGACGGTTCGGATGTTAGAATACATTAATGTTCATTGGCGCTGCTATTGTGGAACTCGTGAAAGAAAGTGAATGATACACCACATTAGCCCAACAGCCCAGAGAAAATAAGACAGCATTTTTTCATTAAAGCTGAGATGAGGAAAAACAAGAAGAATATGCTGCATCTGCGACTTCACTTTGTCAGGCTACACCAGGACTGCATGAGCATGCAAACAAACAATATTTGAAAAATTTATTTTTTGAGGGACTGTGCTTTCTTTCTAAAGACCAAAAAAGTCAATGTTTTTGTTACTTTTGATAGTAAATAAAGTCTGAGCTTCCATATTCTGTCAATTTTACCATGAAATTCAAACAATGGGCCTCATTCATGAAACACATGCAAAACTAATTTTGTGTGTAAATCATTCGTAAAGCCGTTCTGACATACATTTTTGGAAAATATTTTTTAAAATAGGTATTGGTCTGAAAGAAATTTACACCTGCTCCCTACCACATGTAAATGGTGCGTAAAACATTAGAACATTTTCAGTTTCTTTCTGGTGACACTGAATTTTGATGCACTATGTACCATAATAATATTTCACGAGTTTGTTTGCCCTGTTTTTTTTTTGTTTTTTTTTATTGTTAATTTCTTTGGGGGTTTTTTGTAGCTGAGAGTTGAAAACTGTTCAACTAGTGCTTGTCACTGTCACTTTTCATCCAGCCGTCCAATCACAGTGGAGGAGGGGCTGGGCAAATACCTCACTGAACAATCATCCTACTCGTATAACAACTGAACAACAATGGAGTTATTATTGCTGGTTACTGCATTTTTATATTCAGTAATATTCTTCAAAATGGGATACTAGTGACACATTACTGACTGGCACTGGCATATTCTGTATCGCCACCAGCTGGCCATTTTGAGAAGAGTGCCTGGCTTTTTTTTTAGCTTTTTTAAAATGCTTTGGCAGACACACACGTTCATTGAAAATGTATTGTTAGGCATTTGGCCAATTAGTCTCATTAGCATGATGCAATATACTGGAGCCAAACTTGAGAAGGGAGTCCTGAAGATTCCACGGCATTCCTGGACACGTAAATTACGTTTTTGTAATTCATAGATGGGGATTATGCTAATTGCAAATGAGCATTCACGCCCGCCCTATTTACGAATGATTGGAATTCATTAACATACAAACATTTAAATATCAAAAAAATAGAAACTGGGAAAAAAAAATTGTTTGCTTGCTAAATTCTTTATAGAGAAAACTATCCAATACTGTGTACTTTAATTTTTCAAGCTATCAAATGCAGTCAGAAAAGTGTACAGATATTCAATATTATTGTATGAATGTAAAATGAATAATGGCTGTGGTAACTTTTTTATTTTATTTGTTTTTAATTGTTGCTTTTACTATGTTAATTTTACGAGAGTTTCATGAATGAGGCCCAATAAACGTTTTGACGTTCTTTAATGTGACGAATATTTATTTTTATTTTTTTACGAGAGTTTCATGAATGAGGCCCAATAAACGTTTTGACGTTCTTTAATATGACGTGACAGGTCGCTGTAGCGCCTCAGTTTAGGCGAAGCAGATAGTCCTCTTTGCAACTAGTTATAACACAAAATAACGTGAATGAACATCGGAAGGTATATTGAATGAAACTGTACAACTTGTGTAAATGTATTGTGTCCTATACTTGTGTTTACACCTATAAAGTGTTTCAACTGCTTGAAAGAGAAAGATGTCAATAAAAATGCTTGTAAACAATGTCACGTAATGTTACATTTACTGACCATAATCTGTATAGGTAGCTAGAAAAAATAGAGTTCTAAATCTAGTGAAAAAAGGAGCATTTTGCTAAATATATGCACTTTATTACATATGTATTACTTCTTAACTTGTTGTCTTCATTAATGTATGTTTGAATAATTATGTCATAAAAACCTGTTTTTATTGCAGACACCATTTATTTCAACAATGCTTTGAAGTAGAAACATCATTATTTAATTAAAAAGTTGATGTGAAACTACATACAATTCAAATTCCATTTTAATTTGACTGTTGATTAGTAAATTAATTTGATTATCATTAACGGTTTTCAGCATCACTAGTAATTTTAACTCTTTCCCTGCCAGCGTTTTAAAGTTGCCAGCCATCACCAGCAATATGTCCCCCTGAATATTTTGTTGTATGAATATGTAAACAGTAAATATATACTGTTGAATTTTTGGTGATCATGTTAGCATATTTGTGTGTAAGAAACTTCTATCCGCCCCCTACCGTATAGCAGTGAAAACATGGATTGCTTTCAATGGTAAATGGTCAATGGTGGGAAAAGAGTTAAAGTTAAAACAAACCTAAATGATGATGTTCAAAGAGTAAAATCAAAAATCCTAAAGAGTATTAAAGGGACAGTTCGCCCAAAAATAAAGATTTAGCAACCCCATGAGGGTGAGAAAATTGTGACAATTTTGATATCCCTTTAGAACTATAGGAATTTAAACAATAGCTAAATATCATCTTAAAAAATGTGCTCTGCTCCAGTTGATGTCAGAAAGTCCATTTTAACTTAAGCCAAGAAATGTTTAATAAGCCAACAGACAGACATAGTCTGTCAGACACAGTCATGATCAAAGTTTAATGTACAGTAGCAAATAATTAAAAGAGAAATATAAAAAGAAACTATTGGCACATCAAACACGGGGGAAATTGAAATACCTCCTCAAACGGTCTGCTCCAATAAGTATTAAAACAGACACATTTTTCACATTTCATAAAGCTTTGAAATTGTGAAGTGGAAAGGTTTGAAAAATTTAAATGCAGAATGAATGAAATCCTGTTTTTTTTTTTGCCAATATCCAGAATATGTTATCGCCGAATTATTACAGGAAGTAGAAAGTATAACATTAAATAATAAAAGTGGAATTTGAGTTGAGGGTTGCACACTTAATATGAAATTCTATCCTAGTGCGAGACGAATACTACAGCAGAAGCCTTGATTTCAATGAATAATGATAGGAGTGCTGGAACAAACTTACCCACCCAATCTATTTCACTGTATGGCAGAAGTTCAGAGCAAAGTATTGACAAGAACATCAGCAGGAAGATGAGAGGCATTCATCTCGCTTTGAGCTGACAGACAGACACTGATCTGACAGGTAAGCTTGCTCCACTGTGAATGTGAGATGCTCGACTACAACGCCCACACTCCATCATTTCAGACCAAAACATACAGCCGGTTTCTAAGTTTAATTTATGAGTACCAAAAAATGAAAAAAATCATAAGGATGCAAGAATTATAGCAAAGCAACGTGTTGGTGAAGGAATGCCCTGAATATGTATTTTTGATGTGTCTGTTGGGGTGCCAGTTTTGCAAATGTAAAAAAAAGGGGGGCTAGAGTAGTACAAAAAGTACTATAGTACTAAAAGAACAAAAGATCAAGAAATATTTAGCTTCACTATCTCTCTCTCTCTCTCTCTCTCTCTCTCTCTCTATATATATATATATATATATATATATATATACACATACATACAGTATCTCACAAAAGTGAGTACACCCCTCACATTTCAGCAACCATTTTAATATATCTTCTCAAGGGACAATACTACAGAAATGAAACTTGTATAGATTTTAGAGTAGTCAATGTACTGCTTGCATAGCAGTATAATTAACTGTCCTCTGAAAATAACTCAACATACAGCCATTATTGTCAAAATAGCTGGCAACAAAAGTGAGTACACCTTAAGTGATAATAGCTGTACGTCGTTTAACCATGCAAAGCCACATGTTTTATTCATCATGTTCATGTTTTTGTCTGCTTGACAGGACCATACAAATGTGTGTATCTTGTATTAGAGCAGTTAAATTTGTGCTTTGAGTACAATTATCTCATACTGGCCACTGAATGTTCAACATGGCACCTCATGGCAAAGAACTCTCTAAGGATTTGAGAATAAGAATTGTTGCTCTCCACAAAGATGGCCTAGGCTATAAGAAGATTGGTAACACCCTGAAACTGAGTTACAGTACAGGCCAGGGTCATACAGAGGTTTCCCAAGACGGGTTCCACTTGGAACAGGCCTCGCAAGGGTCACTCAAAGTTGAGTCCTCGTGCTGTGCGTCAGGGGCAGAAGCTGGCTTCAAAAAACAGACGCATGAGCGCTGCCAGCATTGCTTTAGAGGTTGCAGAAGCGGAAGGTCAGCTTGTCAGTGCTCAGACCATACACCACACACTGCAACAAGTCGGTTTGCATGGCCATCGTCCCTCTTCTGAAGCAGGCTCACAAGAAAGCCCGCACAGTTTGCTGAAAGCACCCTGTCCAAGAGCATGAATTACTGGAACCATGTCCTGTGGCCTGATGAGACTAAGATAAACTTAGTTATCAGATGGTTATGACTAAGCTCAGATGGTGTCCAGCATGTGTGGCGATGCCCTGGTGAGGAGTACCAAGAAAATTGTGTCTTGCCTTCAGTCGAGCATGGTGGTGGCAGCATCATGGTCTGGGGCTGCATGAGTGCTGCTGGTACTGGGGAGCTGCGCTTCATTGAGGGAAACATGGATTCCAACATGTACTGTGACATTCTGAAGCAGAACATGATGCCCTCCTTTCAGAAACTGGGCCGAACGGCATGACAACGACCCCAAACACACCGCCAAGATGACGACTGCCTTGCTGAGGAAAGTGAAGGTGATGGAGTGGCCAAGTATGTCTCCAGACCTGAACCCTACTGAGCACCTGTGGTGATCCTCAAGCAGAAGGTGGAGAACCGCCATGTGTGTCTAACATCCAGCAGCTCCGTGATGTCATTATGGAGGAGTGGAAGAGGATCCCAGTAACAACCTGTGCAGCTCTGGTGAACTCCAGGCCTGAGGATTAAGGCAGTGCTAGATAATGGTCACACTTTGGACACAGTTTTGACATGTTCACTTAGTGTGTACTCACTTTTGTTGCCAGTTATTTTGACAATAATGGCTGTGTATTGAGTTATTTTCAGAGGACAGTTAATATATACTGCTAAACAAGCAGCACATTGACTACTCTAAAATATATCCAAGGTTCATTTCTATAGTACTGCCCTCGAGATTCTAAAATGGTTGCTGAAATGTGAGGGGTATACTCACTTTTGTGAGATACTATATATATATTAGATGGTTTTCATGTTGCAATAATTGCTGAAGCTATACGGTTTTATCATGATCAGTGTTGGGGAAAGTTACTTTGAAAAGTAATGCAGTATAAAATTGCATTGCTCCCTAAAAAAGTAACTAATTGTATTAGTTACTTTTTATGAAAAGTAATGCATTACGTAACTTTTGTGTTACTTTTTCTCACCTGGGCTGGGCTTGCTTGTTTGTTTTTTGGCAAATGTAAAGATCCTTTCGCACCAAAAATTAAATGAATAAGCCTCAGGCTGAAGGAAATCCAAATTAATTTACAAACCTCTGTGCTGCCATTCTGGATAGAAGAAGAATGGGATGTTTTTAATTAAAATCTAAAGTCATTTTTGCTATTAGTATGGTTGAATTGGATCATTGAAGGTCAGCAGCAACGACATTGGTTAAAGGGATATTTCATCCACAAATGAAAACTCTGGCATCACTTACTCATCCTCAAGTTGTTACAAACCTAAATTAGTTTTTTTTCTTCTGTTAAACACAAAAGATGATATTTTAAAGAATGTTGGTAACCAAACTGTTGACGGTAGCCACTGACTTCCATAGTAGGAAATAAAATACTATGGAAGTCAATAGGGTCCATCAACTGTTTGATACCTGAAAAAAAGTAATCTGATTACTTAACAATAGGTAACACTTTACAATAAGGTCTCATTAGTTAATGTTAGTTATTACACGGCTCTGTGGAATACTTGATTCTGATTGGTCAATCGCGCCATCCAGTGGTATGTTATTCCCAGATAACAACTGCTAAAAACAGATAACACAGGCTCATCCAGGTTACTGAAGTCAGCCGTGCTATACGCTTGCTAGGAATGGTTTTCTTCGTGAAAGTTTTGCATTTGGTGAGCAAATAAAATATTTAAACTCAGTCAAATCAATATTTTGTGTACAGTTATTTAATTATGCCATCCAGTATCGAGGACTCACTCTCTCTTGTTTTATACAAAAGCAGCTGCTGACATTTTGTGACTATTGTTTTGTACACTGTTGGATTATAAAATACAAACAGGTACGATTTTAAAACAGTTTAATCTGAAATCAATATCTCTTATCTCCATAATTATTTATGTGGCGAAATGCTGTGTAATAAGTGCTATGACTGTATACCATATCACTTAAATGTCCGTCTAGTTTGAACTTGCCACAATAGCAACTGCTCTCTCAGCTTTGCTTTTAAAGACCTAATAAAATATTTCAACTCAGATCAATATTTCGTCTCCAATTATTTACTTAAGTGGCAAGTAAGCCTGCAGGTAAGCCTCCGCTTTGCGTAGGGGTCCTCTTCATCCTGTCGATGGTTTATTCTGAGAGAACAATCAACTGGATGTACATTATCCCTTACTTAATGCATTAAGCATTTGGTGCTGTGATAAACACCATTGTCAATGTCTGTTTAAAACATTGAAATACTGTTCAGAAACAGAAAGTAGCACAGATGCTTTGTTTACGGGGTTGCCGGGGTAACGGCTCCATTTCTGCTGTTCTATCAGCGCCATCTGCTGTCAGAGAGGGAATGTGCATTTCTCCTTCACTCGTTCCGCTATGCGCTTCTCATCCGTGTTGGGCTTGTTTACATCAGATTGCAGATGCCTCTTTGGCGCAGCATACACACTGTGTTGTACATTTTAACCGGTTGATGGAAAAGTATTCTTAAAATGCATTCTAAAAATCAGAATAATTCATAATAAATAATTATTCACTGTATTTTGAAGTGCCCACGATAATGCAGTGCATGTTCATTACCGTAATATAGTATTAACGTATATCGACACATCTAATACACATATGCACATGCAAACACATTATAAAACACACATTATTACACACACAAAAAGACAGGCAGAGCGAATTGTTCACTACACCAGTAACAATAAAAAAAAGCTGTTGTGACCCTTTAAAAACTATCAACATTCAGAAGTGTTCAAGATAATTATTTCAATGAGGAGTTCTTTTCAAGAGAAAAGTTAGTTTTATTTAGAGCAGTCAAGGATTAAAAAAAAACAAACATTTTATAATAAAGCCCATTTCACTAAGATTTGATTCACTGAAGCGTTTCAAAATTGCCTTGTAGCAATCTGTGGTGAAATCACTGGTGTCTGTGAAATTAGAGCGGTGTAGATTTCAAGCAGCTTTAGTTATTAATATTATTTTCATTCTGGTTTTCTATGGTCTAAAATAAACAGTTTTTTTTTGGTGTGGAGAGTTTTGTGACTTGTGAAAGAGCTCAATTAGTTGGAGGTTAGAGAGGCTGCTCAGCAACTAAAAGATCTTTCATTCAGGCATGACTATTATAGCACCACTTTGTAACCTTGACAGAAGTATTCAAACACAGCATTAGCATTAGGACCTTCTCTGCCCCTGTTTTTTGTGCATAAAGCAGCACAAAAGCACAAACAACTAAATAATTCCAACCCTCCTGATGCATTTCATCTATACTAAATTGCTTTCAAAAAGCTGGATGCTTTTAAGAGACCAGACTGGAACAATAAATTCAAATTATAAACTTGTCCTCTAATTTCTTTAGTATTTTTCTACTTTTGTAAGTAGGAGAACAAGTCTGCCTCTCAGCGCTAATTGTGCCAATAAATCACCTGAGCAGTTGAAACTACATGAACTTGCCAGTTATGAGTCAAAGCCTCATATGTGCGAGGGGAAAACTCTTCAATGACATTGAATATGGGACAGAGGACTTGGCAAAACTTCACCGCTGCAGATTCTTTCAACATCCACAGATCCTTGAAAACATCTTGAGGCAAAATAGACTATTGTTAACATCCTAATAAATATTCATGCTAGTACTAGAATTCAGTCTTTACAACAAACTCATTAGCACTAAAAAACATATTTTTGTAAACCTTTTAAGTGGAAAAAGGCTTTAAGAGTATTTTAATAATCACCTATGAAAACTCTCAGCATGAGTAACTCATAACCTGCTAGTAATTTATTAATAATTGTTTAATAATTGGTGAAATAAGTGAAATGTACAGTATTTTTATGCAGCTTTGACTGCAAGACAAGCCAGTTTGTACCATTTGAAATATAATGCAGCTCAAAAGTGTAAAGCAAGGACAAATCACTAAATATTTTAAGTGTGCTCTAGTCTCACCTCCTGGTTGGGGACGCTGAGGTAGCCGCGGTGGGGTTTGAAGGCTTTATGCGGTGGCCGTGAGAACATCCAGTTTCTACTGAAGCTTTGGCCGAAAACAGGCTGCAGCAGGAAGTAGGGTTTCTCTGAGTAATTAATCACCACCAAAAACAGAGACACCACCACAATCAGACTGGTCACTATCACTGACTTCTTCTGTGAGGAGGGAAAGAAGAACAGAAAACACGATCATTTACAGTAGGTTTTCTGATTCATGGGCAAAATGAAGCAATGAAACATACAGGCAAATTAGTCTTGTTTAAGAATTCAATTAAATAGAATTCAAGAATTCAAATAAAATATATTATTAGCTGTTTTCATTTCTACTCACTTCATTGAAGGTAATAAAGCACCTTTTTTTTTCAAAGTAATAAACATCAAATAAACATCAGAATTCTTAAGTGGTATCGTGCCATTCTGCTTTAAACATGCTGTGGTGCAACCTCTTCTAAAAATGGATCCGACAGAGCTAAATAATTATCGGCCGATCTAAAAACTGTCCTTTTTTTTTTATCAAAAACCCTAAAAAAGGTTGATTATCATCTTTTTTTTAATGGAAATGGGATTTTTGATAAACTGCAATCTGGGTTCAGAGCACATCACAGCACAGAGTCAGCCCCTCTTGAGGTGTGTCACAACCTGTTGCTGGTTGATGAATTAGGAAAGTGTGCAGTTCTACTTCTTTTTGATCTTACTGATGCATTTGACACCATAGCTCATGCAATTTTGCTGGTAAATTCATGACAATGGGCAGGAATTTAAGGAACTTCTTGATTTGTTTCCCTCCTATTTTAATGTAATAACTTTCTCTGTAGAATTGGGAAATGGTTTCCTATTTCCCTGAATCTATTACTTGAGGTGTTCCACAAGGCTATATGTTGGGCCCAGTTTATTTTCTTTATATATGCTTCCATTGGCTCACGTTTGTCCAAAACACAATAAATCCTATCATCTTTAGGCTGATGATATTCATCTTTATCTCCCTCTAAATATATTATATACATACAGTGCTATGCATAAGTTTAGACACCCATACTAAAGTTGACTAAAAAGAGGAATAAAAAATCATCTTTTGGAAACTGAACTTAATGCCTTAATTTAAAAGATTAGGAAAAATCCAACCTTTAAGGACACCAATTTTCTTTGTGAATGAATAATGTATCGTAAATAAATAAATGTTCTTCCTTAAAATACAGGGTGCATAAGTTTGGACACCCCTATGTTAAATTCCCATAGAGGCAGGCAGATTTTTATTTTTAAGTATTTTTTAAATTTTTTTTTTTAGGATACTATGCATCCTGATAAAGTTCCCTTGGCCTTTGGAATTAAAATAGCCCCACATCATCACATAGCCTTCACCATACCTAGAGATTGGCATGGTTTTATTTCAGTTAGCCTAATAGCTAGTTTGATTTGCATTGAGAGATGATCTTATGGAAAGTACCCCATGCCAATCTCTAGGTATGGTGAAGGCTATGTGATGATGTGGGGCTATTTTAATTGTGTGGGTGTATGCACCCTGTATTTTAAGGAAGAACATTTATTTATTTACGATACATTATTCATTCACAAAGAAAATTGGTGTCCTTAAAGGTTGGATTTTTCCTAATTTTTTAAATTAAGGCATTAAGTTCAGTTTCCAAAAGATGATTTTTTATTCCTCTTTTTAGTCAACTTTAGCATGGGTGTCTAAACTTATGCATAGCACTGTATGTTAATGTTTTAATGAAATTAAAAAAATGGATGGCAACAAAGCTTTTGAGATGAAATGTTGGTTGGTATATGATGGGATATATTTTTCACAAATTAAAGACAAATAATGATAGGGTTGAAAGGTGCAATGTATAGTCAATGTTTAACTTTTTAATTAGGGAGGAAGCCATGAGGTAAAATATTATGTTGTTGGTCATACAAATTAAATACTGTATCAATTCACATCAGATTATTCTAATAAAAATATAAAGTTGTATTATATTAACTGTTGAATATATCATCGAAAAGTTCAATACCCTAGAGGTGAGAAAGAATGTATTTAAAACAACCTATTTATTATGCACATTTATTTATATGTTAGATAATACTTTATACAACCATACAGCGAAACAAGTGAAATGATAATAATCCAAATCAATAATATCTTAATAGAACAAAGCTCTTATTTCTCAGTGCATGTCCTAATGGTCTAAGCAGTGCAAAAATTCAACCCTTGCAAACAGAGGTCAGAAGTACTGCAGAAATCTGTCTGTATTCCTTAAAGAGGATTAAACTTGACAGAAACTAAAGCTCTTTTCTCTGTTTTGCACTCGACTGATCACAGAAGACAATTCAAGCCAATGAATTGTTCAGTTTTTGCCCATTAAAACGGAATATTCTCCTCCTTTACATTTATCTGATATGACACATTCTCCACAGAGTATTCAAAAGTCAGAAAGCTCTTAAAATTGGACTTTTTACATTCTCTGTTCTCTTTTCACAGTGAAAGATGGAGAACTTTCAAAGCTGTCTCTGCGTAATGATGTGCCCGCGGACATAATGCATATGGGAAGTGTTTAAAACTCTTGAGAAAAATTACTCAAAACATGCCTATCTCGATTAGACTCAATGCATACAGTTTCTTGACAAGTACTTGGAATATTATGGACATTCCTATGCTAGACATGACATATTATGTAATATAAACAGGGTTGAATCATTTCCCTTTGAAATAACACTGTCTAAACATCTTATACAATAAAAGTTTAGCAATTAAACTTTTTAAGAACCCTATGAAGTAAAAGCGAAATGACATTTGAACGTTTAATTAGCAACATTTTGAGGGCAAAAAAGGTCCATTGTCTATTGTCAATAGTGTAGCGATGTATGAAGCACAGCTCACAAGTCCATTTCAAACCAAAGTAGCCTGTCAATGTTGCAAATTTTCATGACCAACTGAACCCGATCACCAAGCAAAATCTGCATGGTGACATCTTTCATGGACAATTCCAGATACAGTGGATTCCTACTGAAATGACTTGGTTTTCCCAGAGAAAATTCACCAAAAAACACTAGATACGACTGCATCTTTAAATAGGATTAAAATTATTGAGTTATTGGTTTAAGTACTTATCTTTGCATCATGCCTCAAGCAACTCGTGTGTAAAGCAATGAAACGGATGTATCTCCATGCAATAGGGACATATAAAAGTAAAAAGCCCCTTCTTTCACTGCTAAGGTGTGGATGTCTATGTTCTTTGATGTAGTTTGATGGCCCTGAAATTTGCCATCTAGAATAGAATCGTGTCTGGAATAATAAGGTGGCTGTCAGCAAATCTTTCTGAGCCAGTGGGGCTCAAATCTGACACATCAAACATCTCAGGGAGGGTGTTTGGGTTTGCACTTCACAGGAAGACATCAAACATGAAGAGTTGATTTCTAAAAATGACCATTTAAAGCTCAGACTAAAAAAAATGGCATTGCATAGATTGCTTGAATGTTACATCATTATCAATGGTCTCACATTCACGTCGTGTCATTGAGATGAACAGTAAAGATTCAAAGGAAAGGATGCACCTTGGATAGAATCTAAATATTTGTGTATATTTATTTCTCACTAAAGTGTTTTGAAAAAGAACACCATTTTAAAACCCTTTCCAATATCCCTGTTTAATGCACCTTGCATAGAACTAGATTTTTGCATTTGTATATACTTGATTTGATTTGGTTTGGTTTAGACAATCTTCCAAGCATCCAAGTTATAGAGCAAAACCGATGTACCCCCTAAAGCACTTCAATACTCAACCAACAGAGAGAGAAAGGAGATGAAAAAAAAACATTTGCTTGACCACTCATCTCATCTGTTCTCATGGCAAGGGGGAATAAACGGAAAATATCCCTCCACCTTGATTTGAATCTGTGGCCACAAATCTTGGCAAAGTGATGTGTCAGATTCGGAAAAAGGCTTATGGGAGAAGGGAGTAAGTCGAAGAACTTCCATCAGTAACAGCATATGACTCATCTCATCGTTGTACTATCCATCAGGATAATCATTGCACAGGCCTTGTGTTCTGCACAATCTCACCCATTTCGGTGGAGAGGAATTATTCAAAAGCAGGAACAAACAAAGAGATAAGAGAGAGAGAGAGAGAGAGAGAGAGAGATGAGAGAGAGAGGAGGGATAACAGCGCCATCATAGGACTATTATTATACTCAAAATAAAAGGGATCAATATGATCAAATTATGGACAACTGAGTGATCATTAATAGAAAAAATCCTGAATGCTTTTATGCTACCATTAGTGAGCTATTACAGACATTAGTTATACAAGAGGAGAAGAATATAGGGAATTTCTGTATTATAAATTTTTAAGGCCAGACAAGTAGTTTATTGAGGGTTGATTTGTAAAGAAGGACTACACGTCTGTGCACATATATATTCAAACGCGCACCTTTGGACTGAACACGTAATGCGCATGTGCGCGACATCTGTGTTTCGCGGGTTTGCGTGTTTGAGGTTTGCGCAGAGATAACTGATAATCGTTTGCACCTTGAACTTTTTTACATTTTTCTTTGGGGTAGCTATGGCATTCTGGGTTTATACTAGGGCATTCATACATGGTTACTAATTACTAAAAAAAAATTGAGGGCTTGCAATGTGGTTACAAGGTTATTCTGAGTGACTGCTGTGGTGTTTTGAGTGTTTTATCACATTGCTATATGACTGCTAAAGTGTTGTGGGCGATTAGTGAGTAGTTATGCAGTTGTTAAGGTGCTCTGAGTGGTTGCTATGCCGTTATTAAGGTGTTGTGGGTGGTTGCTATGGTGTTGCTATGCAGCTGTTAAGGGGTTCTGGGTGATTTTTAGGATATTGGTATGCAGTTCTTAAGGTGTTATATGCACATTGCAATGTGGTTGTTAGGTGTACTGGGCTGTGGCTGTTTAGTGTAGTTTCTTAGCACATTGCTTGTGGTTCCTAAGGTGTTCTGAGTGGTTGCTATGGCATTGCTATGCAATTGTAAAGTGTTTTGCATAATTCTTTAGCACGATGCTTGTGGTTGCTAAGCTGTTCTGAGTGGTTGCTGTGGTGTTGATATGCAGTTATTAAGGTGTTATATGCACATTGCAATATGGTTGTTAGGTGTACTGGGCTGTTGTTTTGCGTAGTTTCTTAGCACATTGCTTGTGGTTGTTAGGATATTATGAGTGGTTGCTATGGCATTGCTATGCAGTTGTTAAGGGGTTCTGGGTGTTTTTTAGGATATTGGTATGCAGTTCTTAAGGCACTTTGAGAGGCTGCTATGATGTTTGTTTTTGTCGTTGTTGTTGTTGTTTTGTAGTTTTTTTGTAGTTGTTAAGGTGTTCTAAGTAGTTGCCAGATTGTTTTCATGCAGTTTCTATGCAGTTCTATTGCTATGTGGTTGCAACGTGTATTAAGCTGTTGCAGTGGTATTGCTATACAGCTGTTAACGTCTGCTAGGTTGTTGCAAGGACATTGCTATGCAGTTGCTAAGATTTACTGTGAGGTTTGTAGTTGTAAAGTTGTTCTAAGTGTTTGCTAGTGCCATTGCTATGCATTTGCTAAGGTCTTTTGGTTGGTTGCTAGTGTGTTGCTGTGTGACTGATAAGGTATTCTGTGTGAATTTTTAGTTACTAGAGCAACTGAATAACATTCACATATTTCAACAAATTTGTAGCTATGAGGTTGCTATGTAATTCTGGGTTACTGATAGGGCACATTAGGGATGGGCATTATTTTGTTTTCAGCCAGTGACCTTTTTATTCTGACAGTGTATGATTTATATTAAAATTAATTACAGAATAGAACATCAGTATGAACTTTTAACATTCAATTTAAAACAATGTAATTGCACAAACTTTGTAGGCTACAATTTGTTTATTGTGAAATAGCTCAAACATATGTTTTTCTGTCTTCTGTTAAGCATTGTTCTGGGAAACACAGCCCTGTTTGAATGCATTGTCGGCAGTGTGTCAACGCTCTCTGTGATTGATTGGTTCTGACTTGCAGCATTTGCGTGTGTTCAGTTCAGATGAGCAGGGAAGTGGTTTTACTACACAATTATTCACTAACATAGGTTATTCATCCAATTCAATGCATATTGTACGCATTCGATTACTTGTCAAATAAACAAAATCACTGGTAAAAAAAAAAAACACACTGAAGTAGCCTATCAATATTTTTATTTGAGTCTCAATACTTTCGATAGGCAGTATCGATATATCGATACTTTGTATCGATACGCCCATCCCTATAAGGCATTGCTAGTTGTTTGCTAGGGTGCTCTGGACGGTTTCTAAGTGGTTAGTTGCTTAAGTCAAAAAAGCACATACCCCATCCCCATTCACTCTTATTAATAACCAAATTATTCAAATGAATGATTCAATGACTCACTCATAAATACTTCACTTGTTTCAATACTGGATAAATCAGCATTTTTAAACAAATCTCTTGAATGAATGATTCAATGACAAATGTATTCTTTTAACACTTGTCGCCACCTAATTGTGTAACAATGTAGTCAATACCATTGTTATTTGAAGCTCCACGATAAAAGGCGATTTGCTCCATCTTGATCGTTTCCGTAGATATCAGGGATTATATCCTTGTATATATACATGACAACAGCTTTCTCTGGATCAGCAGTAGCGCCAACTCAGATTTGAATGTTCCGGTGTGATTTTGTCAAAGGTTTCATAGACACAGGCGAATCGAGACCGCCATCTTTTAACGATTAATCGTGCAGCTTTAGTGTGAATGTGTAAATTTACATGAAATGTTGACCTATAGAAGTATAAATACACCCAGAAAGAAATAATTCCTTATTTCGAGGTATATCCAATCACCCAAGTATGTAGAGACACCATAAAATTCAAGGTTCCTCTACAGGGCTGGACTCTCGGTTGGATATATTCTGTTTCTTTTTATGAAGAGTCTTTACGACTGGGTCTGACAGGGAGTTTTACAGTGCTGGAGATTGCAGCTGACACTGTGGCTAACAAAGCTTTCTCTGTGGAACATCTCTCTGCTGAGGGCTATTTCTAGAGCCACGACCAGACTCATTTCACCTAGTATTGATCTTCGTTCACAGACCGAGCACTAGGCGGCACAGCAATCCCATACACTGACTAGAATCATCCTGTCAGCCTAGTAAGTATGTGTGAGTAGGAGAGAGAGAGAGAGAGAGAGAGAGAGAGAGAGAGAGAGAGAGAGAGAGAGAGAGAAATTGGATTCCTCCCAGATATACGGTGGGAAATTAAACACATCTGGAGGAGCAAAAACATGGACGGCATGCTGAGGTGCATGCTAATAATGCATGAGAGGAATTCTGACGGGTGCATTTATATTTCTTTTATCATGTGTTTGAGAAATAGTGAAATATTTATGTACGACAAGTCCAAATCTTTCTAATAAAGCCGCTATAATGAGAATGAAAGGTGAACTTCAAACACAATTGTTAGAGATGTGAGGAAAATGTGACGAAACAATGTACTGCCATAAGCACATAACTGATCAAATTAAAAGCACTGGCTCTAAAGCAGTGGTTTATTAATAATTAATTAGGTATATTTATTACTTTGCTTAGGTTCTACACTTTTACAGCTTTGCTCTGCTCATAATTAATAAAAAGTCTAAGCCTGTTGGATGATTTTTGAAGTTTTTTATATTATTGTCAGTTGCCATATTTATTCATTACTTTTCTTTTAATGTATTCATGGAATACATCTGACTAACAGTTGATTTTAAATTAAATTAGCTGCTCGAGTAGGTTCATGGTTTAGCTTTCACAAAGAAAGAGCACAAGCTTTACACAGAATCTATTTCCAGAGCTCTTCACAGTGATAGCAAGAAATGCGATAGCAAGCATGGAAATTACATTTTCAATGCAAAGATGTTTACCCGGCAAACTGTTTCCACACCCATAGCAGAGTGAGCCATTGAAGTCCAATTTCAATTAATAATAGATTCTCAAAATATTTAGTGAGTGTTTTTGAACTATCCTCTCCTCCAGTCCCCAGCTAGTTCTCAAGAATCATTACTAGCCCTCAAAGGAAATGAGACGGCACAACTCGCAAACAAAAACTCGTCTTCTAATGAAGTGGATTTAATCACGTGATTGCATTACAGAGATTGATCGAATACACACTCTCATTTCATTACATACAAACCCATTAGATTTGCTTTCTTCTGGACCACAAAATGAGATGTTAGGGAGGATGTTCACCCTGCTTTTTTATGCAATGAAAGTGAATATTAAGACTTTGAATACAGCGCACTAGAACAACTAAAGTAGGTCTTTAGCCCCACCATTACTAACAGGCATCTGCTTTTTACTGTGTCTGTTTTGCCTATATGTTGGACAACAATAGATGTCAGAAATAGTAGCCTACACGTACAGTAGGACATTGCCGATATTTGCAATGGAAAATTGTCACAGTTTAGCCCACATAGACTGCTGTTGTGTTAACTGTGTGAAGAGATTTTAAAAAGTGACCTAAGTATTGAGAAATCTGCCCTGAAATACAGTTCTAAAGCTGCGTACAGTGCAGTAAATGCCCGAGTGCTGTACTGAAAGTGATCAGCAGAGGGAACCCTGCTCTGTCTGTATGTCATGCTTTGCTAACCAGAGATCACAAGCAGTGTTCAGTTTTTATTCCATCTGAGACAAAAGAGGAGAATATCTATGCCTACTTTTGCTATTTAAGTTAAGTTTGTCATTTTTAGTAAAAGAGTCATGTGGAGCTGAATAAAGTAGAATGCTGAAAATTATTGCAAGATTGTGTTAAAGGACCTCAACTTAGGCGTTTACTTTCACAGAGCACACAATTAAAAACTTAACCGTACAAAAACTTAACTTTTCACATTACAAATAATTGCAAAGAAACAGCAACATATTGAATCAAACATGAAATGTTTAAAGTAGTGAAATAGTTTTTTCTTGTAAAACATACTTAACATGTAGCATGTTTGTTTGTCTGTCTTCCTTGACATCTGACATAGTTTCTAGTTTGTTCCTTTTATTGTTGTTTTCATTTGTCATTCAGTTCAGTTGGTGTTAATTAATCATCTCATTAGTTCCCTTTGTTTGGTCAATGCATTTATACCCTGAGTTCTCCCTTATTCTCTGTCCGTCCTCGCTTCCACTTGAGTTTAGTTGTTTTCTCATTGTTCTCTGAGTAAAAGCCTTGCGATTCCTTATTGCAACTAACACGAGACAGAAAGATGGATCAAACTGTAAAATGGACTTAATAGACAGGAGAAGAATTCCCTCGAGACTCACACCCATGCGTTTCTCGATCGGACGTGCCTTACCACCAACCCTGACCAATTGCTGAGTGTCTTCTACCATTCAAGCCTCAACGCGAAGACAAAGGCACGCCTGCATGGTGTGTATTTCCTTGAGTATGTGGAGTGGGTGCTTGTGAAGAGCGGTTTGGCATACACCATCAGCCCCGCTGAAGATTACATCATCACCAGCCCCACTCCAGCCCCGCCAGAGACCAGCCATCCACCACAAGCGTGTGAAACTATAGAGATGTTGCATGAGCCCATCGCAGACCAGGGAGACTGGCCTGCGATGATTGAGGATCCGAGACCACGGAGAGGACGGGTGGAGACATTGCCCCGGAGCCTGAGCCCCTCGAAGTGTTTGACCAGGTGCGCGAGCCGGCAACACCGTGGATCATTGAGGGAGTATTAGTGGAGTTTGAAGGGATGTAAGGAAGCCCCGCTCAATACCCCGCCACGGTGGACGGGATGGATAAGACCTTTGGAAGCTATTTAAAGGATTTTATGGACTAGTTTGAGGAGGTAATCCCTGTGAATCCCCTATTTCCTATGGTCCTGCCTAGTCCTAATTTTCCTGATTCTCCAGCATTTCCAGTGTTTCATGATGCCCCAGAATGCCCGCCCAGCCTCCCTCTCCTGCCTCCTCTAACTGCCAGTTCTTCATCCCGTCTCCGCTGTTTCTCTCTAACCCCTCTGCATCTCCTAAACCATCTTGTGCGGATATGCCGCAGTGCTCCAGGTTACCAGCTACGCCTAGCCCAGAGGATCCCCTGGCTCCACCTCCAGCCTCTGAACCCATCACTCCACCTCGGCCTGTCAAAATATCAGCTCCACCTTGGCTCCTTCTTCACTCGGCTTCACCGGAAACCATCGCCCTTACAGCTCCACCGGGCTTACTTGTCCCTCCGGCTCCACCTTGGTCAGGCGTCGTCCTGCCTGCGCCTTCGGCTCCGTCTGGCTCTGCCTTCCCCCCGGCGTCGCCATCGTCATCTGTCCCACCGGCTGTGCCTCAGTCCTCTGGCTCCCTGGTTACTCCAGTACCATTGGTGTCGTGTGAGCTCTGTGGCTCATCAGCTCCGTCTGGGTCTCCATCAACAGTAGCTATATCTCCGACGGTCGTCCCAAGGGTTTCATCCATCAAGTCTCCACCATGGCTCCTCCCTCCCTGGATCACGACCTGGCTTCTCCTGCTCCTGGCTCCTCCCACCCTCCACTCCCCCATGGACTGAGTGGTTTGCCCTGGACTCTTTTAGTTTCTCTCCAGTTCCTCGCCCTCCTCAAGAGCCCCTGCCCTCCCAGCTCTGTTGGACTATTTACTGCGCGAGGATGCGCCTTTTTTGGACTGTAACGTTTGGACAAATGTATACTTTGTCTGTGTTCCTTGTCATGTGACCCAGTTTCTAGTTTGTTCCTTTGACTATTCAGTAGTCATTCAGTTCATCTGGTGGTAATTAATTATCTCATTAGTTCCCTTTGTTTGGTCAATGCATTCCTGAGTTCTCCCTAAGTCTCTGTCCGTCTTCGTTTCCACTTGAGTTGTTTTCTCATTGTTCTCCGAGTATTTATCATTAAAGCCTTTTCGTTTATTCTCCTTCCTCGTGTGATTCCTTCTTGCCAACACACGTGACAATACTCAAATTATCTTTGTTTTATTTAGAACTTCAAAAAGCTCTGTTATACCCTGCACTGAAAAAAACTTGAAACAACTACTAGCAAATTTAACTATTAATTACACAGAAAGAGCAAGTAACATATTGAAATGTTTAAATTTTGAAGCTTAAAGATTCAAATAGTATTTTCTTGTAAAACTTACTCCAATAAGTCTTATTTACGACTTCTAACCTTTTTTTATGCAATACCACAATATATATATATATATATATATATATATATATATATATATATATACAGACCCTTTCCAAAAAATTTGAATATCATGGAAAAGTTTATTTATTTCCATAATTCCATTCAAAACGTTAAACTTCCATAGATTATAGATTCAGGGCCCACAACTTAAACGATTTCAAGTATTTAGTTGTGTATGTGTACTAGGGATGCAACGGTACACGGTAAAATCCCGGACCGTTCGGTCAGCCCTGCACAGGACAATCTACCCTCGTGTCCCGTGGGACTTCGGTTTTGCCATTGAGTTCGTGCTGATCCTTTTAGTTTTTGCTTTAGGCGGCGTTCACATATCGCGCCTAAAAACGCGTAGAAAACGCTAGGCCGCGTTCTCCTTTTTCCAAAGCGCTAGGGTAGTCTCGCGTAGCCAGACCTTCAGACTGACGGCAGAAGGTCTGGACTCTATCGCAGCTTTTCTTGGCCAAGAGGACGTTTGACTGACAAATAACGCAACCAATCACAGTTCGTTTTGTTCCGCGTCATGTTTAGGGGCGTGCCAAGTTCCGGTGGTCCCGAGTCCGGTGGTCCCGAGTCCGGTGGTCCCAGTTCCGGTGGTCCGGAGACGGAGGAGGAAGAGAAAGGCCTCCTCAATGACCTGTCCGGCGGCTCCTAACCCGGAGGCCATCCCGGAGGTGACAGCCATCCCTGACGCGTCGCCCTGGTACCTTGCCCTGCCGGTCTCGCCTGAGCTGCTCGCTCTGCCAGCCCCGCCCAAGCTGCTCGCCCTACCGGCCCCGCCCGAGCTGCTCGCCCTGCCAGCCCCGCCCAAGCTGCTCGCTCTGCCAGCCCCGCCCGAGCTGCTCGCCCTGCCAGCCCCGCCCAAGCTGCTCGCTCTGCCAGCCCCGCCCGAGCTGCTCGCCCTGCCAGCCCCGCCCAAGCTGCTCGCCCTGCCGGCGCCACCCCAGCGACCTGGCACGTCTGCCGATCCAGAGCCTGTGTCTTCAGACAGGATGGCCTCCGCCGAGCCTGTTCACGTCACGCCAGCCGAGCCTGGGTCTTCGGACAAGAGGGCCGCCGCCGAGCCTGTTCACGTCACGCCTGCCGAGCCTGTGCTTTTGGAGAGGATGACCGCCGAATCTGTGGCTTCTGAGCCGGTGGTGTCTGTTCCTGAGCCGGTGGTGTCTGTTCCTGAGCCGGTGGTGTCTGTTCCAGTTCCTGAGCCGGTGGTGTCTGTTCCTGAGCCGGTGGTGTCTGTTCCAGTTCCTGAGCCGGTGGTGTCTGTTCCTGAGTCGGTGGTGTCTGTTCCTGAGCCGGTGGTGCCTGTTCCTGTGCCTTGGCCGCCCGAAGGGTCGTGGCCGCCCGAGGGGTCGTCTCCGCCCTGGCCGCCCGAGGGGTCGTCTCCGCCCTGGTCGCCCGATGGACTTCCAGTTCCTGAGCCGGTGGTGAGCCGGTGGTGTCTGTTCCTGAGTCGGTGGTGTCTGTTCCTGAGCCGGTAGTGCCTGTTCCTCCGCCCTGGCCGCCCGAGGGGTCGTCTCAGCCCTGGCCGCCTGATGGACTGTCTGCTCCGCCCTGGCCGCCCGAGGGACGGTCTCCGCCCTGGCTGCCCGAGAGAGAGTCTCTGTTCCTGTGCCTTGGCCGCCCGAAGGGTCGTGGCCGCCCGAGGGGTCGTCTCCGCCCTGGCCGCCCGATGGACTTCCAGTTCCTGAGCCGGTGGTGAGCCGGTGGTGTCTGTTCCAGTTCCTGAGCCGGTGGTGTCTGTTCCTGAGTCGGTGGTGTCTGTTCCTGAGCCGGTGGTGCCTGTTCCTGTGCCTTGGCCGCCCGAAGGGTCGTGGCCGCCCGAGGGGTCGTCTCCGCCCTGGTCGCCCGATGGACTTCCAGTTCCTGAGCCGGTGGTGTCTGTTCCTGAGTCGGTGGTGTCTGTTCCTGAGTCGGTGGTGTCTGTTCCTGAGCCGGTAGTGCCTGTTCCTGTGCCTTGGCCGCCCGAAGGGTCGTGGCCGCCCGAGGGGTCGTCTCCGCCCTGGCCGCCCGAGGGGTTGTCTCAGCCCTGGCCACCTGATGGACTGTCTGCTCCGCCCTGGCCGCCCGAGGGAAGGTCTCCGCCCTGGCTGCCCGAGGGAGAGTCTCTGTTCCTGTGCCTTGGCCGCCCGAAGGGTCGTGGCCACCCGTGGGGTCGTCTCCGCCCTGGCCGCCCGATGGACTTCCAGTTCCTGAGCCGGTGGTGAGTCGGTGGTGTCTGCTCCTGAGCCGGTGGTGCCTGTTCCTGTGCCTTGGCCGCCCGAAGGGTCGTGGCCGCCCGAGGGGTCGTCTCCGCCCTGGTCGCCCGATGGACTTCCAGTTCCTGAGCCGGTGGTGTCTGTTCCTGAGTCGGTGGTGTCTGTTCCTGAGCCGGTAGTGCCTGTTCCTGTGCCTTGGCCGCCCGAAGGGTCGTCTCCGCCCTGGCCGCCCAAGGGGTCGTCTCCGCCCTGGCCGCCCGATGGACTGTCTGCTCCGCCCTGGCCGCCCGAGGGAAGGTCTCCGCCCTGGCCGCCCGAGGGAAGGTCTCCGCCCTGGCCGCCAGATGAACTGTCGTCTCCACTCTGGCCGTCTGCACAGCCTGCTCCGTCCTGGCCTCCCGAACCCTGTAGGCCACTCTGGTGTCCCAAACATTTTGTTTCTCCCGTCCCGCTCCGGTCTGTCCCTCCCGTCCCGTCCCGCCCCGCCCTGGTCTGTCCCTCCCGTCCCGCCCCACCCTGTTCTGTCCCTTCCGGGTCTTATGGAGCGTCTGGTAGCCGCTCCGTAGGGAGGGGGTAATGTCACATGCCTGTCCTGTCTTGTGCTGCACATGGGTGTTTTGTTGTTTTGGGCCATGTGCTCATGTTATTGTCTGATCCCTCCCCCTTGTTATCTGATTGTTTGAGTTCATCCACCTGTTCCCTCCTGATTAGTTTCCCTTTATTAGTTCCCTCTTGTTTGCAGTCTGTGTTGGTACGTTGTCTTTTGTTTCCTGTTCCCCGAGATCTTCCAGAGTGTTCATAGTCTGTTATTGTTTTTGTATTTACTTAGTTCTGTTTTTCCCCCTCGTGGGTTTTGTTTTGTTTTTATTAATAAATACTTATTTCTTCAGCTTTTGAGTCCTCACACCTTTTGTTTGTAGTCTGCCGTGACAGTGATACCATGGTCATTGAACCAGGTTTTGGTTCTTTTGGCAGTGTGGGCAGGTGCAAATCCTGCTGGAAAATGAAGGAAGCATGAAGTGCTCTGAAAATGTCCTGGTAGACGGCTGCGTTGACTCTGGATTTAATAAAGCACAGTGGACCAAAGTCCTCTTTTCTGATGAGAGCAAATTTTGCATCTCATTTGGAAACAAAGGTCCCAGAGTCTGGAGGAAGAATGGAGAGGCACACAATCCAAGATGCTTGAAGTCCAATGTGAAGTTTCCACAGTCTGTGTTGGTTTAGGGAGCCATGTCATCGGCTGGTGTTGGTCCACTGTGCTGTCCACTCAACGCAGCCGTCTACCAGGACATTTTCAGAGCACTTCATGCTTCCTTCAGCAGACAAGCTTTATGGAGATGCTTCCTTCATTTTCCAGTAGGATTTGCACCTGCTCACACTGCCAAAAGAACCAAAACCTGGTTCAATGACCATGGTATTACTGTGTAATTACTGTGTGATTTCATGTAATATTCTAATTTTTTGAAATCCTGTTTTCGTGGGTTTTATGAGCTGGAAGCCCAAATTATGTACAAATAAACAACTAAATACTTAATCGTTTAAGTTGTGGGCCCTGAATCTATAATCTATGGAAGTTTAACGTTTTGAATGGAATTATGGAAATAAATAAACTTTTCCATGATATTCTAATTTTTTGGAAAGGGTCTGTATATATATATATATATATTTTTTTTTTTTTTTTACTTTGTGCTTTATTTAATTGTGTCTCCAGTGTCAGTAGCTGGGTCTACATGCACTTATTTTTATGCAAATTTTGGGATAATGCATAAACATTCTGGTTTGAAACACCATGATGTGTATTCCAAGTTGTGCTTGCTTGAGGTGGATGCATTTTTTATTCGATAAGGAGATGTGCATAAACTTGAGATGTGCAAAATTACTCTGAATCCCTATGTGCATCAAAAAATTGTGATGAAAAACTTTCAATTTCCAATGATGATCTCAATGCATAGCATATCAAATATTGCTCTGGTCCATCAGATATGCCAGAGACAAAACATATATATTATATATATATGTGATATATCAATGATAAAAAACCCACTGCAATTATCAAAACTTAAATTGTAGTTACAAATATCTGGCATCATGAGTGAGATAAACTGAGGGGGATTCTGAGTAATTTGACCAGTGTAGCCCATCAGAGCATTTTGTCTGTGCACTATAAATGTATTAAATTTAATAAAGGAGACAATGATTAAAACTTCTATTTAAAGCCAACTTCTCTGGAAGTGGTGAGATGTGAAACTGTGAAATTATTACACTATAAAATATATAAACTAAATATAAACCTATAAAAACTTAAGTGTTTTTAATTGCGATTAATCACAGAATTCTTTTTGGATTAATCAAGTTAATTTTTTAATCGATTGACAGCACTAATATATATATATATATATATATATATATATATATATATATATATATATTTAATGCCAATATATATTTAATGCTTTATATATATATATATATATATATATATATATAAAGATTTGTCATAATTACAGCAGAAACACCAGAAATATCTTCCAACCTTCGAGTCCTGGCCATTTTTCTTTGCAAAACTGCTCAACTGCTTAGTCAGGTTGCATGAAGTTGCAAATTTGTCCAAATTGTATTTTTCTGTAGTTTAAAACTCTCGCAGAATTCCACAAGCATCCTCACAGTGTGATGTTTTCACTACATTGCTTCACGGTTGGGATGGGTTGTTTGTTGTGATGAGCAGTGTTTGGCTTCTACCAAACTCGTTATTTAGTCTGATTATGGTCAGCACATTATGGTCTCATCAGACCATGAACCCTTCTCCTACATGCATTCTAGCAAATTAGATGTCATACAGATCCTCTCCTATGATCCTCACCCGGGCAACAATTGTCTTCAGATATGTCACTGGTTTATTGGTGGCTCCCTCAGTAGTATATTTATCACACGGTCACTCAGTTTTTGAGGATGGTGTTTGTTCTAGATACAGCTGTGTCATACTATTCCTTTTGTTAATTATTTGTTTCAGATCACTTTATAAAGAAAACAAAAACAAATTAAGTCCACTGTGATCCAGTGCTTTAAACAACAAAAGATGAAAATGAATACATGAATACTTTTATCTATAACCACATTGCCTTCGACTGCATCAAAGAGAGTCTCTTGGACCACTAAACCCCTTTAAACACCCCAGGAGACCAAACTATAAAAGAAAAGACAGTCTATATTAAAAGTTTAGAAATGTAATTTTATTTTACACTGTATTGTGTTTAATGGTAACATTACATTTGCAATACTGTTAACAGTGATGTTACCTTTAAATAATATAAATTCAATAAACTATACCAATGTAAGCCTTGTAAAAAGTGACAAACCCCAACATACTGAAGTCATCCAATGCATTTTTCTTCCTTTATTCAATTTTTCATATCACATTCTTTCATAGACTGAATGCTCACTATGACACCCTGTTTAGCATTTAAAGGGCTTTCATAAACGAGGTCACTGAAGATGTAATCCTGGTGACATGACACATCACTATAGAGCTCTGAGCCAGTCTGTCACAAATTCTCCACCAATCAGCCGAATTAAAACTTCATTAGGGGGAAGTGAAATTGAGAAAGACTAGAGTATGTGGCTTTATGTTTTCAAAATACCAAACACTATAAACTATAGCTCATTGGTTACCGTTTCATACTCATGGATCATCACAGTATTTGACGTCAACGCATAATCCATATAATAGAGATGCCTAAAAATAAACTTGTTCAAAATTCCGATTATAGTGTGGAACAACTTTAATGATTTATATTGTTAGGTTACAATAATGTGTGATGGCTGTTCCTGGTAAGACAGTATTCCCAGTCCAAAACCTTGAGATGCTCTTTCAAAAGTTTAGTTGTCCTTTAGTATATCCATTTTGTATGTCTTCCATGCATGCTCTAAATGTTGTGTTGTGAATGTTGTGTATGAGGTTGTTTATTATGCATTATAACGCATTATAATGCATTAAGATACCCTTATAATGCATCATAAATGAAGGCTTCATCTGGTGTTATAATGCATTGTACTCTTAAAAGTTATAACCACAAATAGGTATTATAATGTATTGTAACTGTTGTTATGATTATTTATCAGATAAGACAACTTATTATAAGGTGTTTTTTAAGGAATTATGCATGTATTATAATGTACAATTATAATGCATTATAAATACAAGCATCATAGAAAGTGGTACCTACTGGACTAAGTACTTACTACAGGGTTAGGGTTTGGAATAGGGTTTGGTTTAGGGTTAGTTGCGTGTAATTATGCACAATTTATAATTATTACTACATAAACTAAATGAAACATGTAACAAGGACACTGAAGTGTTACCGAGATTTCCGTGCATTACTTTTAATCATGAAAGATGCATTTCGTTTTTGACATGTACACATTTATGTGTGTGTAAATCAATATTTTTTTATTGTATGTTTTGAAAACAGACACTCTACTCAATATATTATGTTTTCGACAGAGGGATTAGAGGAGGAGGACAAAGTAATTGCCTCTAGAGAATGTTAACAGTTTGCGGGCTATTTACACGACACCGTTTTCAACTAAAAATGGAAAACGTTTTATGCGTTTTGGACATTCATTTACACGTCAACAGCGTTTTGGGGGCCTGAAAAAGTTTCAAAGAGCAACGTCATGACGCATGCGTATTACGTGTTGAATATAGGCGAGTAGTGTTTCTTTACAAATTGACATCGCCAACTACTGGCCTGGCATGAATAATACAGTGTTTTAGTCACTTTCACGAATCCGTGTAAACGGAGATCGCTTTGACAACATTGTCGTCTTTATGCGAAAAACGCAAAGAAAAAACTTCTGTTTTTAGTACATCATTTATGTAAGGGGATAAACTGAAGGTCGCTGCCCAACGGAGGATAAGGCATGCATGTAAGGTTTATATTCTGACTGATAAGTATGGAGATGATGTAAATTTTCTGAGGCACTCAAATGCAAGATAACTACCGAACACAAGCCCCCTCCTTCCATCAAACTTGGTAGAAGACTCAGATATATTGCCTCTTTTATCTCTTTTTTTTTCTCTCTCTCGTTTCAAGTTTTATTGCAATCTTTGCGAGAAACAACTTGTGAATATTGCTTCTTTGAAGGTCAGTAGGCCTGGGAACAGTCTAGGGAGTCAGATAAAATGTTTTCTATTAAAAAATATTTATGTACGTACAGTATGTTAGGTGGGCATATTATGGGATGTTGAGGAAGACCAATGTGGATGAAGGTGAACCGTAGAGTGTGCATATATGATAAAAGTAAGTAGGAGGCCTTATGAGAATCTGTTAATTTGCTTATCCAATCAACTTTGTTCAATGATAAATAAATATGTATGATTTTACTGAATAAATACTTTGTTTTGCTTAGAGCTCATTTTGTAGCTCGCGGAGACATGTTTCGGTTGTAAGAGAGACTACCCTGGATCTTGATTTAAGAAAAAAAATGTTTTATTAAATTGTTTTACCATTGAGTGGCCTGACTTTAATTTTATTGGTGAATTTCCACCACAGTGTAGATTTGGTAAAGATATTTCCACTGGAATAGCTACTGTAATTAAGACAATTCTGTTTGTTTTCAAACTTGTTTGGTATCACTTTATGATGGTCCCCTTTAGACATTCTGTTGACTTTAAGTAACTCTAAGTAACTTTGCAACTACATGTCACTTTGCAACTTATCAGTAGTTGTATTAACTTTTAGAGTATTAGTGGACTGTCTGCTTAATATCCGCTAACTCTTTATTTTATGCTCCCTCAAACAGACAATCTACTAAGTATCTTTGCAACGGCATGTCAACTTATTCTACTAACTCTTAACCCCTTATTCTACTAACCCTTAAACCCCTTATTCTACTAACCCTTAAACCCCTTATTCTACTAACCCTAATCCTACCCCTAAAAGTCTACTCACCTAATACTCTTAAGAAGAGTTAGTTGACATGTAGGTGCAATGGTATGAATAGTCAACAGAATATCTAAAGGGGACCATCAAAATAAAGAGTAACCACTTGTTTTATTAACAGAAACTTAAAGTGTTGTTGATATAAATAAATAACCACAATCAAACCACAAAGGATCTAATTTGGTATCTTCTTCAATAAAAAGAACAGTTACAGTATATTGGGGGGGGGGGGGGGGGTACGATTTAAATTCACATCTTGTGCTTTTGTGTCACTGTAAGCAACAGCACCCTTGAGTGTCAAGAAAGTGATGTAAAATTATATAGGCCGAATGGTCGTTTTCATACGCAGCAAAAAGTCATTGACATATTTCCCGATTTAATCAGCCTGCAAAGCACCATTTTACCCCAAATATAATATCCACTGCATTTTAACGTAATTTTTTGCCAATTTCTGCAACAATCATTCCACGTGTGGTTGTCCTCACAAATCAGTGTAATTTATTTATTGGCTTATTAATTTATCTATTTCATGCATTTATTTAAAAGCAACTTTTGGTTGTGTAGCCTAACGCAGTCAGGTTGATTTAGTCATATTAAATAACATTTTAGCTAATATTTTAGTAAATTTAGACCATAAGAATCACATGTTAGTTTGCCTGACAAAACATTTTGCAGTCTATGACATTTTCAGGGTTTAGTCTAAATTTGACAAAACAAATTGGAAATCCAAAAGTGTTTGCTATAGCCTTTTTATGTCTTGTTCTGTAAGATGTTTAGTCAATCCGCCACCTACAACAATCTCAGTCACCTTATAACTTACAGCCGACACAGTCAGTGATTTCTGTGCTGTGCTTTCCAAGGCCAAGACAATGTCTGTCAGCTCTGTGTGTGATTAATGTGAGCACTGAGCTATTCTCTGACACCCTGCACTTAAAACAATTGAGCACCATTATTCCTGGTGACGGTCACACAAAAAAGGTTCACGTTCACTGATGTACTTCCTAGGCTTTGTGTTTTGGTATGACCTGGAACTTTGCCCGGACACATATATCAGCTCAGTTGCTGCCTTGTGAAATTATCGTGGCATTTTTAGATCTGGGACGCCGTGTACTCGAGGCAGGTCCCCGGCAATGACCATCTGGTTCAGGAAATAGCTACACTGTCAGAGAGATACTAAGCCAATACTGAAAACACTGTATGATATCTGACAAAGTGCAATGCGATATCAAATGCTTCAAATGCTTTTTAGTGCAGGTTTTGAAACCTATGACTTTTTCCATGACGAGAAAGTTAGTAAATCTATTTATTCTCTGAGGGCGAGATTAAGGCTTGAACACCACAACATCTGGATTTGTTCTGGAAAATTCACATGGTGTCACTGCTTAAATAGACATGTCAAACTATTCCTTTGAAAAATAGTGCCATGTCACTTAGGAGCTTGAGCTACAGCACAGAAAACTGGCATTTTTCTCTGTCAAGGTCCGGGTATTAGATGTCAGTCTAGTCAATGAAGATTTCTAACCCTGTGAATATAGAATTACACATAGTTTTCTTCCAAAAAGACTCCTTTCATTGAGGACTCAAGGACAGATTCCCTCATATTCTATAAAACATTTAGTACCTGAAGAGATTTAAACTAGTTTAATGATTTATTAAATGCATTAGGTAATGTTTAACAACATGATGTGATTTCTAAAAATCGGTTCTGATCGGAACTTTCAGAACTGTTTCTGGATTGGCTGACAAACTCCACACAGAAAGTCCTTCTGACTCAGCCAGGACTCGAACCAGGGACCTTCTTTGCTCTGAGGCAACAGTGGAACCCGACTGAGCCACCGTGTTACCCAGGGCAATATATATATACATACAGGATAAAAAAGAACCAAACTAGAAACAGGTGAGCATAATCAACAAATAAAAGGTCATGATGGATGGACTGACAAACAAGATGAGAAATTTTAAAGGCCCACTGAAGTTGCTATGGATAAATGCATTTGCTAAATGAATAAATGAATTAAAGTAGTCCATATGACTCACTAATATTCCAAGTCTTCTGAAGCCATACAACACTTTTGTGTCAGGAACACAGATAGCAGTGAAAGTATCTTAAATGTAATATAAAAGTACAAAGCTCACCGACAAAGCTCGAATGTAGATGCATTTATTTATATATATATATATATATATATATATATATAATTATTAATATACATTTTTTTTTTTTTTTTTTTTTAAAGGCACATCAACGTCTCCACATGAGACTGAATAAGTAACGCAATTTCTGTAAATCTGCTTTGAAACAATATGTATTGTGAAATAAATGTGAATTGAATTAAATTAATGAAAATAGGGCTGTCACTAACAGTCGATTATTTTGATGATTAACCGAGGAATCGGATATTTTTAGTGGTAGTAAAAATAGACCAAAGGGAACAATAACCATTAAAATGGCTTAAAAAAGACAGACATACGTATAATAACAATGAGGAAATAATAATTGGTTCAGATAAAGTATAAAAAGCAAGTAATCATATGGTTTTATTGAACAACTCTTAAAATACATAATGTAATAATAAATAATACAAACATAATCAACTTATGTACATTACATATTATAACAAATGCCTGCAGAGGGTGCCAACTGTGATTGTTGCTGTTACAATTTAGAGCATTATCAAATCCTTGTTTAATATTGGCCAACCAACATTTAATTCAAACATCCACTTAATCTTTAATATTTGGCCACTTCTTTGTGATAAAAATGCAACAGCCACTGTAATTTCTTGGACAAGAAGATGTGGACGTCAAAACATGCAAACTCAGAGTGAGGGGTTAAACTTTTATTTTGAAATAAAACAACACGATGAACAACAGTTTGCATTTTTAGAAACATATTATTGATGTATTCCCCTGTGTTGGCGTAGGTTTATAAATTAGTTACCGTACAAATATGATGAAATGGCGCACATTGCGTTCCCAGATGAACGTCATAAGCAACCCAATCTCACAGCATATGCAGAGGAGTTTGTTAACCGAGCTGCTGAGAGGCGCTTCATTGTTAACAGTGCCAAACTTTGCTATGAAACACATAGCGCATTAGACTTTATGCTGCATGTTTTTGGGAACCCAAACAAACAGCTCATGCAGAGACTGAATTTGTGTGGAGCAGCACTTACTGCGAACGGAGCCGCTCTGAGACAAAAGAAATTGATTTTACTAAATGGTTTTAATATATCGATTCATGCAGCCTTTGAAAGCGGTCTAATAATGTGGCTTATGGATTCTTGTCTGTGGAATACGTCACTTCCAGTATTTCGGCGGTTAATCGAAAGTATTTTTTTATTTTGATTCACTGATGCTTGTCTTATGAGTCAGAAGACTTGATTACTTATACCCCTTAACTACAATAAATGTTGAGGCTACATGAACTTCATCAAAATAGCTTTATAAACTTCCAGATTTTGAGAAAACATTGATTTAGCATAAATGAAAAAATTGTTAGTATCCAAAAGCCTTTCTTTGCCTTTCTTTTATCTGAAAGACTCCTTGTTCAAATCATAGGCATGTAGGGACATTGAGTAATACTGTTAACAAATTGATCTAAATCAAAAGTGACACTTGGGTTGACGGTCGAAGATGTCACCATAATTCATCACATACTGTTTATAATTATGTGGATGGAAAAATACAGTACAATAATAACAGCAATAATAACTGATCTGCGTCATTCACTGCATATTATAGGGTTGATTCATTCTGTGCTGATTAACTGAGTCAAGCCACGGAGTAGAAGAAATATTTAAAATCTCATTTTTATTAAATGAATATTTGATTTGCATCTTATTAAACAATAAAAGTGAGCTGCAATGTCAACTCTAAATGATGACACCAGATTTGCATATCACAATCCAAAATTATCTATTACATATGAAACTTTATTAAAGAAGGTAAACGAAATTCGGTCTGGATTCACATCTGTTGTGTGCACATGGATCAGAAGTGTAAATCCTCAAAAAGCCACACAAGCAGATGCCTACAATATCTCTCCCTGGCCTCCTCACATTCCTGCTAAGCTACTTACCCACATCAACACTGTTACCATTCCAAGCCAGATTACCAGTCAAATGAGATGTCATTCACTTCCTGGCCTAGCTGTTTTTCTCCACCTCATAAACAAAGCCGAGCTACCATTACAGAACTAAACACATCCAGACAACAGAGAGTTCTCGTTGGACATCTGAATGAAAGAAGGACCAAAGTGGACTTAATAAAGGGTAAACCGTCTTCTTGGAAGGTTAATGTGTAAAGTGCTTGCTAATCCGTTTTACCTGCAACCTTTTAAGCTTGGTTTTGATAAACAGCTAAACAAGTGCTTTGAAGTGTTGCACGGGCCAAACATTTTGGTGGAGACAGTTTGATGTTATCATAGGTATAAAAAAAAAACATAATAATAAAAAAAGATATAATTATAATTGTATTACATTTACATATACATTTTTCACATTTTCCATGAATAGCAACCATAAAATTTCAGTTTATCACACAAATCTATCATTTGGTTTCAGATCAATTTTAATAGAGCACACAAGTGTTTTTATGTTTTTTTTGGTAATTTATGGATCTTGACAACCTGCATGGGAAATAACTATGTAATGGTTCTTTACAGCATTTAGTGAGTACATTTTCATTTTGGGTGAACTATGTAGTTTTACGAAATTAAGCTTTAATTTTATTCAATTTAATTTCGAAACTACTAAGCTTTTTACTAAACTACTTTAAGAAATTAGATCATTTTAATGCTAAAATGTATTAAAGTTACAGTCAAGATTCTATTTAACTCTCAAAGAATTTTTCAAAAATATTAAGCAGCACAGCTATTGATAATTTCTGAAGGATCATGTGACTCTGAAGCAGGGGCACTGCTAGCAATTTTGGGCCCTATGAAAGAATATGAGGTTGGGCCCCCTAGCACCCATTTTAGATTTATAAAATCAATCTCTGGGGGCCCCAAAAATCCGTGGGCCCATTTTTCAAATAAAAATATTGCACAATATTACAGTTTTTACTGTATTTTTTATCAAATAAATAGGACATTGGTAGCCATAAAAGACTTTATAATTTGTATCAACACCTACACTCAGTGCCATTCAAATGTATAATATATATATATATATATATATATATATATATATATATATATATATATATATATATATATATATATATATATATATATATATATATATCCTATTTCGTCAGGAATATGTGTAACAAATTTCTATGACATTACGAAGGAATGATAATATAGTGGAATCTGTTGGCACACTCTCAGTATATATATATTACTGTCCATTTCATTTTAATCTGGAAAACTTAAAATGTTGCAACCACATATTTTACTGAAAGGTCTGGCAACCAAAGCTGACTTTTTTTTTCTTTTTTTTTTTTTACCATAAATTTGGTAACACTTTATTTCGATAGTCTATTACACATTCTTCTACTAACTATAACTAACTTTGCAACTACATGTCAACTAACTCATTCATTTTCAACAACATGTGAACTACCAGTCATTAGAGTATTAGTAGACTGTCTGCTTAATATCTGCTAACTCTTTATTTTGATGCTCCCCAACAGACAATCTACTGACTGTAAGTAACTCGGCAACTACATTTGAACTTATTCTACTAACTCGAACCCAAACAGTCTACTAATATTCAGAAAGTTAGCTAACATGTACCTTTAGTTGCAAATTAATGAAAGTTAAGTTAACATGTAGTTGCAAAGTTACTTATAATAAAATGTCTAAAGTGCATTATCGAATTAAACCATAACCCTATTCAATACTGTGTGGTCTAAAATGTACATTCAATACGACAGTAATGCTTTCAATATATCAATCCCAAAGAATATTTCTACTTCAACCCACGGCTGAGGACACGGTCTTCACAATACCAAACATGCTCAGAATATTTCTTTGTCTGTGACGTCTGGGACAAGCCACTGAATTCCTAGAAATATATCAGGGATGGGCAACTTCGGTCCTGGAGGGCCACTGTCCTACAGAGTTTAGCTTCAACCCTAATCAAACACACCTGAACAAGCTAATCAAGGTCCTCAGGAGGATTACTAGAAAATTACAGGCAGGTGATTTTTTCAGGGTTGGAGCTAAACTCTGCAGGACAGTGGCCCTCCAGGACCGAAGTTGCCCATCCCCGATATATATATATATATATATATATATATATATATATATATATATATATATATATATATATATATATTAAAGTTTGCAATGATGAATAATTTCAAATAGCATTTCTCTGGTTTTGTGTTGGTCAGTACAATGCTTATTTCTGGCTGTTGCACAACTCAGAAGTTAAACCTCTTAAAATTAGCCTAATAGAATTGAGTGTAATCCCATCCAAACTGGCTGTTTCTCATCATCTTACTGTTAATCTCTGGATTCTTTGGGTCTTTAATACTTTCTGAAATGTTTAACATATTTGCAACCCCAAGTTTGATTTTGTTTAAGTCTAAAACAACTCATGTCTAGCAGCATACATTATTTAGAATAGATACACATTGTGTTTAGATATAGATCCATATGAGACATCCTTCCTATTTGAAACACATTACAATTTTTGTGTCTACATAATCTATTGATTAAGATCAGAGGGTCATTACAAGCAAATTAGTCAGAATAAACACTTAAGAAAACAATCTAATATGGATTTGCTACACCAGTGTTTCCCATTAATCACCTACATCATTTGTACCATAACAGTTTCATAATAAACAGAAAATATACAGATCTCAACAAAAACTAAAATTTCACAACATGGCTTAGTGTAATAATCAAATCACAAAAGGCTGTAGTTTATTATACTTAATTCAGTTGAATAAATATAGTCTGTTTTGCTGCATGTTTCAGAGTGAAGCGTGCCACTGTGTTCATTTACACCTGTGCAGTTTTCATCCAAAATAAAAGCTGAAAGAAAATAGAAACAAACAGAGCTAAGTATTGTAAGTGTACTACAATACACTCTTGAAAACAAATGTTCCAAAAGGGGTTTGGTTACACTTTATTTCGATAGTCCACTAGACATTCTACTGACTAAGCAACTTTGTCAACTAACTAGTATTAGACAGTTAGGTGTTAGGATTTGTGTTAGTAGGCTAGTTGTTTATGTAGTTGCAAAGTTATAGTCAGAATGTCTGTTTGGAAGCATCAAAATAAAGTTTTAGACAATCTACTAATACTCTAATGAATGGTAGTTGACATGTAGTTGCAAAGTTACTTATACTTAGTAGAATGTCTAAAGCAGACTGTCGAAATAAAAAAAAAATTGTTTTGTTTTTTGTTTTTCAGTGATTCCATAGAATAACCTAGCCTGACTACGTCAGACTTCCTACTTCCGCTAATTTCATTTCGCTCCTGTAGTCAGTCTGAGATAGCAGCGTATCTTTCAGTTTTCCACCGGCCTGAAAACAGCCGGGCCAATCAACGAACAGAGGGCGGGCTGAGAGCCGTGACGTAGACGCTGATTGTACCGTGGTGGATGCGTACTTGCGTAGATTTACTTCACATAATCTGCAAAAGTCGTTCACAGCCATGTTCACTCCGGTATTTCGCTCGATGGATTAGTTTTTGCATCATACATGTGTTTACAGTGGAAGTTAGATGCGGCTGAGCATGCGCATAACACACGCCATAACCAAACGTTATGTGATTGGCTTACGGGTAACCAATGATTTTAAACTTCAGACAAGCGCCCCCCCGCGAGAGAGAAAACACTTCTCTATTATGCTATTCCAGACTCTCTCTACAAAGCAAAGTGAAGTAGCAGAGTCTGGTATTACCAGGCTAAGAATAACCATTTTTGGTTCCCCAAAAAATCATTCTGTGAACAGTTCTTAAAAGAACAATTGGTTGTCTTAGGGTATGTATATACGACACCGATATGCTTAAAACTGAGAAGTTTTTCCTTTGAGTTTTCTGCGTACAGACGACACCATTGTCAAAACGATCCCACTTCACACGGATCCGCGAAAACGACTAAAAACGCTGTATTCTGCTGCCAGGCCAGTACATGTTGATGAAACACTATAGAGTGAACACGTAATACGTATGTTTCGTGTTTTTGTTGTTTACACAGAGACCGTTTTCAAACTTGCACTAGAACCCGTTTTCAAAAGTTTGCGTTTTCAGGCACCCGAAACGCTGTTGTTGTGAAAATGAACGGCTAAAAAGTTTTACGTTTTTAGTTGAAACGGTGTCGTGTAAACAGCCCCTCAGTGTGAATTACATTTTATTGATCTACAGTTTTTCCTCTATAACTAACCTTTTATGCAATAAAAAGGTTAAATGTAAGTTCTTCATGGAACCATAGATGCCAATAAAGAACCTTTATTTTTAAGTGTAAAATAAAATAATTAATACACATATTAGGAAAAAAATTTATTTCAATAGTAATATTGAAAGTAGGGATATTAATAATTATTCTACGTATTATTATAGTCTATTTTTTTTTTTTTGGGGGGGGGGGGCTTAAAAACACCAGTGTTAATGTAATGTGCACTGAAAAAACTATCACAACTGATGCAAGGAGGAGATCCAGTCAGATGGTAAAATCTATTTTATTTTCTCAGCAACAGACGATCAAATAATAAATGAGAAATACTAATATTTCATCCATAATGAGGATTAATAAAGAAACATAACATGTTAAAATCGCTTCTAATATTTCTAAATAAAATGTAAGTCACACTCTGAGTATAATATTCTTGCCCAAGGAAAAGTAAAGTTGTTGAGAGGTCTGAGTCCAAAGGACAGACTGACCTGTACAGAAATTAATCTCTCTCTTAGACAGTTACTTAGCGGAACAGAGCCAAGTTCCTCTTTTCATAGTATATTGCAGCGAAGCAGCCCCACGAGAGATAGATATGAAACATATCTAGCTTTTACGATTTCGCACCCTAGGGTGAGACCATATGTCGTTCTGGACCAAATTTGTCAGTAAAATCGTTAATCTCAATACAAATACAAAAAGGAAAGAAACTGCTCTTGCCCTCCTTTCCCCCATATGCAAGATGTCTTTTCTGCAAGCATGATAGCTAAGATAACACCTTTTATCACTTTAACTAAAACATTCGCTCCATTGTGGTCTGTCTAGTGGAAACTTTTAGAATCCTGCTTTGAACATACATTTCAAAAGATAATAATGATAAACACTATATGATTACATAAAATATGATTGATTAAATGATAAAACAATCTCTTTCTGATTCATCAACAACTAAAAAGAGGTTTGAGACCATTTTAAAGTCCAGATCTAAGTAAACGCGAAGACTCTATTTGTTCAGTTTTCACTGCAGAGGGTTTGGAGCTCTTGATTTAGCTAAATACCCAAATTATGATTGAATCAACCTAAATATATTAAGTTAAAGTTACACCAACAAAACTAAATTAATTTAACTGACCAGAACTGACCACTGCATCCATGCGAGGTGGACAACACTGGAACTGATTCTCAGCGATTACAAAGAGGCTCTCAGTGGCACACTGCACTCTGACAAGCTCTTGAAGGTTACATTACCATCACAAAACCGTACAAACTCTCCAAAAGTACAGCAGTGTGCTCCTCCAGAACTCCAACACTTCACATCTACATAAGCAGGAACATACATTTTATATGAGCAGCTTTAAATAGTTAATCTGTCTCTCTTCTCTGTTTACTGAATGCTGTCTGATGCAGACGTATAGATTAAGGGTGACGATAAAGCGCTGACAGAAGCACCTCTTTATCAGACAGTACAGTCAACTGAGGCACACCAATCTCCTGATTATATGTCTTCAGCTTCCACCAATGGCATAAAACATTGTAATTTAAACCGAAATTGTTACTTATTGAACATGCTTGCTCTCTGCAAACAACCCTTTGCATGTAAGACATCACTGCTTCTTTCAAACTGTTAATCAGGGCGTTGCATTCACTATGAATAATCACAAAAAAATTACTATGCATAGTCTGCACAATTTTACACAGTCTCTGAAAATGATTTCTGCGCCCCTAGTGTCACCAAAAAGAAACGCAAGACAATTATTGCTTTTCAAACAAGTTTCCTGAACACAGCTCTGATCTGCAATTGGTCAGACACACAGATAGCTCCGCCCCTAAAATGGGTCAATGATGCTGTTGTCAGGCCGGTTGGGATTAGCCTGACTACGTCAGACTTCGTACTTCCGCTCAATTTCATTTCGCTTCTGTACTCAGTCTGAGATAGCGTCATAGCTTTCCGTTTTCCTCCGGCCTGAAAACAGCCGGCCAATCAACGAACAGAGGGCGGGCTGAGAGCCGTGACGTAGACGCTGATTGTACCGTGGATGCGTAGATTTACTTCACATAATCTGCAAAAGTCGTTCACAGCCATGTTCACTATTCGCTCGAATTTCGCTCGATGGTTTTTGTTTTCGCATTAAAGATGTGTTTACAGTGGAAGTTAGATGCGGCTGAGCATGCGCATAACACACGCCATAACCAAACGTTATGTGATTGGCTTACGGGTAACCAATGATTTTAAACTTCAGACAAGCGACCCCCGCGAGAGAGAAAACACTTCTCTGTTATGCCATTCCAGACTCTGTCTACAAAGCAAAGCGAAGTAGCAGAGTTTGGTATTACCAGGCTAGGTTAGGATGCTCAAACAAAGCAATGTTTTGTTATCACAAATTAAACTTACGAAAGGAAGGACATTGAAAAAAAATACACTTCTGCTTTAATAGTGGTAGGATCACAATGGTGAACAACACTAGCTGAACAAAACTAGTGTTTCATTTTTTTTTATTTTTTTTTGTACAAGTTGGTTATAAAAAGAGAATTAGAAGTGTGACAATGTTGCGATTTAAGGATGGAATACACAACTTTTATAAACAAAGCAGATTTTAAAACACTAGGCATATTGCCGACTTTGTAAATGGTTACAGAGAAAAACTGGGCATCGTAAACTAAACGACAGAGGATCACACGCTGCCAGACTTTCAAGTCGTTCCCAACACAACAAACCCACGAACTGTCTTGAGTTGGTACAAAATTTTAATTTGAATTACTTAACGACCGTTACAAAGTACATTATATATAGTATGAATATGGGTAGTAATGAATTTCTGACGGAGCCTACTTCATCCGCCATGTTGTTACTGTCACGTGACCTAGCATCAGTTGCGTCGCTTCATCGCCATTCATAAATCCTCTCCCGTTGCCTCGTGGGATAGTAGAGTCTATCATATGCACACTTCAGAATCTTTTTGCGTACTGTTTTTTACTATATAGTATTTGATTTCAGGACAATGTGCTCTAAAATCGGCTCAAAATAATAATGTTTTCAGACTGTGGAATTATAGTCTGAAGATTAAAAAAAACACATGCTTTTCTGCTAAATCTGTCAACTTCGACTGCAGAAAATTCTGATTTTTTGGTTTGTTTCATCGATGTGTCCAGACTCCAGGCAAAGGTTGTGTAGTTTATTTCAGCCTTTAGTTGAATTAATGTTCTTTTCTCTTTTTTAAAGGAATATCATCATTTGTTTGGTATTAAATAACTAACTTTCTTCAAACTATTTATTACCCATGTCAAGTTGCACAGTTTGCAAAGAACATTTTTTACAAAGCAAAGGGGTTTTTTTGTGTTTTTTTATTTTATTTATTTTTTAATCTTTTTCTTCAGACTGACAAATCAAGAACAGAGATTCGGTCTGGAAGCTTTTCCTTTTTCAAATCACAATGGACAAAATGATTCACCCTAACAAAACATGATCTCATAATCCATGAAGATCTTCGTTTGTTTTTAGAATAGAAGGTTGTAAAACCTCCAGGAGACGATATAAAAAGCGTGACTTTACATCACTGGTTGTAATAAAGTGCATGTAACGGGGAAACTTTGTTGCATTTGATGCCTCTTACAACAATGGTCTTTGCAGAATCAGACAGTCATTGGTGTTTTCAGATACATTAAGTCTCATCATTGCATAAACCAGCATACATCAAGTAAATGTGGTTGTAAAGTGTAAGCAGTGAACAGGAAGATCACACGTGTCGTCGCACTTGAACAATGTTTCAGTTACATTCAATAAAAAAGCACCGAGATATTTGCATTAACCCCCCGTTTCTCGCTACACACTTCAGATTTTAAAATACCAACAATGCGAATAATGTAATCTGAGCAGCACATTAATGCGCTTTCATACATTACTGAATATAAAGCGAGGCAAACAATCAACTGCTCGACTTACCTTCCAGATCCAGGCCATCTTAAGACTGAATAAATAGCTCGTATCGTTGAAGTACTCGAATCAATCTACACGCGAAAAGGCCAGTATTGGCTGTTTAATGGTTTAATTATATGCGCCATGGATGCCCGACGTTGGTGATGCGATGAAACATTTCAGTAAATATTGTGGAGTACCGTTATTCATGCTCTATTCCCTGATCTACAGAGCTCGGGTTGACGTGCGCTCCTATTGGCTCGTGGCTACGAGAGCCCCGCCCCCTTTATCATGTGACTGTGATTTCTCATCCCTGTGCTATTCAGTGCAAGGGTGATCAGTGATGTACTTCACTATTGTTCCAAAGAGACTGTGTTTGTGCGGTACTCAAGAAAATATATAGTCACATATGACACAATCCTTGTCTTTTTATGAGACCATTTTTTGTTGCTGTTAGAAAAACCAATGTGCTCACATTATCATTGCTTGTAAATACAAACAGTTATTGTTATGGGCCAAAAGCATCATGTCACAAGGATATTCAAAAATGTTTTGTCAGATGTGGATACAAAATGTGAATACATTATGTGTTTGTAAATTTGTACAAATTTGTATTGAGAAGTAAACTAAACCTGACAAAATCCCCCATAACCTTTTTGGGAATGTTGTGAGGAAATTATTTTTTTGTCACATGGAAACAGCTTATAAATCATACAGAATGTTTTATATATATATATATATATATGTAGAAAGTTTTCTGTGGTTGATAGGTTATGAGAGAATACAGTATAAAAATCATTATGTCCATGGAAAGTCCCCATAAAACATGATACTGAGGCACATGCATATCAGTATTATAAAAGAACTATACATCATGTATAGATAATCATTCTCTAGAAAATAGTGCCTAGAATCTAAAACTAACCAGAACCATTAAAAACAGTTACATATGAAGACAATGTAGCTATAACGCATGCTGAAAATAACTCAAAATGGTGAACGTTTTGATGAAATGTCCAAATGTTTATTGAGGCTAAACTAGGTCACAGTAACATGAAACAGTGAGAATTGTGCCTGATTCTACATGATTACACAGCACTGAAGGTCATGAAGTGCACAGCACAATGCAACTCTGGCTCTGCGTTAATTCGGGCATTGTGAGGCTGTGTGAGATGGATTCTGAATGATGGTCTCTCTTGGGCTCTGTAATTCTCTGCCTGCACTGACAGACTCAACAATGCAGCTAGACCAGAGAAACTTCCCTTCTTAAGTTTTCAGGCCCTTCTTAAACAAACAGTGCACAAGAATGCTCATTTTTTCAAAATACTCTCTCAGTAGCACCTTGCACAAAGTCGAGTTTGTGTGTGATTGTGTGAGTGTGAGTGTGTGTGTGTGATGTGATATTATTAGATCGGGTTGGCACAGCTCACATGGCTGGCTAATTCTGATTTAGGCTATTTCAAATTTGGTTTTATTACGCGCTCGACATGATCAAAGAAAGTGTATATCAATGAGAAAATCCTAAGCAACAACAAATTCACAGGAATTGCATTTTGAATCATGTCTTTAACAGAAGAAAAGGAAACTGTACTGAAATTGTTGTAGACATTTTCAATTGCCCACTCTATCTCACTTAAAGTGAGCATGAAATCTATTTTGTTTATCTCAGTGACAATGAATGTTTAAAGTCGGCATGAAGCAGAATTTGCAAATCTTTTATCCCTATATTGTGACGTATTTCTGAGTGAAACGGCCTCTGGAATACAAAAAAATTTAAATAAAATGGGCGGGACTGGATTTTGTCCATGGGGAATTAATTGGGTAACTGAACGGTTGTGGTTTGCTATTGGTCGATCTCATGTGAGTGACAGGTTGTCCCGCCTTGGTTTACTTAATCAAAATGCCATAACTGGATCTTCCAGTGAAACGACAGAGACTTCTCTCTGGTGACGTGTGCCAGACTCGTTTCATCAACACTGCACCTTTCTTATAATCAACTACAGATAGACTATAGTTTTAGCACACACTTGTCCCATTTTCCTCTTTGGCTGCGCAGTACATTTCAACATTTTGGGTTGCAATATAATCACATACCTTAAGAATATTGCAATTGTTCAAACTAATAAAAGAAGGTGTCTTTATTTATATACTCTTACATCAAAAAAAAAATTGATACAATGTATTTCTTTTGTTGATGTTGTATTGTAAAACACTTTTGCTGCTGTTGAGGTGGGATAAGGTTATGGGTAGGTTTAAGGTTGGTTAAGGTGAAGGGAAGGTCAACAGTTATTATAGATGTAAATACAGAATAAATAACAGCTATAATTACATGCAGGCATTTTTAATACAGACATTTAATCTAAATTGTGATCAAAAGAAATATTAGGCTTTCCAGTAACATTTTATGTTACCGTGTCCGGTAACACTTTATTTTACGGTGCCCTTGATACAGAGTAATTACTTAATTAATTACTTAGTAATAGACTTTGTAATAACATTTAGCAAAATGTACTTAACATGTAACTAAGTTATGGAACAGCCTATACTTACAGATTTTAATTACGCACATGTAATAGGCAGCTACTGTTACACATGTGTAACAAGCCGAGTCTGTTACATACGTGTTACGGACTTGGTACACTGTAATTATGTAAGAAAGTACTTAGTATAACACAATGTAACAACAAGTACTTAAATATGTTAGGCTACTAAGGTCTGCAGTTACACATGGTAAATGTGTATGTTCTGTAGCATTACTTGTATGTAACATAAAATAAAGTGTATCAAGATTGTACTTAAGTGCACTTCCTGTGTATCTACATATGTTATCCAACTGAATTAACCCACTAGTTCATAGCTTAAATACATGCATTAGCTTCCTAATTACATTGCAATTACAAAATATTACACAGGTATGAGCTACGTAAAATAAAGTGTATCAAGAATGTACTTAAGTGTACTTTGTGTATACATACCTTATCCATCTCTGCCTTAGTTTGATTTAACTTACTAGTTCACAGCTTAAATGCATGCAGTAGTTTCCTAATTACATTGTAATTACATAATATTACACAGGGATGAGCTACGTAAAATAAAGTGTATCAAGAATGTACTTAAGTGTACTTCATGTGTATCTATAAACCTTATCCAACTCGGCTTGTTACACATGTGTAACAGTAGCTGCCTATTACATGTGTGTAATTACAATCTGTAAGTACAGGCTGTTCCATAACTTAGTTACATGTTAAGTACATTTTGTTACATGTTATTACAACGTCTATTACTAAGTACCTAATTAAGTAATTTCTCTTTATCAAGGGCACCGTAAAATAAAGTGTTACCCAGTGTCCTTCCTTGTTACACGTTACTATAATTATAACTATGAATTATTCATAATTACATGCAACTGACCCTAAACCAAACCCTGATTCCAACTCTAACTCTAAAGAAAGTGCATGTAGTTAATCAATATTACTACTAGTTAAATGTATAATTACACTGTAACAAAGACACCTTAAAATAAAGGGTTACAGTTTATTTAAAGGTATCCGTGTTACAGTGCAAGTATACATTTAAGTAGAATAAATAACATGTACATACTATAGGGTTAGGGTTAGTTGCATGCAATTATGCATAATTTACTGCTATTACTATAGCCAGTGTGTAATGTGTAACGTGTAACTTGTAACAATGACACTAAAATTAAGTGTTATCAAAAAATCCTATTGTTTTTACTGAAAAAAAAAACATGGTTGCCAGAATAATTATGTAAAAAATGCAGTATACATATTTACAGAACAACCTGTAAATTTCAATTTAAAACTGTAATTTACATTAGAGAAATTAATAACGGTAAATCCAACAGCCCTTTTCTGCTGAATTAGCAGGGCCACGCTGCTACTAAAATCTGTTTTGTAATGCATAATATACATCCATCCAGTTGTTATCTCAGAATAAACCCTGACAGGGTGATCAGGACTGTCTTGCATCAGCCTGAAGGGGTTTATTCTGAGATAACAACCGGCTGGAAGTACATTATGCTGCTTATTACACAGCTACTTGCCACATAATTAATAATTAGACATGAAATATTGATCTGAGTCAAAATATTTAATTAGCTCTTTAAACACAAAGCTTACACGAGAAGCTTACACAGTTGGTAGCAAGTGGCAAGTTCAAACTAGACAGACATTTAAGGGATATGGTTCAGTCATACCACTTATTACACAACATTTCACCACATAAATAATTATAGGAATAAGAGACATTGATATGAGATTAAACTGTTTTAAAATCATACCTGTTTGTTATCTTATAATTCATTACAGTGTACAAAACTATCGTCGCAAAATGGCAGCAGCTGCGTTTGTATGAAACAAGAGAGCGAGTATACCGGGTGACATAATTAAATAACTGTACACAAAACATTGATTTGAGTTTCAATATTTTATTATCTCACCAAACGCAAAACTTCCACAAGGAAAAAACATTCCTAGCAAGTGTAAAGCGCCGACTTCAGTGACAGTATCCTGGGTGAGCCTGTGTTTTTACCGGTTTACACGATTGACCAATCAGAATCAAGTATTCCACAGAGCCGTGTAATAAGTGCTTTTAACATATACTGACAACCTCCATAATAACACAGAGGGTAGAGAAAACCACATGATGAATCAAAGTTCATCACAAGCTTTTCCACAAGTTGAAGTAAATAGTAATATATAGAAGGTCCAGAGTGTCATACTGTACACACAAATAAAACACACAACATTAAAATAATGCGGCAAACAGTAATTTAACAACAAGATGTAACAACCTAATGCACATAACTAAGAAGAAATATAATTACAATTAAAAAAGCATCAAATGTCACATAAGGAATGGTGGAAATGCCAATTTAGTGTAAATTATAAGATGATTAGTTCTTCTTTACTTCCAAAACTGTACATTTATTTTACTGAAGAAAAAAAAAACATGAAAGAAAGGTTAGATCTAAATTACTGTTTTTCCCTGTATACAGTAATGAAACTTACTGTTAACTAATTAACAGGTTTTTACTGTAGCATTTTTACAGTCTTTCCCAGTAAAATTAAAATGTTTTTTTTTTTTTACAGTGTATGTTTTCATATGGGTTTGGATTCTTGGTAATATAGCTGAAAGAGATAAAGTGGATATTCTGAGTGAAGGCATTATCAGACACTTTGTGGCCTGAAGTATAGTGTTGTTTATTTGATGTTTGGAAACTGGATTATCCGATAAAGAGGGTATAAGCAACTATCACTTTGAACTTTGCTTTGAAGATATTCATCCACTAATTAGGACTGCATCCCTAATCCGTCAACAACAATTAAAGGGATAGTTCACCCAAACAACATTCTGCCACCATCTATTCACCCTCATGTCATTCCAAACCTGTATGACCTTCTTCCTTCTGTGGAACACAAATAGAGAACTTTTGAATAATGTGCTGGTCACTCTTTTCCGCGCATTTACACTTAATAGGGACTAAACTTTTGGAGTTTCAAAAAGGATGCAATAATATTAAAGTTACTGCACTTCAGTGGCTTCAGTCAAACTTCACTTTGCAGATCTTTCACGGTTTCATGGAGAGAAGGGGTGTCTGAGTCACATCAGCTAATCACCGGGGTGCCTCAAGGTTCAGTGCTCGCTCCTCTTCTTTTTTCCATCTACACAACCTCGCTGGGCATAATTATAAAGGAATGTGGCTTCACTGCTATGCAGATGAAACACAGCTCTATCTTTTTAAAAAGAACCTGATTATACCACACTGTCTCAACACGTTTCTCTGCCTGCCTTTCAGACATCTCTGTTTGGATGAAAGAGCGTCACCTGTAGCTCGACCTTGCGAAGACAGAGCTCCTTGTAATCCCAGACAACATCACTATGCAACTGGGGTTTACAAGGCTAACATCATCCAGGACAGAAAGGAACCTGGCGGTAGTGTTTGACGACCAACTGAGCTTTTCCACTCACATCTCAGCAATATATAAAATATTCAGAAATAGAATCTCACTCAAAGGATGTCTTCCAGGTCAATTCAAAACAGTTTGCTATAAAAGCAGTTAAAAAAATAGGTATCTTTTTCTGAAACACAAAATCACATTTAGAATCTGAATTTTTGAAGAAGTGCTTTAATCCTATCATACAGTATTTGATACATTAATCTCAAAGGCCTCTAAATCTATCAACATAATCAAAACTTTGCTGAAAAAAAACAAACACTTTTGTACACAATCTACTATGCCTTCTGATGTCTCATTAATAGTTTATACTTTTTTATATGGTAAAATGCCTTTTAGTATAAAAATGTCCCCTCATGGTATACGTCTTGAAATCTGTGAAATCTTTAATGATCATGACTTTAGTGTCATGAAAGCGAGATCTACTGCCCTCATGTGGCGGTGAGAGAAAACACAACCACTTTCACCAGCCACTTTAAGTAAACGAAATAACTCATATGATCATGCTTCTAAAGATTGTTAAAAACATTACATTTGAATTATTTGGAAAAACACAAATGAGTCTACCATGTTTGTCCCATACATCATGTGAGTTTTTTTTCATAACCTGCTATTTTAATCTCATGAACAAAAGGACTGACAAAGATGTTTGTAGACAAAAGTTTGTTTTACCAGAGATAAAGTGGACAAAAAGGTGGATCATGATGATAAATAAAACTAAGGGGTGGAAAACATTTATGCATTTTGCCATTCATTTACACGTCAACGCCGCTCTAGAGTGCCTGAAAACGCAAGCTTTTAAAAACGTGTTTCTAAGTGCAAGTTTTTACATACTTTTACTCGTTTTGACAAAGTTGTTGTCTGTACACAAAACTTATCAAAAACGCGTACTTAAAAAACTTTTAGTACATCGTTGTTGTGTAAACATAGGCTACCCTAAAATGATATGTCATTTCAGCCAGAGTACAGTGGGAAGAAAACCTAATAAAAATGACAAACTATTTCATTGTTTGGTTTTTGAGGCATCAACTCTGTTTGTCTTTCCACAGACGAAAGTAAGTCATATAAATCTGGGACGGAATGAGGGTGAGTAAATGATGAGAGGATATAGTAGGCCTATACCTTTTTTTAAAAAATGTCAGCACCCAATATGGTGGATTTTTTCTAGTTTTCAGTATTTCTTTTTTTTTTTTTTTTTTTACATTTAAAAAAATTGTTACTTTTGTTGTGGTAGTAAGTCGTTTTAGCAATATAGACATTAGCAGAGAAGGAAGAGAGGAGGGATTTATATAAACCAAGATCAGTGGAATCTTTCGATTTGTGGCACTTCCTCTCAGCAGCCCTGAGTTTAGAACGATGCTCGCAGAGAACATCAGATAACCAGGGAGCAGAGGGGGTGGCGCGGCGCCGCGCGGGCTGGCCTGGAGGAAAGGGGGCAGAAGCTGTCTAAATAAGTGGAGAAAAAATTGTCAGTTGCATTAGGGGGAGGAAGTGTGGATGAGACCAAAGAGGATAGGCGGGAAGGTGAGAGTGAACTTAGGTTACGCCGAAAGGTGACTTGTGGAGGAGTGTGTATTGTCCCCTGAGACAGGTTGAGGTTTAGAGTGAGGACGGAGTGATCCGAGGTGTGCCGTGTGGTGACCAGCGTATGGGTCAGTGGAGCAGTTGCATGCGTAAATAAGGTCCAGTTGTTTTCCTGATTTGTGAGTAGCCACAGTAGATACTCGCCTGAGGTCAAACTAGGCAAGCAGAGAATGGAAATCAGCAGCAAGAGGTTTTTCTATGTGGATGTTGAAGTCTCCAAGAATTACAAGAGGAGTACTATCCTCAGGGAAGGATGAGAGTAACTCATCCAACTCCTCCAAGAAATTGCCATGGTGACCTGGGGGACGATAAATTATTACTAAATGGATTTTAATAGGGCTGGTGATAGTAATTGCATGCGATTCAGATTAGCTATTGTCACACAGATATTGAAATTTCCATTCATTGGAGTTGAGCAGACCAGAACCCCCACCCCTTCAAGTTAGGCGAGGGGTGTGTGAAAAAGTGAAATTTGTTGCAGGTGTCCTCTGGTCTGATCCAGGGTTGGGACCTGAATGACTAGAAATAGATGTAATGAAGTCTGCTTTGTTCACAGCAGACTCGCAGTTCCAGAGACCAATTGAAAAAGAAAGTAGGCTAATGTTCTTCTGACTCTTGCACGGTTTTCAAAACCTTCTCTTCTCAATCCTCCTCCTCCTTTCATCAGTCCTAACAGTTGACGACTATACCACATTCTTCATAAATAAAATATCCATCAGCTGCCAATTTCACAAATTGACAAGCACATCTTAACAGCTAACACACACATTCTCTCCTCCTTCTCTCCGCTCTCGGAGACATAAGTCTCCATACTTGTCCATTTGATTCTATACACACTCATCTCCTTCAAGCCATTTCTTTTTCAGTTGTACCCACACAGTGAAGTCAAAAAAACAAACAAAAACAAAAAAAACAGTGAAGAAGAATTGCGAGTTTATATCTCACAATGTCGTGTTATAGGCCTACCCACTAAACATTGGACGTCGGATAGACGTGCAGATCAAGTCTATATTGGGTCCGTCGGTCCATGACCAATTCTGGACATCAATTCGACGTCCAAACTAGGTCCACTATTTGGACGTCCAACCATGACCCAACTTGGACGTCATATTTACGTTCAACATTGGACCTTTGAACTGGGTAATTTTTTTCGACGTCCAAACTAGGTCCACTATTTGGACGTCCAACCATGACCCAACTTGGACGTCATATTTACGTTCAACATTGGACCTTTGAACTGGGTAATTTTTTTCGACGTCCAAACTAGGTCCACTATTTGGACGTCCAACCATGACCCAACTTGAACGTCATATTTACGGTCAACATTGGACCTTTGAACTGGGTAATTTTTTTCGACGTCCAAACTAGGTCCACTATTTGGACGTCCAACCATGACCCAACTTGGACGTCATATTTACGGTCAACATTGGACCTGAACTGGGTAATTTTTTTGGACGTCATTTGGACGTCTATGACAGTGCAGGAAATTTACATGATTATTAATATTTTTTTAATTTACAAATGAAGAGCTCTTTTCCAAAACGCGAGTTTGTCATGTCATTTTGCTGTGTACTGAACCTATTCACTGCTCCATCCACGTTTCCAAATCGCTATATTTAAAATGTACTGCAAGATGCAGTTTCTTTCCAAACCGCGTTAAGCGCCGAACCTATTTTTAGCCTAAACGCGAATCAGAAATTATCTCACTCTCTTCGTGTTTGGTGTGAACACATTTATCAACAATTTTGTTATTTGATTTAATAATCATTGTTCAACATGATAACTGAAGACGTGTACAAAAGTCTGATGCTGTAGCTCAAACAGTAGAGTGTTGGCGCTTGTAACATAAGATCACGAGTTCGATTCCCAGGTAAAGCAAGAATGTGTGTGTGTGTGTGTGTGTGTGTGTGTGTGTGTGTGTGTGTGTGTGTGTGTGTGTGTGTGTGTGTGTGGAGGAGAAGCCACTGTTTTGTTTGAGCGCGATTGGAGAAGCCACTGTTTTGTTTGAGCGCGATTATTTTTTGAAAAAGACGTATCTAATAAAACACACAATCCACAGCAAGCCGACCCCGTCTCCTTCCTTCTTCCCACAAACAAACTTTTGTGGACGGACGTCAACATTAGACGTGCGGAAGACGTCGAAAAAAGACGTCGCCTGGCGTTACAAAACAACCCCTTCCATGGACCAAATTTGGACGTCCAAAAATTACATGAAAATGACGTCACTACGACGTCACATTGCGCAGTGGGTAGTGCTGTCACAAAAAAAAAAAAAAACGCGTTAACGCACGTGATTATTTTTTTCAGTTTAACATGTTAAAAATAATTAACGCAGCATCAGTTTTGATTTCCGTCAACCTTTGGCAAGAGTTACAATAGCCTGATCTATATGATCATGCTCTTATTCATGCAAATGCTTTTACCATTCACGCGCGATAAGACACAAAAGAGAAGGCAGTGCGTTAACTCTGTGAATCTCCTGTCTGTGGGACATGACTTGTTCGAACAGAAAGCCGCTTCAGACATCACTCAAAATTATGCCAAAATGTCCGTTTTATTAAAGGGGGGGTGAAATGCTCATTTTCACTCAATCTCCTGTTAATCTTGAGTACCTATAGAGTAGTATTGCATTATTCATATCTCCAAAAAGTCTTTAGTTTTATTAGTTTCTTTAGTTTAAAGATAGGCTGTACCGAGTCTTTCCGAAAAAACCCGAGCGTCTGGAGGCGGGCCGTGTGGGCGAAGCCAGAGCCATAGAGAGAATCCGATCTGGGCTTTGTTTATAAAACATTCATCGTCGAAATGCAGGGAACAAACAGTCTACACAACTACACAACAATCTGCATCCACTGTTCCTAACGCTGGGTTCTTTGGGAAGCTTTCCCTCACATCCAAAAACACACTTTGGAGACACTATGCAGCGCTGCCGATGATTTCCTGTTGAAGCGCGTTGATGTGCGCGGTCTCGCTCTCCTCTGGTCGACGTGTGCGCGGCCGCGCTTTTCCGGGAGAAATGCTCATATAAGGAGTTCCACTTTGGTCTACGTCATTAGATCCACGGTCAAAAAAAAAACAGCCGAAACTTGTACCAACCCGGAAGTAAGATTTTCGGCACAGAAATTCTCCGTTATTCATCCAAAATATTTTTTAAAAACTTTGGCCATGTTATGCATGAGAATCCATCTCTTTAACACTGTAAACAACTCTGAATACATGAAACACCATTGTACCCCCCCTTTAAATATCCTCCCAAGCACAGACTTAAATGAGATAAATTAAATCTTAAATATACATAAAGAGTTGTGTGAAAATAGCATGCGTGTCAGATCCACATTATGTGCGGCAGTTCTTGTGACAGCAGCCTATAACCTGCTGCAGTGATGTCTGTCATTAATGTTAGTCAAAGAACAAAAGACAGAGAAAATCGCTCACTGCTCTTGACTGAATAAATTATGTAGCTTTAATAAGGATTAATCTATATTTAACTTATAATTTATGCAGTGAAGAGTGTGAAGTGATAACTTTATTCAATTATTTCTATATCCTACCTGTTAGACCAGACAATCTTAAAGCACTGTTTACGAGGTTACATAGGTATAATAAAAACAATGAAAACAATAACTTTTTTTGTGCATTTTGACAGGGTAGGTACAAATCTGAACTGGTCTGACTGGGCCAATAGAAAAAAAAAATAGCCCTGATATATTAAAGGACACAGGTAAATGTGAGATTTATATAATGAGTTTTGCAAAGATTGTTTTAAGTTCACTTAAAGTGCCCCTATTATGGTTTTTCGAATATTCCCTTTCATGCAGTGTGTAATATTGCCGTTTGTGAATGTAAATGTTCTGCAAAGTTGTAACTAAAAATAAAGTTATTGTCTCCCAAAAGAAAGAATCGACTCTAAACCGCCAATACAAAATATTCTGCTAATCAGCTGTGGGCCACTATTACCTAAAACTGTGTCTATTAATGCAGATTGTCTGTTGTTCTTACTACTATTACTACTAAAAAAATCTATTTCAAAGAGACGTCAGTAGGTATCAGTGATACTGGCCTTCGTTCATAAAAAGGCTACTGTCTTTATGTTGTTTCTATATTAATTTGGAGAGTAGCCTAAATGTGAGATAATTACAATATAAAACTACATTGAAAACTTTAATGTTCGGTTTTATTAATCACAATTAATTCGTTTTTAACGAATGACAGCACTAGCGAGTTTATATCACCCAATTCTGAGGAAAAATTGCAAAAAGTAGCAATTACCATTTTTCATTTTTTTATTCTGTGGCGGAAATAAGCTTTCATATAACGACAAGTAATGCAACCAAATGGGTTCTCAACATGAGTCCTCAAAACCCATGTAAAGCAGTTGGACATAGACTGCACTGACATATTCAAGAGTTCATTGACTCACCTTGAGGTTTCAGTCTGTTTCAAACAGACTAACTACTGTCAAACTGTGGTTATTTCTGCAGTTTTACTTCTGTAGCATGTAACTACTACAAATAGTAATGTCCTCTACTGACCGCATCATTCATGAACCCTTAGACACTAAGCAGTTGCATACTGAACTAACAAATCAATGCATGACACCTCTTCTCCAGCCTTGCAAACAGCCCTTGAGCTGTTCATACATATTCTGGGATGTGTGTACTGATTTATTGTCTACAGCTCCACCTTCAACATTATACATACGTCAAAACCGGCCTTAAAACTTCCGGAGCTCAGTAAATCTATCTGAAACTGGGCACTTGACTTTTTATCAGGCAGCCTCCAGGTGGTCAATATGGGAAACATAATCACAGGAGCACTCAAAATGTGACCCACGCAGTGAGAATAACCTGACATTTAGTCATTCTTGTCTTACAGACACGTGTCTTTCCAGGTTCTAGTGTTATTTTAGCATCATTGAGATACTACAGTATTATAGTTTTTATTATTTTGAATTAGATCTTTACATTTTCATTTTAATTAAATTTACAGGTTTAATAAATTTGTTGAGTGTTTTTAGTTTTTTAGATTCAGTTATAATAACCCTGCCAGGTTCAATACAAGTTAAGCTCAATCGAAAACACTTGTGGGATAATGTTGATAGGCTAAATCTTCACCGGTTCCCTTTTTTGCTTTAAAACCCCACCAAAAAATCTGGGATACACAGCAGGACACTTAAAATGAAAATGAATATGGCCAATTCATAAACAATTAACTACTCACCATTTCAAAAGTATCCAGATGCAAACATTAGCATGATTTTAATGTGAAAAATTGCTTACTAAACCTTTTCTGTGTGAAGGTACATCAATTAATGTGTGTGGTAATCAACATTATGCCACAAATACTTTCGATTAAGCTGAACTTGTATTGAACTGGAATATTAATTTAAAATATTGGCTGCTTATCTGGCAGTACATAATCTACCTGTAAAGTCCAAAAACCAGAGACCAAATGAAATTCTGTGACTTTCTTTCATAAGCATTACTCTATATGTTAATATACAGTGGGGAGAACAAGTATTTGACACACTGCCGATTTTGTAGGTTTTCCTACTTACAAAGCATGTAGAGGTCTGTAATTTTTATCATAGGTACACTTCAACTGTGAGAGACGGAATCTAAAACAAAAATCCAGACACCTACCAACCAGTAAGAATTCCGGCTCTCACAGACCTGTTAGCTTTTCTTTAAGAAACCCTCCTGTTCTCCACTCATTACCTGTATTAACTGCACCTGTTTGAACTCGTTACCTGTATTAAAGACACCTGTCCACACACTCAATCAAACAGACTCCAACCTCTCCACAATGGCCAAGACCAGAGAGCTGTTAAGGACATCAGGGATAAAATTGTAGACCTACACAAGGCTGTGATGGGCTACAGGACAATAGGCAAGCAGCTTGGTGAGAAGGCAGCAACTGTTGGCGCAATTATTAGAAAATGGAAGAAGTTCAAGATGACAGTCAATCTCCCTCGGTCTGGGGCACAATGCAAGATCTCACCTCGTGGGGCATCAATGATCATGAGGAAGGTGAGGGATCAGCCCAGAACTACACGGCAGGTCCTGGTCAATGACCTGAAGAGAGCTGGGACCACAGTCTCAAAGAAAACCATTATTAACACACTACGCCGTCATGGACTAAAATCCTGCAGCGCACGCAAGGTTCCCCTGCTCAAGCAAGCGCATGTCCAGGCCTGTCTGAAGTTTGCCAATGACCATCTGGATGATCCAGAGGAGGAATGGGAGAAGGTCATGTGGTCTGATGAGACAAAAATACAGCTTTTTGGTCTAAACTCCACTCGCCGTGTTTGGAGGAAGAAGAAGGATGAGTACAACCCCAAGAACACCATCCCAGCCGTGAAGCATGGAGGTGGAAACATCATTCTTTGGGGATGCTTTTCTGCAAAGGGGACAGGACGACTGCACCGTATTGAGGGGAGGATGGATGGGGCCATGTATCGCGAGATCTTGGCCAACAACCTCCTTCCCTCAGTAAAAGCATTGAAGATGGGTCGTGGCTGGGTCTTCCAGCATGACAATGACCGAAATACACAGCCAGGGCAACTAAGGAGTGGCTCCGTAAGAAGCATCTCAAGGTCCTGGAGTGGCCTAGCCAGTCTTCAGACCTGAACCTAATAGAAAATCTTTGGAGGGAGCTGAAAGTCCATATTGCCCAGCGATAGCCCCGAAACCAGAAGGATCTGGAGAAGGTCTGTATGGAGGAGTGGGCCAAAATCCCTGCTGCAGTGTGTGCAAACCTGGTCAAGAACTACAGGAAACGTATGATCTCTGTAATTGCAAAAAAAGGTTTCTGTACCACATATTAATTTCTGCTTTTCTGATGTATCAAATACTTATGTCATGCAATAAAATGCAAATTAATTACTTCATACAATGTGATTTTCTGGATTTTTGTTTTAGATTCCGTCCAATACTTGTTCTCCCCATTGTATGACAAGGAATCTTAAAACTCAGCCTTCAAAGGCAAAGATATGAAAAGAAAGTAAAAAATCAGCTATACTGTTATTTTTGGTGTACTTTATTTAGTTAACCGGCAACCTCTTGGAAACAAGACCTCAGAACACTTGAACAGAATTAAAAAAATACAGTTTTTGCTCAGAATGAAACTTTGTTTTAATCCCTGCTGTTAATTGATTGAACTTCAGTTCTGACTTATTGTTTTGATTGTTCATATTTGTCTCTTTACTGGGTTAAGCTGTGTTCGTGTCTGGATGTTTGGACCCCACTGTACATCCAAACCCTAAAATGAGAAGTATTTGCATTCACTGAAATATAATAACTACTATAAAAATGCATTGTTTTTAACCTGAGTCCTAAAACTAAAAAGATGGTCATTTTTTTCAGGCACCTGCATTGCACAGAGCTGCTGCCTCAGCTCTAAATAATAGCTTCTCACTATTCACCTTTGACTGTCTCCACTTCAGCAACCACATCATCAAATTTACTGATGACACCACTACTGTTTGTTTCATCAGTGATGAATGAGGTCTAAAACAGACTTGGACGTCAGCAAAACAGAGGAAATTATTTTTGGGCAACTCGCTATTTTGGAATCCGATTACATTGGACAAAATTGTAATACGAGAGATTTTCCTTCAAAAACCGTAACTACGATTAGATCAATAAAAAAGACAAGATGTAATTTCCTCCTCAATGTGATAAACTGAGTCAGCATTGTGTCCTATAACACTTTCTGTTCTGCCTACAAATAAGGTCACACTTATTTTGCACATTGTTAAGGTTTGCATATTGTTTACATAGTTAGTTTCTATGATGAAGCCCCCTTCCGACTGTTTGGAACATCTGGAAAATTGATTGTTCGGAGAAAAAAAGGTTAACACTACCATGAGCCCTGTGTCGTGCCAACAGTGAAGCATCCTGAGACCACCCATGTGTGGGGTTGCCTTTCATCCAAGGGAGTGGCTCTCTCACAATTCGGCCCAAAAACCCTCCCAGGAATAAAGAATGGTATCAAAACGTCCTCCCAACAATCCAGGAGCACTTTGGTCATGACCCGTGCATTTTCCAGCATGATGGAGCACCATGTCACAAGCCAAGAATCATAATGAAGTGGCTTTGAGATCATTACATTAAAATGTTGAATCTGTGGCCAGACAACTTCCCGGGAAAGCCCATAGAAAGCCTGTCATCAATCCTCAAAAGGTGAGTTGACAAGCAAGTCAATGGATTGCCATCAGTCAGGATTTGTTCCAGAATCTGACATCTGATTCTGAAGAAGGAAGCCAACACTGTATGTGTTATGAACAAGGGTCATGAACAAGGGTCAACAACACTGTAAATATTGACTCTGACTATTTGCATATATATTGAATATTTTTGCCAACAAAAGCCTTTAAAATTTATAAAATGCTTATTTTTTTCCAGTATACCACAGAAACGTGAAAAAATTATGTACAAATACTGAAGCAACAAACTTTGCAAAACACTAAATTATTTTAATACTTTTGGCCACGGCTGTACAGTACCAAAATGTTACCCCATATTTATATATATACCCTTTCTATGAACTGGCAATCAATAGGGTGAACTGATGTGTTATGAAAGCCGTTTACATCTCTTCTTTTTTTTTTTTAACACAACATGAATATTCAACAAGGAAACATCACCATGTAAGATAAACATTTTTATTTAACCATGATACAGGAATGTTTGTAGAGTGTCAAAATGAGTTTGTTTAAAGGCATTGAAAAAAAGAGAGGAGAAATAACATTGTGTTGTAGCGTAGGAGACATAAATAGAAACCATTCTTCTTTCAGGCGCTGGGTGCGTATTGCATGGCAAGTCTGTCAAATTCATTCTCCTGTGAAAACAATTGAGTTTACTTTAACTTAGTAGTTATTTTTCACAGTTACTTAGATAAATGCATTTATCAAAATAGAAAAAACAGAACATACTAAATAACCTTACCTTAGCAAGATAATCCTTAATAAAAGGATGTGATTTGTGTGCATCTTTCAGTTGAGACAAATATCGATTTGTCACCTGTGTAGAAACAAAAACATCTGTGTTGATCTCTCAAGGGTGTAAAATGAAACTAAGATACATTGAAGACCGCAATAAAAAAAGAAAAAAAAAGAAATCTTGACATGTTAACATTTACATTTATGGAGCTTACCTCAGGAGGTTTGCCCAAATGCTGTGTCAACACAATGAGATTGATGAGTGTCTCTGGGTGGCTGCTGTCCTATAGAGGATAAAGGACAGATCATCTGGAGTTAAACCTGGACTACTGACTGATCTGGACACGTAACAGTAATTATTAGCCATGATTAGCCTTTTGATTGACTACATTATCAAACCGCTAATGTGTTGCTATTGAATCAGACAGCTGCCTTCTATAAATCAGTATCCTTAGAAACGCTTTGAAATACTTAGAAAATCAGTGGAAGGCATATAGTTCATCATAACAACATCACATACATAATTCACCCAATATATTGCTAAATGTACATGATTTTTCATATTAACAGAAAAATATACCAGGATAACCTGGCTTCACTTGAGTCTCCCCTGCTTCAGAGCATAGTTATAGCATAGCATAGTTATTGATATGCTAAAGCTCGTCCATACGTTAACGTGACTGGTTACAAAGTAGTTTGTGAAGTAAGAAGGGTGAGGGTGTGACATAAGAAACACCAGCGATTTCAAACCGCATTTTTAAGACTTTTTTTCACTGCAGTTTTAAGGAGAAAAACTCAGCAATGGTGTTGCTTTATGAATTTGCCCATGGTTTGTCTAAAGCATATTAAAAACACCACATAGACATAAACAAAATTAAAAACTTGATACACTACAGGGGGACTTTAACAGTGATTGTAGTTTTTAACCAGAAATGGTTGTTTTCCCTCCATGGCATCCAATTTACAACCTTGTATAGGTCAGCATAAGAGACTAATGGGATTTATAAGAAAATGCATATTCAGTAATATTATCGATGTAACTGCACTGATAGATGAGAAGACAATTTGAATTTGAGCAGAATAATGACAGCAACTTTGCAACATTAACACTGAACTGAATTGAATCAACACTGAACTGAATTGAGCTTGAATACTGACACTATTATCTTCTGTAGAGCTGCTTGACAGCTGAAAATGAATGTGTTTTATAATTGATGAAGCACTATATAAATAAATGTGACTTGACTAATGGAAAAATAAAGCAGAATTGTCCCAGATCAGAAAAAGTGTGCATTAGCCATAGAATTTCAAGTATTGTCTGAGTTTGGGATGTTTGGTCAGCATGAAAGTAGTCTTGAATTCAGTCAATCTGGTATCACTTTATTTTGATGGTCCACTTTAGACATTCTTCTAACTAGAAGTAATTTTGCAACTACATGTCAACTAAGGGTGTGTCCATACTTGTAGTTCAGTTCACTTGATTAGTTTGGTCCAGACCAAAGGTAGTCCTGGTCTGCTTAGCGTTCATTTTGGCATTTTAACACCAAACCTAAAGATACAGAACCTAAAAGCATAGGGATACTTTCACAACCTAATTAACCGGCTTTTATGACGTATTGCCTATTTTGTGACGAAACTTACCAGACATCCAAAACAATGCTGTTTGCTGGGATAAATGCACTCGTTGTATGTGCACAAATGTGTGAAAGAGTCAAAACAGCGGCAGGAATCCCTACGTCACACAAATGAAGATCTGCTGTGAGGAGACACGGCTCTGATGCCTGTACCGAACTGTGATGGGCAACAGTAACAATGACGAGAAAAAACAGGTTTGCTTGAGCATTCTGTCCTTTTTAGGGTCCCATCTTGTGAAATCATGTCCTGATTGTGGTTCATTTACATGCCTTTGGTCCGGTTTGTGTTCATATTTCATTCGAACCGCACCAGAGTTGGTTTAGAAGTGGACAGAGATGGCAGCGTTCACACTTATTCAAATGAACCACACTAACAGAGCAATCGCACCAGGGATCGTTTTAATCGAACCAAACATGGCAAGTGTAAACACACCCTGACTCTCATTAGAGTATTGGTAGACTGCCTGCTTAATATCTGCTAAGTATCTTCAGAACTACATGTCAACATATTCTACTTACCCTAACCTAACAGTCTACTAATACTCTTTAGTTGACATGTAGTTGCAAAGTTACTTGGAAACAAAGACCATGGAAATAAAGTCTAACCATCAATACTTGTCAAATGTATTTTCGCTATGCAGACTCTCAGGACCAAAGTTAAACTTTTGTTTGCAGTGGGAGACAAAACTTCCTTGCATTTGCTGTGCTGAAACCCAGGCTCTTACTTTGTCCAGAGCGTCCTGTAGTACTGACTCAGCCTCATCCCACTTATTCTGAGCCATGTGACTGGCAGCCTGACCGTTCAGCAGCAGCAGTGTGGGCGAGTACTTGTCTGACATTTCCTGGAAGATGTAGAACGCATCCTGCAGTTTCTCTCCCCCCTGTTGGCAGAAGAAGGAGAAAGACATTTAATTCCCAGTCGACTAGGAAAAAACATCATTCAGCAAAACCAGCAAATACTGAATAGGCAATAGGCATGCAGAGAGATTTGAAAGAAAACAAAATCATCTCAAATGTTTCAGCTCACTACATCAATGCATATGTCTAAATGCAAACATGTACAGTAAATGGCTGTATTTGGATAGCATGCATGAATGTATTTGTTCATGATTAAGGCTATTGAACCTCGGCAGTCAAAACAGATTGAAGACAATAAGTAATCATTTTTTTAATGAAATGAATGCACAATATTTTGTTTTAATAATATTTACTTTAATATTTAGAGGCAAAATCTTGTATGGTACTAGACCATGTTCACCTCATAATCACCTCTAAATTATGCAGCATTTGTCTACACAAAATATTAATTTATGTTTACACAAAAATATAGCAAATTTATTAAAAATCCAATGCATGCAAGATCATCTGGTGGGAAAAATAAAGAAAATCATAATTTTAGAAATTAGATAGATAAAATCAGCTAAAATAATGCAAAAATATCAATTTGGCAATTAGTTAACTTTACCCAATAGCCTGCAGTTATTTCAGAGGAAATAAAAAAAAAATTCTTTAGGATGACATACACAAAGGAATGCCCATTAAGAAAGTCAATTATTTGAATTTCACATTGACTTGTATACTCGCCATGGCAAGGTTGACCCAGGCTGTAGCAAGCTGAGTCAAAGTAGCATCTTCATCTTGGTCTTGCATCTTCTTTAGCTCCTTTCTGTGAACACAACATATCCATGAAAAGAACATATTTAAAGGCATTAAAGGCACAGTATGCAAGTTTTCACCGCTAGAGGTCGCTTATTCGAAACAATAACAAAGGCATAGCTTGATGTATGAGCGTGGAATCATGGGAGTTGTCGTCTTCACCTCCACAGTCGATGGAATGCAAAATCCTGTTCATTGATGAGCTAATGTATTAAAGTTTCGCTGAATTACAACTCGTACAGGTCACTTTATTTGACGAATAAAACTTGGTCAAAACAATCATACTAAAAATATGTTTGAGTGTGTTGAACATTATGTTATAACATTATACATGCGTTTGATCAGTGGCTGATCGGTATCATATTAACAAAAGCTGATGTGCTGCTAAATGGCAATAAGACTAAAAGTGTTGAGCTATTTAAAGATGATTTGTTTTCTGTCCATAAAGTTATCCAAACAGTTGCTCACCTGTCTAATAATACACAATACATTAAATCATCTTCCATGGTTTCTACGGAAGTAAAACCGGATATGACATCATTGACAGGCGACGTAATGATACGGGATGTTACACTGGTTAAAATAGTATATTTATATGATAAATACATTGCTGGAAACATTTGGTATACTGTAAGTATACAAGTCAACAAAATATATAACATTGTTCTAGTGATTTTTGGACATTTCTAAATCCAAAAATCTTACATATTTGTGGTTTAAAGTCAGAAGTTAGGCTACATAATATATTGTCAAATAATATTTAGCAGGTTAAAAGGTATTTTTAATAAAACATGCAAACAGCTAAGCATTCACGCACACACACACATAAACCTAAAATAAATGAATGAATAAACAAACAATACCTTGCCATATCAACTCTGTCCAACTTCAGAAGTACCTGGACAGTCATGGCCATGCTATAAGAGAAATACAAATAGACAGTGAGCAACTTATACATTTGTAATCCCACTCATAAACTATTAATGAAAACTCCGGCCTCACCACTCCAGACTCTCTCCCTGGTGCAGGGTACGTAACGCAGCATCTGTGTTCATCTCATGCAGATAGATGGAGGCCGCCATCAGCAGGAAGGTGGTGTTGGAAACATCAACACTCTTAGCCATCTTTTTGTCCAGTTCAGCCACTATTGCATCCCTAAGAAAAGCATTGTATGGTATAGTTCACTTCATGTCTACTCATTTATAGGGATAGTTCACCCAAAAATTTATATTCTGTTAATTACACACCCGTTCTAAACACGCAAGTCTTTTGTTCGTCTTTGGAACATATATGAAGATCTTTTTATTCAATGAAACCTGAGAGATTTTTGTTATTTTTCACTTTCAAGAGGGTAGAAAAGACATTAAAATAATCGATGGGACTCCAGTGTTTTAACCTCAATTTTATCAAGCGATGCAAGTGCGTAGTTTACGCAAAAAAACAAAAAACAAAAACTATTTAACACTTAATTTTAAAAATATCAATCTCCAACACGCGTTCACGCCAACATCTGCTCTCGCATCAACACAACCACCACTTTATTTACTTACCATTTATTTACATGGTAAGTAAATAAAGTGGCGGGGTTTTTTTCTCGCAAACAAAGCACTTAATAAAATTGAGGTTAAACCACATGGATTACTTTAATAATGTCTTAACTACCTTTCTGAGGCTTGAAAGTAGTAGTTGCATAGGCTGTCAATGGGACAGAAAGCTCTCAAGATATTATTAAAATGATCTTCATTTGTGTTCCGAAGATGAACAAATGGCTTACGCATTTGGAACAACAATTGTGTGAGAAAATTAATGATAGAATTTTCATTTTTGGGTGAACTAGCCTATACCTTTGATTGATAGACCAAATGGCAAACCTGTATGTATCTAGGTTTTGTGTTATAGCTTTAAAAAATAAATAAAAATGTCACAGTTGTACTGCACAAACCTCTTGCCTACATCGGACAGGTACTCGGCAAACATCCTAACAGCCTGCATCTCTTCAGAGGCGCTGGGCTTTATTTCATCCAGAACCACACCATACTTCCTCTGAGAAGACAACACAAATCATCATTTAATTACAACTCAAAATAATCAGCACTAAATCAAAAACATAAGTATATGTGAATATACACACACACACACAGATACATACACATATCGAAATATAAATGCAAATCAATCTTATTTTTAACATGGGTTGGTGTTCGACTTCGGTTAGTTTATTCTCATCAACATCAAACCAACATAGCACCACAACAGACTGACGCTAAACAGAACTTACCTGAGCAATATATGCTCTGTACAGGAAAATGTTCTTCTCTGCATCCTTTTCTGGCCCTGATGTCTAAAAGAAATATAAGACATTTACACGTGGTTGGTTGTCATTTGTTAATTACAGTCTTGTTTAAATATAGAGAAACTATAATGAATTAGCCGAAGGCTAACAGACACAACGTTACTCTAGAATCTATAACGTTAAGCGTTTCAGTAAGAAATGCTTTCGTGCCAAGGAGAATATTTTCAGAGCACTCACCTTTACTTTTTGGGCTTCGTTAATGCAGTGTTGATAACTGCCGATGTAAAAGGCATTTTTAACATCGAACAGCTCATCCACTTCATTCTGCTGCGACGCCATGTTTGTGAAACGTCAACTCTGTCGACGACGTCACTATGGCCACGTAACCAGAACAGTTTGCTTCGTTTCGCTGATGAATGTGTACGGTGTCCTCTCGTGGCGTCGTAAGGAATAGGCGAACAGCTGTTATTCCGTCTTTTACACACAATTTTATGATTATTAGGCTAAACATTTACTTACAGAATACATAATAATAAATACATAAATAAAGTGTAAATGAGGAATAAATGAGAAATAAATGAGGAATATATATACATATATATACATACATATATATATATATATATATATATATATATATATATATATATATATATATATATATATATATATATACAATCCTCCCCACAAAACATAAAATAATAATATTAAATAAAGATTATAGCCTAAAAAAACATCAAAAAGTGAGCATACCGGTACATTCAAAGTTTTAGTAGACTAGTCTTTTTGTTACAGGAGGTAGACAAGGCTTTATATATAGCCTAACATCTTCTTGAAAGTGAGAAAATTACGACATTTTAAAGGATTTTGGAAAGTAATGTAAAAGTGATTTTTAATTTAGACCTACTTTTGTATAATATTACAATAAAACATATGCAACTTGCCCCAACCTTAAAGGGATAGTTCACGCAAAAAAATTAAATTCTGTCATAATTTACATCAGTCGTTCCAAAAGCAAAAATTTCGTTCATCTTCGGAACACAAATTAAGATCTTTTTAATGAAATGTGAGAGCTTTCTGTCCTTCCAATGACAGCTACGCAACTACCACTTTGTCACTTCAGAAAGTTCTTAAAGAGATATTAAAACTAATCCATATGAATTGAGCGAATTTAATCTGACGATGAACGAAAGTCTTGCAGAGGGTGAGTAATTAATGACAGAATTTTCATTTTTGGATGAACTATCCCTTTAAATTTATGAACACTGTTATTAACACAGTTAAACTCGTAGTTGACTCTTGTCTGAATGTACTGGTTTTATTATTGTGTTTATTGTGTTGATTTTAATTTGAGGACAGAAGTCACACACACACACAAATAAATAAATAAAAAAACTATAAATTAAGGCAAGGTACCAAACATCCAAAAAAAGATAACCAGAATTTATGTAATTGGACTTTTGTCTCAAAACCATACTGAGATGTAGCCTATAGCCTAGCCCCAGACTCCCCTATATCTGATCTATAAAGACAAATTTTTTTGTCCAAATAATTCAAATTTAATGTTTCTAAAATTCTTCAGAAGTATGTGATTATATTACAAGTTTGGATTTCTCTAGTCCGACTCCTTATTCTTGTTTTATTTATTTATTTATTTTTGCTCATTGAAACTCATTGAGACTCACTCCACTTCCATCATCAACCATCGCTCTTTCGTTTCAGTTAATTAACTGTATAGTTTGGTTCTTTGTGAAAAAAATGGAAAATTGTCGTTTTTTGGGGGATGTTTAAATACTGCCAATTGTAGATTTTTATTACAGTTGTAACACTGTGAATATTTCCCTTCTCGTGCAAGTTCAAATTTTCTTTATACATAATTAGTTTAAAAGGAAAAGCAACAATTTAAACTTATGCACAGTAGCCTAAATGCAACAAGTTAAGCTTACACACAGCAAAATTAATATTTGCACATATTCCACAGAGGAGTCTCAAGACTTTAGTGACGTCAGGGCTTAGACCACAAGCAAAAATAACAGAATATTATAAAGAAAAAAACACTTTTTCACTTTACCACCTGTGTCATAATAATTAAGTACATCATATAGCACCAAGCAAATAATGATTTTTGATGTCAGGAAGGTTGGTAACATGATTAACATTTCATGACATAAAAACATAAGGTTGCAGACTTTGAAATATTAAGCCAAATGACAACAAGGATGAACAAAATACTGATATGGTGCTTGTGTACTTGTTAAAAGGCTCAGATATCAAAAACTGACACAATATACTCAATACCATAGTCATATGTTATCACCATAACATTAGGTAACACAAAAATGTACATGATCTGAATTAATTCAAATAAATAAAAAACAATAAAAAAAAACAACAACATTGACTCAAATCCATTATTCTACATTAGGACAATGAAGAAAGCAATGTCTCAAATTTTGAGGTCAGGGTGTAATTCAGCAAAGCACAAGGAACAGCTCTCACAAAGCTAGCACCCATTCCATTATAAAAACCTCGGACTCCATTTTTCTCATAGATTCCGACGAGTCCTTGAAGAGCATCCGCAGTCTTCTGTGAGGTCGAACAGAAAGCTGAGATTGTGAGAGAAAAGACAACAACACAGTGATCAAATTACAGATATATTTAGTAAATGCTAAAGAGATTCACAAGACAAATACTGATACATTCACAGTCTGAGATGAACGTATCCTGCATAAGAACATTTAGCTAATGTCCCAATTTAAGTTATGAAAATGTTATTTCTGAATGTTTAATTTAGTCAGTTTAGTTTGTTTAAATGCTTTAAAAACTTTTTTTTTTTTCATAGTTATGAATGTTAAAGTTCCCATGAAATCAAAATTGGCTTTTAGTATGAATATGGTAGCCTTAAGGTAATCTATAAGCTATTTGTGCTCCAAAAAAATGACAAAGATATAAGCGTTCAAAACTTGGATCAATGATTTTGATGATATCACTCTGCACCTCAGCTTCTCATCAGATTTACTGTCCAATCAAATGCTCTCTAGAATCTAAAGTGTCCCGCCCCGTACACTATAAATAGACGCTGAAGCTGCCGCTAAATCTGTCACTTGTTCACACAAAATTACTATTTTAATTTCTACATGGTGAATAGCATATAGTGCACTATATAGGTGATAGGGAATGATTCAGACAGTGTAAATATGCTTTACGTTGGGGCAAATGAACGCTATTGGCTATTGAAAAAGGGGGAGGGGCTGTTCGATATGTCCCGCCCTGTCTTCCTGTTTCAGTGGAAATGACATCAACACATTGAATAATGCTGCGTGTTTCACGGCACTTCAGTGGGCCTTTAATGGAACATTCCTTTTTTATCATTCTTCAACATTATGGGAACATTACTTTTGAAACCAGCAGTAACATATAAAAAATGTTAGACAAATATATGTCAAATAATGTCCAACTTAATTTCAGAAAAAAGTTCCATGAGAAAGGTATAAATAACGTTTTTTTGTACTAATGTTTTGAGAACAATAGAGCATAGAATAGATAACTTTTAACGAACATTCTATTAATGTTTGTTCATAACTTTGAAAGAGACCTTAGCAGAACGTTAGTCAAAGTTCTGAGGACATTTCCTGTTAGCTAGGATTCTGATGCTGTGTTAATGCAGACAGAAGATGAGCATGATACAGATTTTCCAGATTGTACAGCACAGAATTATTAAAAGGCAAAAGCCTTGGAATGCATTTTTATTGATAAAGGAAAACGTTGATGAAAGTAATTCTTATTAACGTTCACCTTGAGCTTGCTGTTGTGTTCTAATGACAGCAAGTGGGTAACTGGTGGCCTGTCCCGATGCAAATGCAGCAAAACTGAAGAGGAACAGCTTGGAGTCACTGACTTGCTCTGGATCCTGTCTTGCCCAGCTCATAATTGACTGCAAGAGGAGAAAGGTTTCATGTTAATGACTGATGACTTTAGTGAGAAGAAAATAAAAGTTGCAGCTTGCCCATGCCACACTGCCTGAAAGCAAAAGCAGTGTTGTAGTTTGTCTCTTGTTGATTGAATACTCAGATACCTCCTCTCTTCTCGAATACCTGATGCACTGCACATTCCACTCCAGCATAAGGTATCATGCAGAGTATGCTGGGTTTGAACCCTCGGTAGAAAGCTGCCACAGACTCGTTCTGGTAAATCAGCTTGGCACATCCCAGTACTCCGTTGTAGGTGCCGGCAGGCTGGAGATTGAGTCTCACTTTCAGCACCTGCCGTTAGAAAAAAAAAAATGTTAATAACTGGGGTTACTCTAATAAGTTCTGAATGTTAACTACAACTTAGTTTGCATTGTTGATGAAAAATGACTAATATGGAAAGTAATTGTACTGTATGTATGAATTCTCACAATTGCAACTTTATTTCTTGTAATTCACAGTTGCGACTTACTATTGTGACTATTTCTCATAGTTACACTTTTTTTTCATAATTGTGACTGTATATCTCACAATGTCACTTTACCTCACATTTCTAATAATTGTGAGTTGAAATGGCATATTGTAACTTAATATTTTGCAATTGTGGCTTTATTTATTGCAACAGCAACTTTATTTATTGTAATTATAGCAGTAACACTTTACAATAAGGTGTCCTTAGTTAACTACATTAGTTAACATGAACTAAGAATGAACAATAGATCTACAGCATTAATCTTAGTTAATGTTGATTTCAACATTTACTAATGCATTATTCAAATCAAAAGTTGCATTTGTTAACATTAGTTAATGCACTGTGAAGTAACATGAATAAACAATGAACAGATGTGTTTTTATAAACTTGTTTAGTTCGTGTTAGTTAATACATTAACTAATGTTAACAAATGAAACCTTATTGTAAAGTGTTACCATTTTTATACCTCAAATTACATTTTAATCTTTATGTCACAATCAGTGTTATTTTAGTATCATTGAGACTATTGGTTTATTTATTTTGAAATAAACTGAATTTTAATTTTAGTTAAGTCTTATGTCTTAAGTCTTAAATAATGTTGCTGGTTAAAGTTTTTTTTTTTGTTTTTTTTTTTGCCATTTTTATTATTTAATCTTTAATCTATTATTATCTTATATGTTTTATTAATTTTTATTTTAGCTTTGGTTTTAGTTGTTTTAATACATCAAGATAAACTAAATGAAAATGAGAACCTAGCTGAAATAAAATTAAAGTTCTTTATGATTTCATTTCATTTTAGTTAAAGGTATAGCGGAGGATTTTCCCAAATTTTAGAAAAGAACCGCCCTCTCCACTTTTTGAAAAAATGCACGTGCAACACTCTACCTGCTCCCGAGAGGGAACGCCTATTAAACGTGTGCAGGAGAGAGCATGCACGAGCTAATCATAGCTTACATTAACTTTTACTAGCAGTGATTTTAAATGGATTTCTCCAAATAGCGTGCCAAACTTTACCTGTCAAGTAGAAACTTCACGACTGAGGCATCAGTGGGAAGCCCAACCTGTATTTTGAGCGCACGCCATCATGTGAATCGTGTGCACGAGCACGTACGACGGCCTTACGTAAACATATCACCAGAATGATTGACACTTAGGAGGACCAATAGTCTTGATGATCCACCCGGAAAAAGAAAATCCTTTGCTATACCTTTAAGGTTAATTTTATTTCAAGTAGGATTTTTTTTTAATGGTTTTAGTTTTAGTTAGCTATAATAACCCTGGGTCCCTCGCCACAATCACAACAATTATTATCATTTTATTTGTTTAATCTGAGGCAGAAACTTAGCCATTTATTTATGCATTTAGCCATTATATAAGGCAACAAGTTCGTGTGACAAAATTACATTTGCCATTATACTTTTTGGGAGCATGAAAATGATACAATACAAAGATAAAAAATCAGTTATACGCATCTTTTGCTCTTCATGTTGTTGTATTAGCACTAAAAAAAGCTTTGCCTGTCTTTGCCGGAAAGTAAAAAAGGGAGAAAGAAAATTTAAATTACTGTACGCAAGGTGTATTGTTCTCTGAAAAACTACATATTTGACAGACAACACCTAACAGTAAGGAGCTCCAACCTGTTGTGTCACTGTGATACCTCTAAGGGGTAGAACACAGCATGTGCCACAGCCCCTGACACACAGCCCAGTCCAAACCTCTGATGGACCGACAGACTTTCCCTCTCGCCCAGAGTGGACATCCTCATCTGTTGGGAGAGTGACAAAGAATGTTTGAACATCTGTGCACATGTGAGTGAATGCTTGTGCATGTTTGTGTGCTCACCTGGGCATAGATGAAGCACTGAAGCGTTGATTGTGGTGTTCCTTTAAGAACATTCACAGCATTTCCTTGCCACAAGGATCTAAAACCTCCAGTCTGCAGCTCTCGGAGTCCCAGAGACACAGCTTTGGATCCAAAAACCTATCCAGTATATTGCAATGTGTTAGGCTATTCTGTTAGATCTCACACACTCAGTTTTACAAATAAAACATATGGTATATACTCCTAATTTAACTGAAATACTAATATTCAGTGTAATATACTGCATTATCACTTTGACTGCACTGACACTTTTGGATGAGAACCAAATCTTGAACTGAATTGAGCTGGATGACGACACTACTGTCTTCTGTAGAGCTGCTTAATGGCTTAATCGACTATTTAATAAGTGACCAATTTTGCAACATCGACACTGTGTAAAGTTAAAGTGTAAAGTAGCCAGGTTAAAACCAGACCATTCTCAGTAGTAACTGAGTTATGGTCTGGCAAAGCTCCATAGACAAATCATTTCCAAAGGGGCGTCACCAGCAACGGACGTCGCTCAAATGCCTCGTCAAGAGCGATCGTCATCGTGTAAAGCTGCGTCCCAATTCGCCTAAGTTACACTACGCCATAAAAGTATGTACTCTTTTTGTGAAGAAAAGGTATTTACTTTTGAATGTGTGGCAAAAAAGTAGGCAAGCTTTGGGACATACAACTTCGTCATCTTTATCGGACGGATCTGTCGCGTGCATCCTGTCACTTAAACTGCCCTGTCAATCATCGGGTCACAGTTAAAATCCTCTATTAAATCTAATTTAATTTCCTACCGTTTCGGAGAGAAATGTAGTAGCACGTTCATCTGCCAGTGGGTCTTTCATGGAGACTGTCCTCATGTGTTTGCAATTTGAATATAATAATGCATTTAAAAGTTGAACGGACATCGCTCAAATGCCTCTGGGCGCAATTGGATAGACCTAAAACCAATCAGAGCGATCGTCATTGTGTAAAGCCCGCCTCAACGTTTCTGATTGGTGCCGCGATTTCTAGGCCATGGAAATGGGCTTGAATGAGCTCTTTGCCAGACTACTTCTCGAGCAAATTTGAATTTGCCAGAAGTTGTCTGGGTTTTCCCAGGCTAGTGAAAACGGGCTTCAAAGTGCAAATCTTTTAAAATGATACCGTTATTGTTTCTGTGTAAACTACAAAACCACGAATTTGTGAAAACGATGACGTCATGCGCATGTGTATTACGTGCTCTGTTTATAGGCACATAGTGTTTCTTTACAAACTGACATCGCCAACTACTGGCCTGGCAGCAGAATACAGCATTTTAGTCGTTTTTTAGTCAGATCCGTGTGAACATGATCGGTTTGACAACTTATCGTCTGTATGCAAAGATTTTTAAAAACGGTTTTAGTACGTTATTGTTGTGTAAATGTAACCTTAATTTTTCGATCAATGTTTCCTGTTCTTCCTTTTTTTGAGCCACCAGCTCTTTAGTTACTCTGTGTATATATTTATTCCTCAGTTTGAGTTGTTCTTTTTTTGTTCTCGTTTATTTTTAGTTGTTTATGTTTCTCCGGCGTTCCAGTATTCTCTTGTGCTCCTGTGTGTTATTTGTTTTGGTTTATTGTTAAATAAAGTGACTGCTGCATATAGATCCTGCATCAACTTCTCTTCCTTGCTGAAACCAACTATGACAGAAGACCGGACCAAGAAACAAATGAAAATGGATAAAGCAGCAGCATTTATTGCCCTCACCCGTGAGGGTATCCCTTTGTTGGTTCTGTTTGCTGGCCCAGCAATCCAGTTTTATTTTAACAGTGACAACTCTCAGAATAGAACTCAACAGAAAATTAATGATAAGAATGTAATATACATAGCTTTGTCTTGGCAGACTAGATCTGCTACGGTGCTGCTGATGCATGAGTGAAGGCTACTGCCGAAACATGTACATGAATACAGGGAATAGGATACGAGCTGCTGCAAGGAAAGGCAGGTGGTGCTGGGGAAGGAGGAGGGCTGAAAGCACAAAACCGAGGCACAGCGGCGATCACAGTCAGGGGGTTTGCAAATGGATCTATCAGTGTGCTTAGAGACGGGCCCAGCCTTATCTCTGCCTTCACCTGATAAGTCCAGTGCCTTCTCTCAGGGTTTGGAAGCACGCGCTGCGGTTCCCTCCGCCCCAATTGAGGCACTGACACTGCAATTATCTAGTTCTGAGGAACTAGATGTTGTAAGTGTCGATGCAAGAGATACTGAGAACTCGCCACCTCAGTCTTAGAGGAGTTTGAGGAGCTGGTTGAGGTTGTAACAAAAGCAGTTGAAAGACAGAGTATTGACTGGCCAGCAGATAAGCAGGACGTTCATTCCAAAAGCAAGCTGGACGAACGCTTCCTGCCATCACGGTCACAACCTCAACGTCGGGGCCTACCATTCTTCCCCGATCTCCACACCGGTTTCGTACAGAATGCACAAACATCTAACTATTCCTCTACATCGAATTATAAAGAGCAAGGTTATGGGTAGATGCCAAAAGTGGAAGAGACGTTCGCGAGCTATCTCTCCCCCGAGGCGGCATCTTCCCTAAAGGCCCCGGCATTACCCCTCTAAGCCAGTCAGAACCACATCTTCGCTAGTGGGTAACAGCCACTGGTCAGGCTGCAGCATGCCTTCACACCATGTCACGGCTGCAGGCCTACCAAGCTGAGTTGTTAGGAAACATGAGGACGGGGGAATTGGTCCTGACGTAGTTTGCGAACTAGGTCGAGCCACAGATTTATCTCTGTATCTGCTAAGGAGATGGCTAAATCCATTGCCCGCTCTATGGCAGCCCTGGTGGCTACTGAGAGGCATCTGTGGCTCAACCTAAGCAATATTAAAAAGAAGGACAAAAATGATCTTGTGGATGCGCCCCTGTCACCTTCTGGCCTCTTCTGCGACACGAGAGGTTCCAGGAGGCAGCCAAGCAGGCGGCCAGTTTCCAGAAGCTCCTCCCCAGTCGCTCTCATGTCTCTGGGGCTGCTGAGCGGGAGCAGCCCCAAACTTCTAAAGCCAGCTCCTCACACCGTGCCACCCAGAAGCAGAGCGTAGCCTCCTGTGCTCCCCCACAGAAAGGTTGGGGACAGGGAGGGCGCTCTCAGCCGCAGTCTTCGAGGGGTAAGACAGATCTGAGGACCGTCATTATCTCCAAGAAGGCTGCGGGGAAGAGGTCCTAATGCCCGAGGGCTCAAGCCAGTGAGGGCAGTGCCCCCCGAAGTGGAGCGGTCAACACCTCATTATCCGGTGCCCGTCTCCCTTCGGTGTCCTCAGGGGACCGTTCTGCCAACCCTGCCACCTCGTGTGCTTCAGGGCGCAGCGGTCTCTGGCAAGCACATATCTCAAAGTCCACCCGGAAACGTAGTGGCCTCGGGATGCCCGCCCCCTCCAAGGAGGGTTCTAAAGGTTGTATCTTTAGTCGTATACAACAACAACAGCGCTCATACTTTAATTTCTTTGGATTTAATTGAATACATTTAAGTGAATTTAACAGCCAGTGTGGACAAAAACACACTTAATTTTTGACTAACAAAAAATACCTGAAGTCGTGTCTTTAACAGGTCAATTGGTGCTGTCACAGTTCTGGACACTGCATCTGCCAAGCCTGCGGCCAGTATAAAGTTCCCCCAGATTGACAGGTCAGTCTCGTCCCGGGTTAACTCAATAGACAAAGAGCGACTCTCTCCTACATCAAACACCTAAAAAGACAACATCCTTTTGATGATGATGAACAGTTCAGATTATACGTACAGTATATGTGCAAGATCTTGAAGGAATTGTTTCGTTAAAATGACATTTTCCCCTCATTTACTCATGTCATAGTCTTTATGTAAAGTATGATTTTCTCTGCGGAACACAAATATTTTTAGAATAATATCTTAGCTCTCAAGGTCCGCACAATGCAAGTGAATGGTGACCAAAAGTTTGATACTCCAAAAAGCACATAAAGTATAAAAGTAATTCATATGGCTCCAATGGCATAATCAATGTCTCAAATGTCTCATACAGTATATATGTTTTTAGGATTTGTTTTTATTCCTGGATGGATCTACACAGATGAAATGGAAGTGTTCTGCAGAAGAAATAAAGTCAAACACATCTTTAGCACTAGGGTGAGTAAATAATGAGATAATTTCCCTTTTGGGTCAATTATTATTTTAAAGTTTGAAGGTATTTTAGAAAGAAGTATTTAAAAGCTGAAATTTTTTACCAAATTATGTTTCCAGGAAGATACTAACTCTCCAATGTTTTCTGCTGGGTTGATGATGACGTGCTGGAGGAATTCATCCCAGTCTACTGTCATAGAGTTGTCTTCATCCATCCTAATGACAATCAGAGTTTAATGTAAATAATAATAATCCAATCAATACAAATTCCTAAGCATTTCATTGATTTCATGCATTTAATATGATCTGTATCAGAACACAAGGTCTATTTAAGATTTACATAAATCTGTAGATGACAAGGTATCTGATCCCATACTACAAAAGCATGGAGTGATCTTGATGTGACATTTATTTTCTATGGCATTGTTACCAATGGAATAGAAATAAAACATTGCAAATGTGAAGGCAGCAGCATCATGTCTCTTACATTTGAATGATTCTTTTTGCATTGGGTTTTGATATGACCAAACCTAATTCCTTAAACAGAGTCATGATATCCTCCAGGTCAATTGCCCCTAATCAGAGGAAAGAATTTTCAATTCATATTTATTTGTATAGTGCTTTTCACAATACATATTATCTTTTTCAAATCAGCTTTACAGAAATGCATGTTTCTTATTACAGTTTTTTACAATCGCTAGGGCACATTTCTCAATAGCCTACTTAGGTCACTTTTTCAAAACTCTTTACACAGTCTGTGAGCTAAACTGTGGATCATTTATCATTGCTTTGGCACAAAATGCATTCACTTACTTTCAATTTACATTAATTATTTTCTCACTTAAACACAAATACCACCAAAACTTTTGCACATGTTTATATACTCTTTTCAAAACTGTTAAACTTACTGTAATGCAATGACAATCAATCATGTTATCCCAAAACAAATGGATTAAGTAAACGTCAATTGTACATATATTTAAGTGGATTAAACACAATCAAATTAAGTTAGGACAAAATGTACAGCAATTGTGTTGCTTTAGCTCATTTTTATTAAGCAATATAAACAAGCAGCAAACTTTTTTTTTTTTTTTTTTTTTGCTGGTGTTATGGTGGAACAAGCTTATTTTGAGACATATGAAGTGAGTTTTGGAGGTTAGATTAACTGTTTGGCCAAGATATCTTTTACAAAAGAAAACATTGTATAATGCTCCTGTTGTTCGTGTTTTTTTAGGTTTGTTTTATGAGTGACATGGGGGGAAAACCTTTGCGAGTGTTATGGAAGAATGACTTGATTAGAGACCTGAATTAAGTGTTTTGATAAATTTAGTGCATTATGAATGTGAAATTAACTGTTTTGCCAGTATAAAAGTTGGTTAGGGGAACTGTGTGAAGAGATTTGAAAAAGTTAAGTATTGAGAAATGTGTCCAATAGCGATTTTATATATAGCTATATACAGGGTCTGAAGTTAACTTTTTTGACCACCAGCCACTGTGGCAGGTGAATTTAAAAATCCACCCGCCACAGTGACTTTTTACCAGCCAGTTTTTTGGGGGTTTTTTTTGCCTCATAAAAGGTTAAAAAAAGGAATTGCACAAACATTTGTTCTTTAACTTGTAAGAATACACATTTAAGTGCTGTCAAGTTATTAACGAGATCCATACAAGTAATAATAACTCTTAGAATACAGATATAGGCCTAGACCTAGTGCAGCTCGTATGTAGCTGCTAAACAAATCACACGCGGCTGTGTTGATGGCTGGGCAGCTGTTAGTTACAGCGTTCAGGAACCGTTAAGCAGAACTAAATTAATATTGTTATTACTGGTAAAGTTACCGGGAAGGCTACCGGACATTTGGACACAACATCTGTGCAACTGTCATTGTACTGTAGCCTATGTCAGCGTTGCATTATCTCATATGATCTCACACATTCAAACGTAGTCAGAGAAGACGCATATTCTCTCCGATCATATACGTTCCGAAACACTCAAACTGCGCTGCTTTCACAGATGCTTTCTTTACTCCAGTAATGTGCCGCCACATTTTTAGCTTAAATCCAACGAAACATACAACTTCGTTTGAATGTCAAAGAACAGTTGCAAAAAAACACACACACACAAAAAAAAAACCTTCGCCCCTTTAGTTACTGTTGCTATGTCCGACAAGCTACACCGCGCGCGCTCACGCCAAACCATGATCTCACGCAATGAAAAACACATCGCGCAGCAGAGAGGACACTGACAACACGCTGGTAGACAAGACAGTCCAGGTTACTTTTGATATTAAACAAAGTCGCAACGTTAAAATTTGGTCATTTTAAAAGAAATTTAGACAATACCGTTTTGTGGCTCTGTAATGTGTCTGACAGATCGCTGTGGTGCCTCAAGGTAAAGCTGCTCGTGAACCGATCATCTCTTCCTTCTAGATAATTTATAGCATCAAATAAACATGAATGAACATAAGAAGGAATGTAGTTTTAACTGCGGAAAGATGTCAGTAGGCTATACTCAGTAACTTACACTCCGTTTTTTCAAGTTCAAATCCTCCAACGTTGAACTCTCCTGACTGCTTTGTCGGACAAAAAAAAGGCGGATTCGGCGGATTATGATTGGCCAGATCGCTTGTCAATCAAACTCCCCGCGAAGGGTCGATTCTCATTGGCTGCCTGCCAATGTGGCAGGTAGATTGACAGTGTTACCCGCCAATTGCAGAATTCACCCGCATTTGGCGTGTGGTCGGGTGTTAATTTCAGGCCCTGGCTATATATATAAAACTGTAAGATTCATGTTACCAGAGGTGACTATCAAAGTAATATCCTAATTGAAATGTGCAGTTCTAAGACAATACAGATCATGTTACATCATGTACAAAATACAAAAATAGAATATCATTTAAATGTATATTGTAATAGGCTATATAAAAATAATATGATTAAAATTATATTTTTTACATTGTTTTGGTAGCCTGCTTTGTTTTGTAGTTGAGAGAACATTGTAAGCCTACACCACTGCACAAATGCCAGTTCTATAACAGTACTGCTAGCTGTTTCAGTTAAAAAAATAAGAATGATAGGCTATTTGTCACAGACAACTTACCACATTTATTTCTGTCAAGGGCATGGAAATCTATTTTCCATTTCTTCTCTCTGTCCATTATGTAAATAAGAAATTCCTGATAGCTTAGACGTCCATCCTCGTTTTGGTCATAATTTGACAAGATTGCCTGAACGAAAGAATTGTAGGCTGTTATTTGTTCACACAGAAAATGATTGTATCTCCAGATAGGCTGCATAAAATAATGATTACTTGACATGATCTCTGCAACTGATATCAGTAGAAAATCTTACTTGAACCTTTTCACACACTGGTTCCACACCTATCCTCCGCATTTCACTATGCAGCTCCTCGCGAGATATAAAACCGTCTTTATTCCTGTCGAGTTTATCAAACAAACCGCGGAAGCTATCCATGATGTAAAAGACAAAAAGCTATTTAAATATAACGCTTCATATGAGAAATAGTTTTAAGTAAGCTTACTACTTAATTTGTGGTCAGTTATTATATTTTGAGCTTATGAATGCTGAGTCACATCTCTTGCCAGAGGATGGAGTTCAGTGCGGTGGTTAATCCTCCTCTTACCGGGAAATGTCGTGCAGTACCGAGGCTAAACAGCAGATGGAACTGCGGCGGTGTGTGTTACAGTGTTTTATTGCTTACACACACTTTTCTGAAACTTTGGCTTCATTTCTCTCTACACACAATAACGCACACAAGATCCCAAACGTCACACATCTCTTGCAAAAGCAAACACTTCATTCAAAACTATTTTAACTCTTTTAAAAATTGTGTTTTTGTACAGTAACTGCACACAAACCATCAAATGATTAGTCACATACATGCCAAACTACACAGGTGTAAATAAATGTAAAACACTACTATATTGTGGCATTGCTTGTTCAGTGTGCAGTGGAGTGTACAGGAGTTTGTCACACGTACATGTAGGCCTATGTGCACAAATACACTAGGACTACACAATTGATAAACTTTATATTGAACTGAACTGAATAAATATAGCCTACTGAAGTAACTTGAGCTGAATAATGACACTTTTGGCTTATTAGAGCTGTTTTACAGCAGAATTTGAATGTGTTACTATTGTGAAGCTGCTTTGAAACAATCTGTATTGTATAAAGTGCTATAGAAATAGAAGTAGGCATCTAGGCTACTTGACTTGTGCATTCAAAAACAAATGCAAGGGTGATTTGTTTTTCTCAAAACATTGAGTTTTGATTTCTAAGTGATCAAATTAGGTATTTACACTATAAACAGAAATGAAGAGTGTAAAAAAAAAATCTTTCTGAAAACATTGAGTTTTGATTTCTATAAGTGATCAATTTTACAACCAACAAGTGTTTTCACACATGGTCATTGGGTGGAGGAATGGGAAATGATTGTGGCATTTAAATGGCAGTGTTTTGTAAATGAAACACAAGAGCTGTTGGTTTTGAATTATGTGTGTGTCTAATGTAGAGAACATACTCGGTTACTAACGTAACCTCGGTTCTCTCTAGTAGAGGTCTCTCGTACTGCGTAAGATATCTTACGCTAGGGGAAAATCCTTTTTCCGCGAGATATTGAAGCCAAAAATTATCCTTAATTTTTCAATAATGCAAAACGCGTTGCGGCAGCATACAGACATAGGCGAGGCAGCTCGCGCGCCTATTGGCTGCTCTGCGGCAACTGCAGCAAGCCTATCGAGCGAGGCCTGGCGTGACGTCAGACCCAATGAGGGTGCTTCACGCCCGCTGCGTCACGTCCCGTCGAAACGGGCGTGGCCTAGGCCTATAAATACCGCTCGCAGGCAGCTATTATCTGGTTTTTCATCATCGAAGCAACCAGAGCGTGTGCATGCACGGCAAGATACGCAGTACTCGTTCCCTCTACTAGAGAGAACCAAGGTTACGTTAGTAGTAACCGAATACGTTCTCTTACGAGAGGTCTCTCGTACTGCGTAAGATATCTTACGCTAGGGGACCCAATGCAAGACGCCGTGCGTGCTGGGATCTGACACCAAAGACCCAAGGGCGGAAGCCCGGGGTTCATACAGTGCACAATCACCCAGGGAACTCAAAGGGAGTCCGGGAAGAGGGAGGGGCGAAGCCGCACTCTTCCTCATATATCAGCGTCGCTTAGACGCGAATTACATCATACAGACAGGGCGGGGCACGGCCTGAACTGATGGGGAAATGTGGGTTTTATACAGTTTGCCCAAAAACACATCTTTGTGCTGTTGTTTTACACTGTCGATCATTGAGCTGTGCTCAGTAGACGCAGCATTCTGAGCTGATAGCATCAGGACAGACAGTACTGGTTATCTAGACCGACAGCAGCCTGGCCTGCAGGGCGGGAACCTCTAGGTTATAAAACCTTATAAATGTAGACGGGGAGGCCCAGCCTGCCGCCATACATATGTCTTGCAAGGCAATCCCACTCGACCAGGCCCACGATGAAGCCATGCTTCTCGTGGAGTGCGCTCTGACACCCAACGGGCATTGCATGCCCTTAGAGGCGTATGCTAGCGCAATAGCATCAACTATCCATCTGGATAGGCTCTGTTTCGACACGGCTAGTCCCTTAGAGCGCCCGCTGAACGAAACAAAGAGCTGCTCTGTCTGTCTGAAAACAGACGAGCGAGACACATAAGCTTGTAATGCCCTGACTGGGCAAAGGAGGCTCGCGTCTCTTTCCTCATCAGGGACCGGTAGGGCTGACAGGGAAATGACCTGCGCCCTAAATGGTGTGTTGAGGGATTTTGGAACATAACCGTGCTTAGGTTTGAGTATAACTCTTGAGTCATTAGGCCCAAACTCCATGCACATCGCACTCACTGAGAGCGCGTGTAGGTCCCGTATGCGCTTCACTGAAGCGAGAGCCAGCAGAAACACAGTCTTGAAAGACAGGTGTTTCAGATCAATCGTCTGTAAAGGCTTGAATGGGCCACCTTTCATAGCTTCCAGCACCGTAGAAAGGTCCCATACGGGAACTGAGGGAGGTCTGGGAGGATTCAGTCTCTTAGCCCCTCTAAGGAAGCGGATGACTAAATCGTTCCTTCCTATTGACTGACCAAGCGTTGTTCTCGAGAACGCTGCTATAGCCGCCACATAAACTTTGAGCGTGGAAGGGAGATCTCTCCTCACTGGCACTGGCCACGGGGCAGTGCTCGCTAGCTGCATCATAACTGGGAACCAAGGTTGGTTTTTCCAGAACGGTGCTACGAGCAGTACTGAGCATCCTTCTTCCCTGATCCGCTCTATCACCTGAGGCAGGAGAGAGACGAGGGGAAAAGCATAGAGCGGGCGGCGGGGCCATACATGAGCCAGCGCGTCCCTGCTCTTGGAGAAGAATTCCGGACAGTGAGCGTTTCCTTGAGACGCGAACAGGTCTACTTCCGCTCTGCCGAATTTCTTCCACAGCAGTTGGACTGTCTGTGGGTGCAGAGACCATTCGCCTGCCGGAACGTTGTTCCTGGACAGTCTGTCTGGTCCTATGTTTAGGATCCCTGGCACGTGCGCTGCTCTCAGCGAGCGCAGGTTGCGCTGAGCCCATACCAGGAGGCGTTCTGCTAGCCTGTGCAGGTTACCCGGGACCTGAGGCCGCCCTGGCGATTTATGTAGGACACCACAGACATGTTGTCCGAGCGGACCAGGACGTGGCGTCATTTTATTTGGGGACAAAAACGCGTCAGCGCGTTGTCTACTGCCAGCATTTGGTCGCACAGACTTGGTCGCACGAAGAGCGAGGTCCGTAGCGCTTCTCAAGTCCGGCACGCAGATCGCGTCAGGTCCTTTCTCATCCAGCTTCCGGAGGAGATCGGCCTGGAAGATCTGCAACGTGGCCATGGTGTGCAGCGCTGACGCAGCTTGCCCGGCGGCGGAGAAAGCGCGGCGGAGCAGGCTTGACGTAGTGCGGCAAGCTTTCGAGGGTAGGGCCAGCTTAGCGCGCCGTCCAGCAGAGGCCGGGCATAAGTGGGCCGCTATTGACTCTTCGACCGGCGGCAGCGAATGGTATCCCCTGTTCTTGGCATCGTCAACTGCAGAGAATGCCAGAGAAACAGATGGACGCACTCTAGCTGAATAGGGGGCGTTCCAGGACTTAGCGACTTCTTCATGTAGCTCAGGAAGAAAAGGCGCTGGTCTGGATGCAGGCGCTCCCCGGGCAGAAAAAAGCCATCCAGCCGGTTGTGAGCGGGCTGCTCGGGCGAAGACCACTCGAGGCCGAGGCTCGCCGCGGCCTGTGCGAGTACTCGCATGAGCTCCGTCTCGATGGACGCTCTCTTGCCTGACGAAGTGCGGGCAGGGGGCGCGAGATCCTCAGAGCTCGCCCAATCCTCACTGCCTGACGCCAGGATAGAGCAGGAATCATCTTCTCCCGGCAGGGCTTCCTCGTCAGCGATATCGACAGACGCGGAGGCAGACAGTGGCCGCTGTCCATCAGGAAGAGAAGCTGACGAAGCCGGTGAAGCAGGCGGGCGAACCGGCGAGCTTTGGCGGCTGGGAGAAGGTTCCGGGACCTGCTAGGCACGGCGCTTTTTACGGCGCGACACCACGGCGGGCTGGGGAGCAGTTTCGGTGAAAAATACCAGGCGAGTCCTCAGAGTCGCCATGGGCAATAGCTCGCAATGAGGGCAGCCGCCGTCAGCGAGCGCGAGAACTGCATGCTCCACACCCAGGCAGGAAATGCAGATAACGTGGCGGTCCCCGTCGCTGAGTGTGGCTCTGCACGAGCCGCAGGAAGGCATCTTAAAAAAGACGCTACTCTTTTAGGATGTGTGTCGTGGCAGCACACAACAATAGAGAGTGAAAGGATATGAGCGCCGGATAGCGCATCAGGAAGGCAAGGAAGGCGGCGCGGCCAGCGACTTCAGTGACTCGTCCCGCTGAAGGTGCTTTTTCAGACGGCGCGGCTTCTCTGTGCTTCGCTTGAAGGATGAAAAATCAGATAATAGCTGCCTGCGAGCGGGACGTGACGCAGCGGGCGCGAAGCACCCTCATTGGGTCCAGGCCAGGCCTCGCTCGATAGGCTTGCTGCAGTTGCCGCAGAGCAGCCAATAGGCGCGCGAGCTGCCTCGCCTATGTCTGTATGCTGCCGCAACACGTTTTGCATTATTGAAAAATTAAGGATAATTTTTGGCTTCAATATCTCGCGGAAAAAGGATTTTCCCCTAGCGTAAGATATCTTACGCAGTACGAGAGACCTCTCGTAAGAGAACTTTGTTTAGCAAGTTTGTTTTACCAATGTGCTTGCAGTTTTAAAGACTTGTCTGAAGGTTATGTCGATGAGTGAATGGTTTCACTGAGTGGGCCTCAAGTACCACTTTTAGTGTGTAAGCAATCCTAAAAAAACTATGTAGGCTAGTGTGGATCGGCAATATTGTTCACAGACCAAACATGGTCATTTCTGAAAGCAAACCTGTGGGTGCCTGATCACATTTTACAATGTATTCCTATTAGACTCGTTATCTAATATTTTTTCAAAGATAAGGCCTACTTCAAATATGCAAAGTCGGTCTTGGTGAAGCAGGTTGTGATAGAGAGGAAATAGGATCTTTTGATGGCAGGCTGCCACTACTATACTTAGAGTGCTGCCTGTTAATGTCAGATTTTCCATCTATTTTCAGAAAATGACGTGTAATAGTGTAACGGTCACCAGCTGGAGTGCCCTTGAGAGCCACCAGGGTACTCCACAACAGACCATTGTCATTCCCTCACAAACTACATCTCCCATGATTCTCTGCCTGGACTCTTTAGCACTCATTGTTTTCACCTGTGTCTCATCTTCTTGTTTGCTCACCCTATATACTGTAAGCCTGATTCTTTATGTCATTCCCTGCAAAGTCTTCTTTAGTGTCTCTACTGCATTTCTGAGCGTGTTTGTATCCTGTTTCTCTCGTGTCCTGGTTCTCTTGATTCTCTGCCTGTTCCCTCGGATTTCTCTCTTTGTCTCAAGCCCTGATCTGCTATTGTTTGGCTTGTTTGTTTGTGTATGACCCTTGCCTGTTATCTGGATTACCCTTTTCAATAAATACTGCATTTGGATCCTCCACCTTCTTGTCTCGGAGCAGTTCATGACAAATAGCCTGCATCAACTTCTGATGAAGACAGTGTGCTTTACAGTTGCATCTTATTGAGCTAAAGCTTTACGCTAACTTAAGGGGTTTCACTTATAGGCGTTATACTTAATAATAACCTGTTGTCTGCAGTAATATGAATCATAAAAGTCTCCCATATTAGTCTAAAGGTAATCTAAAAGACAGATTGTTTAGAACTGGCGTTAAATGGCAGGAGCCAATATAATAAATGAAGAACAATGCATTCAATGACAACATCTTTCAAATGATATCAATTCATTTCTTACTCAAACACAAACCACCAAAACTCTATGAACCTACATGAAAATTTGCATGTTTACTTACACTTTTCAAAACTTTTAAACTTAAATTAAAAATATAGGCTAATACAACTGCATAAGACAGCAATTTGCTACAGTAATACCATATTTAAATATATGTACTACTAAAACACTATAGTAACAAACAAAACAGGAACTGTAACAATAATATTTGTTTGCATTTTGTAAGCAACCTAATAAATTGGTAAAGTTGATATGGTTGTCAACAAACAAACACACTTTGTCACTCATAAAACAATGAGCTAAAAACACTAACAACTGAGCATTATGCAATGGGTTTTTTTTCTTTACAAAACTAGAATGACACTTTCTACTGCCTATTATTCACTATAGTGTATGTTACATTGTCCATGCTTACATTACAGTACAAAATTATTCCTAAGTTTCCCCTTTTAAATGGATGGTAATGCAACTTTTATTTTTTATTAAAGCAGAACATAGAAAAAAATTCTCTCTCTCTCTCTCTATATATATATACATCAATAGCAGTAATCAAAGATGTAATAAGGAAGAAGAAAGGCGAGAGAAAGAAGAGAAAGAGAGAGAGGGAAAAAAATAAATGCATTGAAATCAGATACATCTAATTGATAGTAGGCTATTTGATTTTTTAGATTTAGAATAGGTATTTCAATATGGTATTACTGTAGAAATGTAGCACATTTATGTGTTGTTTTAGGTTTTAGAACTTAAGTTAAACAGTTTTGAAAAAGTATGTAGGCCTAAACGTGCAAAAAATCCATAGTTTAGCTCACATAACAAAGTAGCTAAAGTATTGAGAAATATAGCATTTGATAAAAAAATATATTTTTTAAATAACTGTAAATGGGTATTAAAGTGGAACCTCTTTCTTGTCAGGTCTTGTCTTCATGTGGATTGAACAGACGGATAGATAGATAGATAGATAGATAGATAGATAGATAGATAGATAGATAGATAGATAGATAGATAGATAGATAGATAGATAGATAGATAGATAGATAGATAGATAGATAGATAGACAACATTCTCAGAGACATTGGCTACTTGCGTTTCTGGTTCGAGAGGATTTTATCTCTGAAAATGGATGTATCTGAAAATGGGAAATGACGTGCTTCAGCTATCACACGTTCTAGAAGCGCCCTCTGATTCCAGAACTGCACTGGCACAGGGGAGGGAGCAGTGGCTATTTAAAGAGGCTAAAATAACACAAGATCTTTAGTGCTGAGTAACCGCCTCCAAACAGACACAACAGGATCAACTGATCATCTGTGTCACGGTTTAAAGAGGCAGGGTTTGACAGCCACGACGGTGCTTTTATTCACGCTCTTCTTTTTCAGTGGACTGACTGAATCCTCAGGCAGCGGTGCCAACCCGCTCTGCATAGGAGAAAATGGGCAAAGATTTCTACAAAATATTGGGAATCGTGAAAGGAGCATCAGACGACGACATCAAAAAAGCGTACAGAAAACAGGCTCTGAAATGGCATCCTGACAAAAACAAGGCGGCCAATGCGGAGGAGAAATTCAAGGAGGTCGCGGAGGCTTATGAAGTTCTCAGTGATCCAAAGAAACGGGAAATATACGACCAGTACGGCGAAGAAGGTAGGCTTCTTCCATCTCTGAAACACATCCATATTAGCAGTGAACATTATTTGACCACGAATGCTTAATCCTTCTGCTCATCTTTTAAAATATGTCGGACGTAGCTACAATGTAGACAAATAGGCTATGTTGAAATGAAAACGAAATCTCTGGACATTTACCGTACAGAATGGCTATACAAAGTTGACCATATGGAGTCATGGTTTTATTGTGCTGGCAGTGCTCAACCAACATATTTTAAGTCGGAAATAAGCTCTGTATTGTATGTAAGCGTCGAAATTAGATGTCTGTTGTCTAATTCTAGTGGTCTGTACGTGCGTATATTTAGTGTTTACTGGGATACACAGCCTACCGCAGTGGGTTGTATAGTAGCTACAACGGGGCTAAAATGTGCTTTTCACATACTCCTATAGTGTATCATTGGAGAAAAGAATTGAACGTTGCCAGATAGCAGCACATGCACGTCTGCAAGATGTCTTATAAAAACTTAATCTGGAAAGCATCTGCTGTTTACTAACATCTGATAGACGTCTTTAAGATTAGTTATGTCAGTTTAACATACATTCTAAATCATAAAGACATTGTCTAAACGTCTATTTGACATCTGACAAGAAAACGTCCTATAGACATATTTCAGAGGAGCAAAAACTCTATGTGATGTATGTGTGCTATCAGGTGATGGAGCGACATATTTTGTGTGAAAATAAATCATAAAAGTGACTTGTTTTGTTTAAGAATCCTGATAGCACACAAACATCTCAGAGACGTCTATTTGATGTCTGCATTTACATCTGCAAGATGTAGGCTATTTTTTTTTTGTGTTGCTCATCAGCAATAGGCCTACATCTCTGAGACATTTCCTGTCAGATCATATAGACATCTAGAAGATGTCAGTAAGATATTTATGGTTTAGAATGTATGTAAAACTGCTCTTTCTAAGATGTTTATCAGATGTATTTACACAGAAGATGTTTTCCAGATCTTTAGCAGACATCTTAGGCGGCGCTCACATATCGCGCAGACGTACCTGTGCTGTGGTGGCAAGGTGGTATTCAAATATTTTAGTTAAAATAATATGTTTTGCGTAATGTCTAATTTAATTCTTGTTCAAAACAATTACTTTAACAAAGTTTATACTATTTTCTGTTTATTTTGATAAATGAATACATTTTTGTTCATTAATAATGTACAAAAAAATACAGAAACAAAATTATTTTAAAAAGAAAAGATTCTGAAAGCATTGAAGGAGATCCTATAATAATTTAATATAGATTTACAATATAGTAAGTAACAATACGTTATAGTTTATTGTATAATAGGATTAATAACGTATTTTTAAATATAGGGGTTTCATAATAAATATGGTGATTATCTGGAAGGTGGACACCCAACTATTTACCATCTGAATCTAACCACGTCATGTCAACAAATTGAAAAGTCAGGCAGCTTTTTATTATCATGTTAATTATTGTGCATTTAGTCCCGACAGCAGGGGCACCTTTTACCTCAAATACCATACATGTTGCTTTATTTACCTTGAACCAAACTGAAAGTCATTAAGATGACCTTTGTCTCAAAATATGTTCAGTAATTTTTGCGATTCTCGTTTGCTACTGAAATCCACAACATTTTTAAAAACATCAAATATTAGATCTAATTAGCACATAATCAACATTGCATTGCTGCGTCAAGGATCAGACAAATTTCCACGTGCATCTTGAAAAGCGGATGCTTTTGAAAGCCCTGCGGCAAGTTTTTGTGCCATCTAGTGGTGCAGAGGAAAATAAAATCAAAGGCGCCTTTTACCCCGGAGCAACTTTTGCCCCGTTTTACCCTAATGCAAGCCTAACACCATGCTTCCTATGGCCTAAATCTTCCATCAAGATAAAATGTGTTTTCTCTCAAATTTGTTCATTTTCAGGCCTTAAAGGAGGTGGAGGAGCATCCGACGGGCCAGGAGGCAACTTCACCTACACCTTCCATGGAGATCCTCATGCAACGTTTGCCACGTTTTTCGGAGGAGCCAATCCTTTTGAGATATTTTTTGGCAGGAAAGTCAATGGACGAGATGACGATGACATGGAGGTGGACGGGAGTGACCCCTTTGGTTCTTTTACGAGTTTTAACATAAATGGATTTCCACGCGAACGCGTTGGTCAGGGCGGCCCGCCGCGCAGAAAGCAGGACCCCGCGATCCACCACGAGCTCCGTGTGTCTCTAGAGGAGGTCTTTCATGGGTGCACCAAGCGCATGAAAATCTCACGCAAGCGCCTGAATCCGGACGGTCGGACCATGAGAACCGAGGACAAAATCCTCACAATTGAGATCAAGCGTGGCTGGAAAGAGGGAACTAAAATCACGTTTCCACGCGAGGGTGACGAATCGCCAAACACGATTCCTGCCGATATTGTGTTTGTCATTAAAGACAAGCCTCACGGCCACTTTCGACGAGAGGGGTCGGATATTGTGTACCCGGTCCGGGTCAGTTTGCGTCAGGTGAGAAGAGCCACTTACAAATTAATTTGCTCAATGGTCATTTATGATCCATCCATCCATCCATCCATCCACCTGTAAAAGTGGTATCTAAAAAATAATATATAGATTTTCACTCCCAATTTTATAGTAAATCATGTTTTATTCCAAAAACTTTTGTTTACAATATTTTATAGTAACAATACATGAAATATAATTTCCCACCATATATGGCAAGTTAAATTACAGTAGGTCCTCCTATAAATTACAGTTAACCAATTAACTTGTTTTACTGTAGCTTTTTTACACTTATTATCAATTAAAATGGCAAACACTTCGCTATCTATCTATCTATCTATCTATCTATCTATCTATCTATCTATCTATCTATCTATCTATCCAATTTATACAATAATATTACAGTATAATAATTACAGTAACCTTAGGTCTACATGTATTGTCCGTTAAATGCAATATCATTTTCCACCTTGTAAGTTGCATCACAATTGCAGCACATATCAATTATAGTTTAACCAATTAACATGTTTTTTTACGAAATCATTATTATATTGCTTTTCAGTTACAATTACAAACACTTTTACAGCCTATACTGACACTTTTTTAGTCTATACTTTCGATTCTGTGCAGGTTTCTATAAGGCACTGTTTTGTAAATTTCCCTAGTTAAAAACGTTACATTCTTCTGTGTGAAATTTCATCTCTTACATAATGCAGTTTACACGAGAAGGAATATGAGCTCGATCAGCTGTTGTGAGATGCCAGAAAAGGAGCTCGCCCACTTAAACTGTTAACTGCCATCAAGATGTACTTCTATGGCAGAATCAGTCCTGTGTCTGTACATAGAGTACCAAACATGTCAAACCAATAAAATATGCTTTTAGGCTGTGTGTGTGTACTGAAAGGGAAATAGTTGGATACCTTTTTGCACACAATATCTGCAGTATAATGAATGAATTGAAATGATTATTGAAATGGCAGTGGTTCATTGCAGGGGTTACTGTCATAATGTGAAAGCTGTGCAGACATGTAATATCTGAAATTCTCAGATTCTCAGATTAAGAAGAAAGTGTAAAGAGTACACTGTGAATCGGGATGAATATGAAGTCATAATAGCACATCTAAGCAGGTCCAATTACCTTCAAACAACAGCTCACACCAGACATGAATATTGAGTATATTTGCCTAACTCAATTATTTTTTCTAGATGGATGACAATGCAGAATCAAACTATTTATGCAGTTATGCACACTGAAAAAAAATATATTATCAATAAGTAATGGCAACATGTTTGTACATTGTTGTAACTCATCAAACAATTAAACAACTTTTTTATACGTTATACAAGATTCAACACTTTTTAAATCAGTTTAATGTAATTTAAGTTGAAATTACTTAAACATCCAAGTTGATTGTACTTAAAAATGTTAAAAGCAACTTACAACTTACAAAACTGCTTTTGTGTATCCTTGTCTTATCCTTGTCTCATTAAAATAATGTTACTATGTTCAACTTTATTTTTTAAGTTATACAGGATTTAACTACGCAACTTAGTTATACTTAAAATACTTAAAATATACCAATTTGATTATACTTAAAATTTAAGGCAGCAACTGAACTTGACATTAAGTTGAATTAGGGGTAAATTTAGAACTAATAGCACACAAAGATAAAGTTTAAAGAATATTTATTATCCTACTAACAACTGTATTGTATTTCTTTGATCATAGTCATTGTGTGGCTGCTCCGTCACCGTGTCGACGATAGACGGTAACACGTGCAATATGAAGATAACCGATGTTATCAAACCCGGCATGAGGAAGATCATTGCTGGACAAGGACTGCCCTTCCCAAAGAACCCAGAACAAAGAGGGGACCTCATTGTGGAGTTTGATGTGAACTTTCCTGAAAGTCTACCATCTAATGCCAAGGATGTCCTGAAAAGACACTTACCCGTCTCATAAAGTGAACTTGGACTTTAGTGACATTTCTACATGAACAGTTCAGTCCCCTCGCATATGTGGACTAAAATGACAAATCAAATTTTGAGAATGTGCAATTTCTATTTTTTATCTAAATGTTTGTTAAATATATATATATATATATATGTATGTATGTCTAACACACACACACACACACACACATATATATAAATATATATATATATGTGTGTGTGTGTGTGTGTGTTGCATGCCTATGTATGTCAGTGACAGTGCAGGCTTAAAGTGCAATTTTTGTCTGAAATGTTTTTTCCCCGCAGTTATTTTTTTAACGCTTCATTTGAATTGTTTTAATGTTTTATTGAAACCTTATACAACATCAGTATTTTACAAACTAAATTAGCAAGATGTGTTTGATTGCCTTTTTCAAGTAGAAAATCCATCTGTACTGACAGATCATGTACTGTTCTTCTCTCTAAATGCACAAAACTATACCATTTTAGTAAATGATGGCTTGAAGTAAACTGTGTGATAATACCATGGATACTTCATTCATGATACTTTGCATTTAGCTAGACATAATGCCTTTTCAGATCTGATATGTCAGATCCCTGTAAATGTGAGAAACACACTCACATAAAGTACCTGTCTTTGACAGAGACCAAAAAATGGTGACTTGTGCTGTGGGTTCATAGCATACCATGTTTTATTCATTGAAAATTTGAAGAGCATTTGCATACTTAGTATTATTTTACCTTACATTTTTACTCCGTTTACTACTAGTGTCTTGTGTTTGGAAGTTTATTACTAATATGATTCAATTAATAAAAACTGTAGGAGGTACAGAACCCTCAACAACTGTACACGTGATTCATTGAAACATCCGCCAGAGGACGCCACATGAAAAAAAAAAAAAAAAAAAAAGACTAGGCCTAAATGAGGGAAGTTAGGTCCAAAAAAATCAGCAACCTTTGCTACTGAGAATCATTTATCATATTTGAATGATGATTGATTGTGGATTATGAAAGCAGAATTTCGGGCTTAAATCTCAATGAAAACAGCTAATCGTCTGTATCCTTACTAAATGATTAAGGATGAATGTAACAAATATGTATCCTAAAAAAAATAGTTTGTAGTATTGGACGAAAGTATGAATAGGCTAAACTCGTAATGCGTAGGCCTATTTATTTAACAGTTATAGTTTCTACACGCCCGTAACTGTTATTTTCATTTGGAGAGGAAAGTAATTAGTAATCTTGAGTGATAGCCTATTTATGGCACAATAATCCCATTTTTGGGCGTATGTTATCACCGGTTAGAGTGATAAACCTGCTGCTTTCACCGGTTGAAGTTTTAAAAAAAATCATTACTTGACACCTGAGCCAGGTAAATGAGTTTCAGGATGACGTCACTGCGCCCTGTAGCGCGCGTGCGTTCGGCCATAGAGCTGTCCATTGTGTCTGTCTGCGTCTCATCGGCAAGAGAGTTTACAGTAGATCCCCGTACAGTTTATTTCTAATCTAATACCTGCTATTTTTAAGCCCCTGGGTCGCTTTCGAAGAGAGGAAACTAGCGCACCGAACTAAAAGGACCCATTCAACAGGTTGTTTTCCGTCTTTCAATGCTCTAGCCGTCCGGTTCCCGTGTGTACTTCAGTCCCCCCTACGGATTTACAGGAGGAGCGAACATGCCTTTGGGACTCAGGAAAAAGAAAAACAAGTCGAGGGAAAGCTCGAACTTAGTGGAGAACGAGGAGGTGAGCGGGCACGCAGGTGCCGGGAAGTCCGCGGTGAACGGCGGCGGAGTCGGCGGACTCCCTCCTCCACCTGCCAGCCTCCGACCGAAACTCGTGTTTCACACGCAGCTCGCGCACGGGAGTCCCACGGGGAGGATCGAGGGCTTCACGAACGTCAAAGAGCTGTACAGCAAAATAGCTGAAGCGTTTAATTTAAGTCCGGATGAGGTAAATGTCAACTGTTAAATATCTAAGTGTGAACTTGAGTCAGTACGCACTACGCAGGCAGTGAGTCAGGAATAAATTAGCAACACAAAGTTGCAAATCAAAAACATGGTGTTTGCACAAGGTGCGTCTTTCTGAGCGCAGGGAA